>NC_036838.1:17987340-18116468 GCF_002910315.2 Salvelinus sp. IW2-2015
TCATCATAATCAGTACAACCTTCAAAAAAGTATTTTACACACATAATATGTGCCCATTACAATCTATGCAAGAATCGGAATGCATGATTTATCACTGGTACTTGAAAAGCGTGAATAAAACAATAAATATATAAATTACCACACTAAATATTTTCTGATAGTGATTTATTGATACAAATAGTGCGTGCAGGCAGTCAATCATGTAACCTCTAATTCTTATTCACTGGTTCTCATGCTTTTAAAATAACTGTTCTGTTCCAGATCAGTATAGATCACTTTTGTTCTCGGTTCTGATTCTGTTGTGTGTTCTTTTCTGGTTTTCAGTTCTGTTCCCTGAACCGGTTCCAAACCCTGATTATAAGTTGAAAATATTACGTTATGTTTCAACCCATACAGTATGTAGAGCAGCAGTAGTAACAACCTGACAACGGGGAAGTGAGAAAAATACTAGGAAATGAATCATACAGTAGCAGACAGAGTACAAAATTGTTGTTTAATTTAATATATCCACATTAACCCTTTGATGTGTACGATCACATATTTGTGATCATTGTTGAGTGGTCCCTGCAGCATCGCAAATATGTGATTGGAACAGTAACAACAGAACGTATGATGCAACACATGCATCTAAACAGCATTGTTGTCTGAAAAGCACATAAACAATGTTTTGTACTGAAGATCTTTACAACTTTATTTCACATTTTATTGTAAAAGATAAATGCAAACTTCATCATCAAAACATCACATGGAAAACATCCACAGCCAATCCACTCTAAATAACAGGTTGCGGGGACAAAAAAAAGAACTAAACATAAGATAGCGACCTAACAGCTAGACTTGTTTACAATATACCACATCTGTGGTGAGCACAAGGGGAAATTAGTATTGTTTAGAAAATAGATAAATTCTTTATGATGGCAGCCATGTTTGTTTATGTTTGACAAGCAAAAACTCCCTAATCCCAGAATGCCATTCACTGTAAGACGCAAATAAACAAAGTCAAAGTCAAAGGTGACTGTGCAAATTTGCATGAAAAATATGAATTTAGTTTGGCCACTTTTCAGCATATTATGAATCTCGATGGACAGTACAGTCAAAAGTTCGGACACACCTACTCATTCCAGGGTTTAAGAATTTTCTACATTGTAAAATAATAGTGAAGACATCAAAACTATGAAATAACGAGGCCAGGTCATCTGACATATGGAATCATCTAAAAGACATCAACACTATGAAATAACGAGGCCAGGTCATCTGACATATGGAATCGTGTAATAACCAAAAAAGTGTCAAATAAATCCAAATATATTTTAGATTTGAGATTCTTCAAAGTAGCCACCCTTTGCCTTGATGACAGCTTTGCACACTCTTGGCATTCTCTTAACCAGCTTCATGAGCTAGTCACCTGGAATGCATTTCAATTAACAGGTGTGCCTTGTTAAAAGTAAATTTGTGGAATTTCTTTCCTTCTTAATGCATTTGAGCCAATCAGTTGTGTAGGGGTAGGGGTGGTATACAGAAGATAGCCCTATTTGGTAAAAGACCAAGTCCATATTATGGCAAGAACAGCTCAAATAAGTAAAGAGAAGCGACGTCCATCATTACTTTAAGACATGAAGGTCAGTCAATCCGGAAAATTTCAAGAACTTTGAAAGTGTCTTCAAGTGCAGTCACAAAAACCATCAAGCGCTATGATGAAACTGGCTTCATGAGGACTGCCACGGGAAAGGAAGACGCAAAGTTACCTCTGCTGCAGAGGATAAGTTCATTAGAGTTACCAGCCTCAGAAATTGCATAAATAAAGGCTTCACAGAGTTCAAGTAACAGACACATCTCAACATCAACTTTTCAGAAGAGACTGCGTGAATCAAGCATTCATGGTGGAATTGCTAAAGGACACCAATAAGAATAAGAGACTTGCTTGGGCCAAGAATCATGAGCAATGGACATTAGACCGGTGGAAGTCTGTCCTTTGGTCTGATGAGTCCAAATTTTAAGTTTTTGGTTCCAACCGCCGTGTCTTTGTGAGACGCAGAGTATGTGAACGGATGATCTCTGCATGCGTGGTTCCCACCGTGAAGCATGGAGGAGGAGGTGTGATGGTGTTGTTGTTTTTTTGCTGGTGACAGTGTCAGTGATTTATTTAGAATTCAAGGCACACTTAACCAACATGGCTACCACAGCATTCTGCAGCAATATGCCATCCCACCTGCCTTGCACTTGGACTATCATTTGTTTTTCAACAGGACAATGACCCAACACACCTCCAGGTTGTGTAAGGGCTATTTGACCAAGAAGGAAAGTGATGGAGTTCTGCATCAGATGACCTGGCCTCCACAACCACCCGACCTAAACCCAATTGTAATAGTTTGGGATGAGTTGGACCACAGAGTGAAGGAAAAGTAGCCAACAAGTGCTCAACATATGTGGGAACTCCTTCAAGACTGTTGGAAAAGTATTCCAGGTGAAGCTGGTTGAGAGAATACCAAGAGTGTACAAAGCTGTCATCAAGGCAAAGGGTGGCTATTTTGAAGAATCTCAAATATAAAATATATTTTGATTTGTTTAACACTTTTTTGACTGTACCACAAGTGCCCCTCTGTAAGACACCCCCCTTAGCCTTGTAGATTTGCTCATTTATAAGTTAAGATTTGTCTGTATCCAATGTCAGAGTCACTCCTACGCCCCTGCTGCCGACTGACTAATAGAATGTAACCCATGTAATTTCAGAGCTGAATCACAATGGGGCACTGAACACTCATTGAAATCACTGTTGACATATTTTGATATGTTTTCTTCACAGGCCTAGGTTTATTTTAATCCAATAGGTCTCAACCTTAAAATGTCAAAGCCTACTCAACCATATTTTGTATGCACTAAGTTTCATTACCATCACAAAATAAATAGTGCTTTCATAAAATAATGTTCAGTGTGGTGCGCTCTGATACAATATAGGATCTTCCGTCTCAGAATGTCATTTTGTCAGCCTCTACAGTTATGTGCTTTTATGGAGGTAAAAACAGCAATGTTGGGCTTGAGGGGCTGTTGGTGTGTGATATCAGGAGTGGGAGAGCATGCATGAGAGAGCTACATCTGTGCCCTCAAGGGTTTGATCTAACAGCCTGTGTTCTCACACTCTGGCCCCTCTCCACAAACAGCCCCTCTAAGAGAATCTGAAAGATACTTGGGGCCAGATTCACAAAACACTACTCACGAAAAAACCTAAGAAGTTTCTTAAGGAAAAAAATAAGAAGTTCATAAGATAGTTCGTAAGTGCAATTCCTCAAAATGTTCTTAGGAATTCATAATATTCTTACGAACTTCGTAAATATCTACTTATGTGGCGCTGACATTAATGACGTGCTTGAAACCAACAAATAAGCCTATGTGACAGGGATGATAGGATTTGGCTCACTATAATAAAGTGTTGATATTTCATTTTATTACATTTATTTATCTGCTTTGTCTCGAAAATATATTTTTTAGATGGGTCGCGAAGCCTTTATACACAAAAACAAATGTTATTTTTCACACATTATAGCCATCAGACTAGCTATATCAAAAACAACAATGGATAACCAACGAAAGCGGAATAAAGATTTCAGCAAACAAGAGCTTCAAGTGATGTTGGAGGAAATAGCAACCAGTAAAAGGTTGCTGTTGCGGAGACTCGATAACTGCGGGGTCACTGCAGCGACCAAAAAGAGAAGATGGGCGAGAGTGGCGGAGTCTGCCTCTGCCATCTGGGGTATGGCAAGGGACAGTGACACCGTAAAAAAAAAGTGGTCTGACATCAAGTCGGCTGCTAAGAAGAAGGGGGATGAGAGAAGCAATGAGTTGAAGAAGACGGACACAGGGGGATCAACCATTCATTTGGACCAGCTGGAGGAGAAGGTGGTTGAGGGACTGCGCGACTGGTAAGTTAGGTAGCTAGCTACCGCGTAACGACATAAGCCAACATAGCTAACGGCGTTAACGTTAGCTAAGTTAGCCAAGTTATTCTTTGCAAATTGACGAGCTGATGCTAGCTATTTAACACTTCTAGAATATTGTAATATATTGTTAAGTACATTTCCAAGAACAAATACTAAAACATTATGTTCAAGATTCACTTTTTTCTAAGGAAAAAAACGTAAGAACATTTTCCAATAAATGTATTGAGGAATAGCAACTTTTCTTAACTTTCTTCATAAGTCTGTAGTTAAGGAAAAATGGCGGTTAAGAAGACATTTCTTCTTAAGAAGGTTTTGTGAATCTGGGCCCAGGTCCTCGCTGGCTGGCTCTCTGTGCCCCTCACTGCACAGACACACACATATGCTGTAGGCACTGCACAAACACAAACAAACGGTACGCACACACACACACACACACACACACACACACACACACACACACACACACACACACACACACACACACACACACACACACACACACACACACACACACACACACACACACACACACACACACACACACACACACACACACACACATACACACTCCCCTTTTTCCAAGTAACACACACGCACACACATACACAGACAAATGTCAAGTTTTGACACACACACACAATTAGATATACAGTGCCTTCGGAAAGTATTCATACCCTTTGACTTTTTCCAAATTTTGTTACATTACTAACACGACTCAGGATAAGACCCAGATGCAGACACAGGAGGCAGACAGTTCGAATCTCAGATGTGTATTACAAAACAGGGGGCAGGCAAACGGCAGGTCAAGGGCAGGCAGAAGTCAGTAATCCAAGGCAGCGTCAATCAGGGACAGAACGGCAAGCAGGCTCAGTGTCAGGGCAGGCAGAATGGTCAGAACCGGGAAGACTGGAAACAGGAGAAAAAGGGCTGTGAGACAGAGGTTTAATCCTAGACACATGAAAAGTGGGATGTATACGGAGGGTGCGGGGCAACAGAAGATGAACAGTAGAGGGGCTAAGAATCTTAGAGATGGGGAAAGAGACGATAAAACGGGGTTAAAGTTGATGGGACTCCACCTGGAGGGGCTGATCCCTAAGTGGACAACCATACCCTCTGCATGAGACTATAGCGGGGAGCAGGGTCTGGTGCCGGTCCGCCTGTCACCAATACCTGGAGGTAGTCTTGAGAAAAGCAGACCGGGCTCTCTTCCAGGTACGGCGACAGCAGCAGACAAATATCTGGGCCGAGGGTATGCTGATCTCTTCCTATGGTTCAGGCAAGAGTGGGGGCTGATATCCCATGAAACACTCGATAGACCAGTGGCCGAGCAGGGAAGGGTGTTGCGGGCGTATTCCATCCACACTAGTTGCTGGCTCCAGGTGTTGGGGTTGGCGGAGACGAGGCAACGAAGATCCGTCTCCAGCTCCTGATTGGCTCACTCTGACTGGCTGTTAGACTGGGGGTGAAAACTGGAGGACAGGCTGGCCGACGACCCAATGAAGGTGCAGAACGCATTCCAGAACTGGGACGAGAACTGAGGACCGCGATCGGAGACCATGTCCACCGGGAGTCCATGGACCCGAAAGACATACTGCACCATGAGCTGGGCCGTCTCCTTGGCTGAGGGTAACTTGGGAAGGGGAATGAAATGGGTGGCTTTGGAAAACCTATCCACCACCGTAAGGATAGTGATGTTGCCATCTGATAGAGAGAGACCAGTGACGAAGTCCAGGGATATATTGGACCAGGGGCGGTGAGGAACAGGGAGTGGTTGAAGGAGGCCAGCCGGAGCTTGCCGCGGAGTCTTCTTCTGAGCACACAGTGCAGGCAGCGACATACGCAGAGACGTCATGAACCATGGTGGGCCACCAAAAACGTTGTTGTACAAAGGCTAGGGTCTGGAGGAATGAGCCCATTCCAGGACCGGGCGGGGAATGGGCGGAGTCCGGGACAAACATCCGGCTGGGAATGCTGCGCCTATAGCAGCAGGGCTATGGAAGCGTGAGAGCGTGTCAGGCTTCACATTCTTGGAGCCCGGGCGGTAAAAGATGGTAAAGTTGAACCAAGTGAATAGCAGGGCCCGTCGAGCTTGCCTAGAGTTGAGGCGCTTGGCAGTGCGGAGATATTCCAGAATCTTATGATCAATCCACACTAAGAATGGATGTTCCGCCCCCTCTAACCAGTGCCTCCACTCCTCCAACTCCATCTTCACCGTGAGTTGTTCTTGATTTCTCACGTCATAATTCCTCTCAGTGGTGTTAAGACGATGGGAAAGGAAAAGGAAAGGAAAGCACAGGGATGCAGCTTTTGGTCCTGGGCAGAACGCTGGGACAGGACAGAACCCACTCTGACGTCTGAGGCATTGACTTCCACCACGAACTGAAGGGATGGATTAAGATGGGAGCTGTAGTGAAAAGATGCTTGAGTTCCAAGAACGCCCGGTCAGCAGCTGGAGACCACTTGAACGGGACCTCGGGAGAGGTGAGTGCTGAAAGGGGTGCTGTAACCCTGGATGAAACGGCAGTATAGATTAGCAAAGCCCAGGAAGCGTTGCAGCTGCACTCTGGATGTGGGTTGAGGCCAATCCACCACCTCTCTCACCTTGCCAGGATCCATCTGCATATTTCCTACAGCAATAATGTATCCTGGAAAGGAGATGCTGGAGCCATGGAATTTGCATTTCTCAGCTTTAACAAATGGCTGGCTCTCCAGAAGACGCTGGAGGACCTGTCAGATGTGAAGGACATGTTCTTGAGCTGAGTGGGAAAATACGAGGATGTCATCGAGGTAGACCAACACGAACCGGTTCAACATGTCACAGAAAACATTGTTAAACAAAAAAAGAACCCTGAGCCGGCAGGGGAGGCAGATGGATGGATACACCCTGCGGCCAGGAAGTCCTCAATGTACCGTTCCATTGCCTTGGTCTCCGGACCCAAAGGGAAATAAAGCGATGTGGCACAGGCTTTGTTGAAAACCTCCCGGAGGTCCTGGTACTCTGCGGGAACGGCGGAGAGGTCCAAGGCTTTTCCCAAGCCCACAGGAAGATGTCCCAGGCAGGCTGCGCCGACTTCAGACAATGATCATGGCAGAACGGGCTCCAACCCTTGATAGAACCAACAGTCCAGTCGATAAAGGGATTGTGCCTCTGGAGCGATGAAAACCCCCAAACCACAGATACCAGAGGAGATTCGATGAGCAGAAATTACATAGACTCACTGTGGTTACCTGACACTCGCAGGTTGATAGGAACTGTATTGTGGGTGACTCTACCAATAGAGTGCCCATCCAGCACTCTGACGTCCATGGGAATGAAGAGGGGTTGAGCAGGGGTTTCCAACTCTGACACCAGGGTAGTGTCCATAAAACTCTTGTCGGTCCCAAAGTCAATGAGTGCCCGGAGAGATTTTGACCAGTCACCCCACAGCAGAATGGCATGGAGAACGGTACGAGTAATGGCCCACCAGCGTACTCGTACCTACTGATGAGCCTGGTCTTTTAATGGACAGGTAGAAATGTAATGACCAGTAGTTCCACAATACAGGCAGCTATTGGTGTTCAGTCTGTGTAAACGTTCAGCAGGAGACAATCTAGCTCTGCCAAGTTGCATGGGCTCCGGAGGAGGAGAGTCGCCAGACCTCTGTGATTCCAGGAGGAACTCGGGTAACCTCGTATTCTCTCGGTAATGTAGACGCCGGGAACTTCCAGGATTCCTCGGAGGCAAGGTGGGATCCTTGGACGAGCGAGTGTGACTGGGAACAGACCTCTTCTCCCTCCTACGTTCCCGTAGCCGCCCACCGGTCTGTATGGTCAAGGCAATGAGAGAGTCGAGATCCATAGGCAGATCCTGGGCTGTGAGTTCGTCTTTAACCTCCTCCGATAATCCATGAAGGAACGTGTCAAACAGGGATTCTGGGTTCCAGGCACTCTCAGTGGCCAACGTGCGGAAATCGACTGCATAGTCTGCCACACTACAGGAGTCTTGACATAGTAGGAGTAGCTTCCAAACAGCCTCTCCCCCCCCCGGAAAATGGAGAATTAACACCTTTTTATACCTCCGCCATGAACTCATCCAGACTGAAGCACATGGTGGATTGTTGCTCCCTCACTGCCGTAGCCCATGCGAGAGCCCTCCTGGACATCAGCGTTATAATGTACGCTATCTTCGAGCAGTCGGAGGGAAAAGAAGAGGCCTGCAGCTCGAAGATGAGGGAGCACTGGGAGAGAAACGTCCGACAGGTTCCTGAATCTCTAGAGTAGCGCTCCGGAGGGGGTTCTCGGGAAGCCGGGGTGGGCTGGGGAGACGCTCTGCTGACCTCAGCGGGGTTACTGAGAGGCTGGGAGGTTACTGTTGTGTCTGGCTGCCTAATAGACAATCCGCAGAAATGCTTCAGCAATGAATTGAAAGCGCAGTCATGGCTTTCCGCCAAGGTCTGGAATCCTTCCATAAGATTTTGAAGTAACTCTTTGGGTTTTCCAATGGTGGCTCCTTGGGAGGAGACGGCGTTGCGGAGCTGGTCCGAGTCTGCTGGATCAGTCATGGCCAGTTCGTACAAACATGACTCAGGATCAAGATGCAGACACAGGAGGCAGACAGTTCGAACCTCAGATGTTTATTACAAAACGGGGCAGGCAAACGGTAGGTCAAGGGCAGGCAGAGGTCAGCAATCTAAGGCAGCATCAATCACGGTCAGAACGGCAGGCAGGCTTGAGGTCAGGGTAGGCAGAATGGTCAGGACCGGGAAGACTACAACTATGTGTTGTGTTACATGAACAATCATTCTTAGAATGACTATACTTTAAGAAGAAAGAAATCAATGCCGGTGATGTTTGGTGAGGACCTGCCTTTCCACAGGCCTACAAGCCCTCAGTCCAGCCTTTCCCAGCCTATTGCGGACAGTCTGAGCACTGATGGAGGGATTGTGCGTTCCTGGCAGTTGTTGTTGCCATCCTGTACCTGTCCCGCAGGTGTGATGTTCGGATGTACCGATCCTGTGCAGGTGTCGTTACACACGGTCTGCCACTGCAAGGACGATCAGCTGTACATCCTGACTCCCTGTATCCTGACTCCCTGCGTCTCACAGTACGGACATAGCAATTTATTGCCCAGGCCACATCTGAAGTCCTCATGCCTCCTTGCAGCATGCCTAAGGCATGTTCACGCAGATGAGCAGGGACCCTGGGCATCTTTCTTTTGGTTTTTTAGTCAGTAGAAAGGCCTCTTTAGTGTCCTAAGTTTTCATAACTGTGACCTTAATTGCCTACCGTCTGTAAGCTGTTAGTGTCTTAACGGTGTTTAAACCCTTTACAATGAAGATCTGTGAAGTTATTTGGATTTCTACTAATTATCTTTGAAAGACAGTGTCCTGAAAAAGGGACGTTTCTTTTTTTTCTGAGTTTACATGTCGACTATTATTCAATTCTTCACAATATTTTTTTTCTGAACAAAATGCTCAAGCTTTCAGAGCAGCATACAGGTGAGTATATTACATGTTGTTTTCTAGTCCAAACCCAAACTGTGTCATCAAGGTGAAGAATCCCGGCGGCAATGGGAGGACACACTCTCGAGCTGTATTGTCACAAAATGGAGGGTTAGTCAGTCTTCCTCTTCTCTGAGAAAAACAAAAACTCCTTTCCTTATTCTCAAGCGCACTCTGTGATGTTTTCACCTATTGCTGTGAACAAAACTGTAGTATGCCACTGTTTTTGCTGATGGAAAGACTTGGTATACTATAATACTGCAAATGCATGACTCCTATCAGGACAATACAGAACATGCCTTAACAGTGACATCATTTCTTGTTAATGTACAGTATAGATGGACTGAACAATATAATTTGTGCAATGTATATTCAAATGAACAGTTTTGACCAGGGAAATACATTTGTTGAACACATGATCAAATTCTATAAATTGTATATAAAATGTTCCATCTAATTAAAAAAAGTATTATATTGTATGAAAAAATATATATATATTAAAAGGGATGCATTCTCAATAGATAATGGCAAGCATACAATACAGTACAATGTACCAACCCATTTGAAGTGATCGTGTAAGTGCCTTAGGGTTGAGTGTCCTGGGTTGAAAGAGGACAGGGACTGGCAGCATTTGTCTTGTGTTTTAGTGAAAGGCAGTCCCCTCTATAGTGTACAGAGATAGAGAGAAAGAGAGAGTGAGATAATCTGACAGCGTGGTGACACAAAGTGACAATGGATGGCAGTCATTGTCACTTTGTGCTAAAGAGGAGTTTGAATTCCAAAGGAATGTAGTCCGAATAAAATCAACATACAAAGGGAGATGACACTCATGAAGAGTGGAAAGAGAAAATGTATCAATAACAATAACTTGGATGTATCATGAAAATAAATGGCACAGAAGGTGAACATGTAAATATTTGAAGACGAGTGGATGGAAGCAAATCTGAGTAAAAAGAGAAGTTCACATAATCGAGAAAATGTCTTCGGTAAAGTGTTATCATCATGTCGGAATTTTAATGTCTCTGCTTGCACTTAAAGGAAAGTCAGTTTTAAACAAATGTGTTGTTGATATCTTTATGATAACTGTGATGCACACAGACATTGTAGAAAGTACTACATTTGAATAAATGTGGATTCCACTTTGTCTTGTGTTTAGTATACTGGTGATTTACTGTATAACAATTTAAGAAATTATACTACTGCTTATGGTTATTAGTGAGACAGACTCAGAAGGTTAAGTGGCTCTCATTACCTTTTCTCAGGTTTTTACAAATAAATTATTTCAAGCCTTGATCAAGTTGAAAATGTAACTGTCTTTTCATCATTCACTGATGATTTAGCTCAAAATTGATGAGCTGTCATCGCCACTAATAATGTTTTTAAAGTGAGGATTGCAATTAAGTTCATTGTTGAAAACCATATGGCAGGCTTAGTAAAAACAGAAACAAATTTTAGATTTTACTTCTCAACAGCAATGTTATACATTCGGAAAGTATTCAGACCCCTTCACTTTCTCCACATTTTGCTACGTTACAGCCTTATTCTAAAATGGATTAAATATATTTTTTCCCTCATCAATCTGCACATAATACCCCATAAAGTCAGCAAAATGCAAAAACAGGTTTTTAGAAAACTGAAATATCACATTTACATAAGTATTCAGACCCTTTACTCAGTACTTTGTTGAAGCAGCTTTGGCAGCGGTTACAGCCTTGTGTCTTCTTGGGTATGACGCTACAAGCTTGGCCCACCTGTATTTGGGGAGTTTCTCCCATTCTTCTCTGCAAATCCTCTCAAGCTCTGTCAGGTTGGATGGGGAGCGTCGCTGCACAGCTATTTGCAGGTCTCTCCAGAGATGTTTGATCGGGTTCAAGTCAAGGCTCTGGCTGGGCCACTCAAGGACATTCAATGACTTGTCCCGAAGCCACTCCTGCGTTTTCTTGGCTATGTGCTTAGGGTCGTTGTCCTGTTGGAAGATAAACCTTCGCCCCAGTCTGAGGTCCTGAGCGCTCAGGAGCTGTACTTTGCTCCGTTCATCTTTCCCTCGATCCTGACTAGTCTCCCAGTCCCTGCTGCTGATAAACAACCCCACCGCATTTTATTTTTATTTTTACCTTTATTTAAATATGCAAGTCAGTTAAGAACAAATTCTTATTTACAATGATGGCCTAGGAACAGTGGGTTAACTGCCTTGTTCAGGGGCAGAACAACAGATTTTTACCTTGTCAGCTCGGGATTTGATCTATCAACCTTTCGGTTACTGGCCCAATGCTCTAAATGAATGAAAACAAATGATACTGACAGGATGTGACAAAACACTCATATCTGGGGAGAAAGGAAAAAAAATATTTAATCCATTTTAGAATAAAGCTGTAACATAAAAAAAGTGTGGAACATGTGTCTAAATACTTTCCTAATGCACTGTATGATCTAGTTAGTTAGCTAGCTATAGCCAGTCAGTGAATTCCCAATCAATGTGATTAGACTGCCATTCACACAGCTAATACTAGCTAGGTAACTAGCTAACATTATTTTTGATGACACATGTATATGAATGATAGCTAACTAGTAAGCTAGCTAATAAACTTTGCAGAAATCAGAGGAAGCTGGTGGGAGGAGCTATAGTAGGACGAGCTCAGTGTAATGGCTGGAATGGATTCAATTGAACTGAGTGTTTGGTACCATTCCATTGATTCCTATCCAGCCATTACAATGAGCTTGTCCTCCTATAGCTCCCCCCACCATTCTCTTCTGGCAGAAATATTGTTGCCCAAGAAGTAAACTAGTTAGCTAGCTAGAAAGCAAGCTAGCTAGACAGCCATTGGTGCTGCTAAGTACATCATAAAATAATCTGCATATTTTGGTCAGAGTCGAATTTGTATCCAGCTGGATTAAATGTAAAATAGAGTTCGGATTGTGTTCTCAACAGTACAATATTGAGCATGTGAGCTTTGAACCTTTTCAGTTATTGTCAGGTTGATAATGACTGTCCTTACCAACAGTATGTCCTTACAAGAAAGCAATTTGCATTACATTTTCTTCTCTCTCTCTCTCTCTCTGTCTCTCTTCTTGTCTCTCTCTCTCTCTCTCTCTCTCTCTCCTCTCTCTCTCTCTCTCTCTCTCTCTCTCTCTCTCTCTCTCTCTCTCTCTCTCTCTCTCTCTCTCTCTCTCTCTCTCTCTCTCTCTCTCTCTCTCTCTCTCTCTCTCTCATGTACACACACACACAAAGAGAGAGAGAGAGAGAGTGTGTGTGTGTTGTGTGGTGTGTGGTGTGTGTTGTGTTGTGTGGTGCGTGGCGTGCGTGCGTGCGTGCAGTGCGTGAGAGAGAGAGAGAGAGAGAGAGAGATGAAGAGAGAGAGAGAGAGAGAGAGAGAGAGAGAGAGAGAGAGAGAGAGAGAGAGAGAGAGAGAGAGAGAGAGAGAAATGTAAATACAATTTTGAAGCAAATAATAAATCAAATGCTGCAGCTATGGAGGTGAACATGCGCCTGAATTTTTGGAGTGCCCTGTTAGGGTGAAGGAGAATGAAGTGGCAAGGGTAAGATGTGTCCAGCGTCTCCTATCTGGAGGCGGTGATAAAATTTGAAGTAACGAGAGGCGGGGAAGAAGCAATGGTAGTTGAGCCACCACGACGACAAGGTTTCTCATCAACCGATAGATAGTGAAGTGCTGCATGTTATAAAAGTGGACTTTGTATTATTCATTTCAATGGTCATAAACTGTACAACACAAGCGGAAAAGAAGTCTAAGAAAATTGGAATCATTGTGAATGCCGCTGAACGTTTTGGGGGTTTTTGTGATTTCACAGCCGAGACAGTGCAATAAATTCTGTCGGTGAATGTAGCCCCATCACAGGCCCATGAGCCTGTGTAGGGAAGTATTTTGGAGTGGACTGTGATTGAAGTATGATGTTTTATTTGATTTATTTAAACAATTTATAGTTAACGTGTTTTATTTTGTATGAAGTCGTTTTACGCCTTTCCCGGAATGTTTTTTTGTTTCTTGTTCAATGCCCCGTCCAGCTGCCGGCGGTAATGGACCATTAACATTGCATGCCAACCGCCGTTAAACCCCATCGAAGAAGAAGTACCACAATGCATCGCTTTACCAGCTACTTCCTAAATACGGATGGCCACCGTGTTTACACCAAAATTAGTTGAGATAAAATAAGATCCATCTGTCAAGGTAGATGACATTTTGTCGACATAGCTAATCCTTTTTAGCTTGATTTCCTTATGCAGTTTGTAAGTTGTCCGCTCGCAAATCTCGTTTTACACGCAGCAGCACTAACTTGAGCTAGACAGTTAACTAACGTTGGCTAGCATTAGCAAGCTACTGCACTGTAGCTAGCCAGGAATGTGTGCCTTGATTGGCGCATTATATTTCACTTTAGTATTTGGTGGCAGTAAGTCAGCTAGCTAGTATCGATTACGGACAGGTAATGTTAGCTTGCTTGCCTCAAACCACAGGCAAATAGCTAGTCATAACAACAGCTAGCTAACTTGACTTGCTAACGTGGCTAGCCACACAGCTGAATCTTTCCACAATGTGAGTTGTCTATTGCCTTGCGCATCATCAGCAAGTGTTTATTTTTTGTATTTATTTTTTGACAATTCGAAGATGTACACCTTATTATCTGGTCTGTACAAATACGTGTTCCAGAAGGACGAATACTGCATCTTGATCCTAGGACTTGACAATGCAGGAAAAACGGTAAGTCTGTTTCATAGCAGTTCTCTCTCGTTGGAAGAGCACGCTGAGCACCGCGCATTGTCCTTGTTTGTCTCTGTTGGATGAACTGCTGCTGCTTGTTTGATTTAGTCATGTATGTTCTACACACAGACCTTTTTGGAACAGACCAAGACCAAGTTCAGTAAGAACTACAAGGGAATGAATTTGTCCAAGATCACCACTACAGTTGGACTTAACAGTACGTATAGCCAACCAGTAAGACTGAGCTTGTTGTGTTGCATTAAATTGTAGCACATTGGTTTTCAAGAGTCCATGCCATTCTAATATGTTCTTCTGACTACTTCCTTCACGCAGTCGGCACAATCGATGTGGGCAAAGCTCGTCTAATGTTCTGGGACCTTGGTGGTCAAGAGGAGCTTCAGTCGCTATGGGACAAAGTGAGCAGCACCGATATCAAATTACACACACACACACCATATCTAGCTAGATGTCATGTCTGTTTTTGTCACTCAAGTACAATGATTTGAGGTTGACTACTGAAACATGGCTTTGTTTGCTTTGTGAATCCGCAGTACTACGCCGAGTCCCACGGTGTGATCTATGTTATAGACTCCACCGATGAGGAGCGACTAGCAGAATCAAAAGAGGCATTTGGTGAGTTCCTCACTAGCTTGCCTGAAGCATTTAGAGAAGAATGCCAAACGTCAAGAGGGCACATAGAGTGACATTTGTCATGGGCTACAGTCTGATTCACTAACTGAATGTACACTCCACATTATGGATGTAAAATGAATGGACTGGTGTGAGAAATATGGTTGGAACTCCCTAGCCCCTGCTTGCACCAATATAACGACTTTAAAGGGATAGTTAATTCAATCTTTTAGTATTTTATTCACTGCTAATACAATCAGAGAGAGAGGGTGAGTTTCACAATTGGATAATCACAAAAAACAAACATCACCATAGCTACTGGGAGTGAACTTCGAGAGAAGCGGGAATGGGGTGGGGGTGGCTATGAGCTAGTGGCTGGGGCGCCGTCGGCGGTGTAGTAGCCGATGAGGGGTGCCTGACAGGGGCAGCCAATGACCAAAATGCCGCCGTAGCCGGCTGCCAAATCTTGCCTAATCCTGCCCAATGCAATGCAACGACCCTAATTGTGCATGTCAGCAGTCTAGTTTTCAAGATCGAGCAGTACAAAGCAAAAACTGTGATGTTGTGTTTTAGCGTCTCATGAGAGGGAGTCAGCAAATCCACTCTTCCTAACAGAAGGGTCAAGTATTGAACCATAGCTTGGACTGACGGTTCCATTTTCTTTTTTTCCAGAGAAAATGATCAGCAGTGAGGTTTTGGAAGGTGTGCCTCTCCTGGTGCTCGCCAACAAGCAGGATGTGGAGGTAGGCCTATATAATCCAGTCTGGGGTTGTTTTGAAAAGAAGTCTAAACTAACCATGCCTTGTATAAACTAAAATATGACAAGGCTTGTTGCCAGCAGAAGTTGTTTGGCCTATAATATGATCACAACAAAGTAGTCCTCCATCCCTCATGCATACTTTTCATAGATGACTCGGTGTTATAATATGTTATACCATACCCGTACTATACACTGAGTGTACAAAACATGAAGAACACCTGCTCTTTCCATGACAGACTGACCAGGTGAAAGCTGTGATCCCTTATTGATGTCATTTCAATCCACTTCAATCAGAATAGATGAAATGGGAGGAAACAGATTAAAGAATGATTTTTAAGCCTTGAGACGTGGATTGTGTATGTGCCATTCAGAGGGTGAATGGGCAATACAAAAAATGTAAGTGTCTTTGAACGGAGGATGGTATTAGGTGCCAGGCGCAGCGGTTTGTGTCAAGAACTGCATCGCTGCTGGGTTTTTCACGCTCTACAGTTTCCCGTGAGTTTCAAGAATGGTCCACCACCCAAAGGACATCCAGCCAACTTGACACAACTTTGGGAAACATTGGAGTTAACATGGGCCAGCATCCCAACTTGTGGATAACCCGACAAATTGAGTCTGTTCTGAGAGCAAAAGGTGGGGGGGTGCAACTCAATATTAGGAAGATGTACCTAATGTTTGGTATACTCAGTGTTCAAGCTCACCTTAATGCGGCGTTATTGTACTCTTGAAATAAATGTGATTGACAATTTCCACCACATACAGCTATCCCTTGCTAGGTCAATTCTGTCTCTTTGAAAATCTCTAAGATCGTATCCATTTAGGCATATTTCTTTGTGTTTTTTTCGGTAGAACTGTATGTCTGTGCCGGACATCAAAACCGCTTTTAGCGACTGCGCTCCAAAGATCGGTAAACGAGATTGCCTGGTGCAGCCTTGCACAGCCCTAACAGGGTAAGAACAGAGTTTTCTATTCCACTTTACTCTCTGTTGTACATCTGGTCTGAGAGAACTCTTTGTGTGTGTGTACAGGCACGCACAAATGTACTATTTGTCATCTTTGCTTTAAGAAAAGCAGTACTCTTTGCTCATAATGAATTCCCTCTCAGGCAGGGGGTTAACGAAGGCATCGAGTGGATGGTGAAGTGCGTCATCAGAAACATTCACCGGCCACCGAGACTGAAGGACATCACATAGAGCAAGCCATGACTTCCCCACTAGGGCTCCCGAAACCGGGTCCTATTCAGTAGGCACCAAATGGTAGAAAACGTACTGAAACAAGAAGGGACTACTTACACTGCCAGTCCAATAAGAACCATTTTCAGTTGAAATATGCTTTAAAACATTTTCCTACGTTCTGCCCTGTTGAATACGACCCAGGCGCCCGTTTTGCTACAGTGTGACTTTCAGAAACCGAGATGGATTCTATCCATGCCCTGCCAATGAACTTCTCTCTCATCCTATTTGAGTGGGTGCTTTTGAACTCAAGTCTATTTTTCAGATACAGCTTAGCATCAGGGGGAAACAATTGGGAAACTATTGATTATTGTATATTATTTGGATATGTACTCTGATTTGGGTGAAATGCTTTTTGAGGGGTTCTGATCTAAGTATAACAGTGTCAAGTCGATAAAGTTTTTATCTAGCTCAAGTACCTCCATTTCCCTTCGGTAGTATAATCCGTAATCATAAAGCGTCTCAGAGTCGGGTGCTGATCTAGTATCAACTTTTCCTTTTAGATCATAATGAATCAAATTGATATGGATTGTTTTACTCTGAATACGGGGCCCTGTGTTTTCATCCCAATGCTTGAGGGTTTTTTTTAAGTCAGAGGATGAACCTTGACACAACCTTGAGTTGTTATTTATATTATGCAAAGATGCTACATGTAATGGAATTGTACAGAGTGTCAACGATATATAAATGACTTCCCTTTCAATGACAGGACCTGTTTTAAATACTAGTTTTATAGTTTGAAATTGCGTGTGTGTGTGGTGTATGTGTATAGTCGAGTCCCTAATGGAACACTATTCCCTATTTAGGGAATATGTGTGTCCCCAACGGCATCCTATCTCTTTTTACTCTGTCTAACCTGGTGATATATGCAAAGTATCTCCAATGATCAGGCTGAAAGCCTATTTGAATGACATTATGAAGATGTAATAAACAGTTGACACTTTTGTTTGACTTGTTCTTAGATGTTAGTGTGGTGAAGAAATGTAAAGAATGTCAGCTGCTTTTAAGCACATCCAAAATCCGATTCCTTTATTCATATTTTTGTTTTTACAAAACTGTAGGAAGGTAGAGTGGGATACACATGAAGAGAGGAAAACGGACATGAAAGGAGGATATTCAAACCCTCGGCACCAGGGTGGAGTATGGTAATTACGTTATCTGTGGTTTGTTTTTTCACAAAAAAATGTACTCACCTGAATGTAATACCCACCGGAAAATGTAATAAGTTACATTATCGGGAAAGAGTTATTACATTCCGTTCATTACGCTATCCGTCAATGTATTACATTAACCAGTTTGATTATATTATAAAAGTTATTACATTATGGCAAGTTATGGTATGCAGTGTTATTACATTATCTGTTCCAGGGTGTAAATCTGATTTGGCCACCAATCTCTTATTACAGACCTTACACAAATGCATGCATTTCTAAACATTGGACTGAGCAAAGGGGTGGTGGTCTCCCATCGCTTCCTAACATAGTGGCGAGAAAAAGTATACGAATCCTTTGGAATTACCTGGATTTCTGCATAAAATTGTCATACAATTTGATCGGATCTTCATCTAAGTCACAATAATAGACAAACAGTGTGCTAAAACTAAACACAAATGTTATGTTTTTCTTGTCTACATTGAATACATCATTTAAACATTCACAGTGTAGGTTGGAAAAAGTATGTGAACCCCTAGGCTAATGACTTCTCCAAAAGCTAATTGGAGTCCAATCAATGAGATGAGATTGGAAGTCAGAGTCCTGACCTCAACCCGATTGAGATGCTGTGGCATGACCTCAAGAGAGTGGTTCACACCAGACATCCCAAGGATATTGCTGAACTGAAACAGTTTTGTAAAGAGGTGGTCCAAAATTCTTCCTGACCATTGTGCAGGTCTGATCCGCAACTACAGAAAACATTTGGTTGAGGTTGTTGCTCCCAAAAGGAGGGTCAACCAGTTATTAAATCCAAGGGTTCACATACTTTTCCCACCCTGCACTGTGAATGTTTACACAGTGTGTTCAAAAAAGACATGAAAGTGTATAATTGTGTGTTATTAGTTTAAACATACTGTGTTCTTCTATTGTTGTGTAGATGAAGATCAGATCAAATGTTATGACAAATTTATGCAGAAATCCAGGTAATTCCAAAGAGTTCTCATACTTTTTCTTGCCACTGTGGATTTCACTTCACATGCTTGATTACCACAAAGTCCCTGAATCCCTTCTGTTTGACTTTGCAAATCAATATTTCACACGTATCCACCCATGCAACGATGACACCAACACACGTAAGGCATGTTATGGAACCTACAGTATAAAATGACCAAACCATTGTGGTGTGTATCACATCTAGTATGCTACACGTCAGTCACAGTGGTGTGTGGACATTTCAGGAAGTGCTGCTGCAGTATTTGTGCTGTGGATCAACAACCACTAGATCGTTACCTAGCAACAACGACACCACACTTCCTTTGTCAGTTTTTGCAGAAATTAAACCTAGAACATAGGTTTCACAAAAGGTGAAAATAGAACATAGATTTCTTAGAACATGAACTGTTGAGATACTGTCCACCACACCTGGGGGTTGGCTTTGCAGATAAATCTTGTTTCCTTTACCAGGAAGGAATGTAATCAATGTGAGGTCATTCTTTGCTCACATGCAAAACTGGCACAGTAATAAAACCATAAAGTCAGCAAAACGTATAATAAATATATATATTTTTTAAGTATTTGTAGTTGAAGCACCTTTGGGAAAATGTAATGCATTTCAACAGAATTCTCACTATTCTATAGTTACTGCTTTAAGGTCTTTTCTCATTTTCAAACCGTCATACCATTTCTTTACCATACTGGGGTTTACAGTATTACCGGAAGTGTACACAAGGGGCGCTATTTCAACAGCAAATTGACGCACAAAACAATTTAGGCAACAGGGATCTTGATCCAGGAGGGGATTGAATGTCTCTGCTGTAACCAAGAAGCTTGATCTTGACATCAGCCACTTAGCTAGCAAGTTAACAAACCAAATGCATAGCTGGAGTCCTCAGTTGGATATCATTTATTTGACACATTTTAGATTTCTTATAGTTATATGTAACTTATAGTTAAAAGCAGTGGCGTAGATCCCTGCGAGGTGGATTTGACCGAATAAAATAAAAAAGTTTTTCAAATGTATTTGTATACCTTAATTGATGACCAATAGGCTAAAATAGTCATATTTACTTAATAGTTACTTGGAAATAACTTTGACTGGCAAGTAAGAGCATGTCACTAAGGGATGACACAATACAGATAAGCCACAGGTGTGTCAGAAGGGTTAAAACATGCTTTGACAGGAAATGCCACGTCAGTGCATCTGATGATTTGATCAAATGACTTCTATAGATATAAAACTTTAGGACAGGAAAGGGTTGAAAATGTACATCATTTTAAAGCCATCTCTTTTACAATCAGCTAATTATTACAGTATATTGTGTGTGTAGACTTATTCATGCTGTGTGTAGACGTATTCATGCTATGTATGCTTACCCACTGGGCACAGACGTCAATTCAATGTTTATTCCACATTGGTTCAACTTCATTTTATTGAAATGACGTGGAAACAACGTTGATTCAACCAGTGTGGGTCCATGCGGGTAATGCTCTTACTGGGATTGATAGTTGTATTGAATTGAAGACACAACCTGTTTCAATTAATCAGAACCAGGGGCGTCATGCATGTATTATTTTAGAGGGGGCACAAAGGATACATTTTCTTAAACATCTGAAACTGTTTTTTTCCTGCAATCTAGAGCCATAATCATTTAGCCTATTTCTATGTATAAATACATAAATATAATTCTGCATAGGTCATTTTAATGACCGTGTCATTCTGACTGTTGTAAATCACACATCTCAATATAATGCACAAACATGCTTAGAATATTACATCCTAATTACAACACAGTACATGGGATAATAACACGCATCATCAATACAGGCACAGATCATGGCATCATAATTAATACACAAATGTCATGATATTATATGGTGCCAGATAACATTTAAACCAAGTATTTTTCTGCATATCTAAGCATACCTCTTGAGCTGTCTGTATCCTCCTGACTGGTGGTTCTTTTTTTAAAGAAACAAAATAGGCTTCTCTGCATCGCTGCTAAAATCGGGGTAATATATTGAAAGGAATGTGAGTCTTATTCAGTGCATTTAGTAATTGCTTGCTTTTCTAAAGTCTAGCAACCTTTCCAACAGGCATGCCGGCTAAGATAGTTAGACAAGTTACTTTAACTTGATTGATAGCCTGAAATGGCTTGGTTGCTAGTTATGAGGTTGGGAACCTATCTAGCTGGGAACCTATCTACCTACCTATCCAGTATCTAGCTTTATAAAACTGCTAGGTGGCTAGTATGACAAGGAAACAAAACATTTTCATTTGATTCGTTCATCAAGAAGGAATCAATAGGCTACATAGCTTGATCAAAACTAATGTACAAACATACCTCCTGCAAGTCCTGCCCATCACCGGATCTCCTACTCCACTCACTATACTGACTATACTGTCTGCATGCACTGGAGTATCTAGCATCCTTCCTAGCATATCTTTGCTCCATTGTGCACTTTGAACTGAACCACTTACTAGGGAGAATGGGGGGAGGGGGGTCTCTTTGCCTGGTCCAGTCAGTGTGACCCCTCCGCAAAATACTGTTGAGAGATATTTTAACTTAAGTTTAGTCATTAATTTAACATCTGGAAGAAAAACATCTGAGGGGGCACGTTCCCTTGTGCCTCCTATGGGTATGACATCTTTGATCAGAACCCCACATTAATGTATGTCAAATAAATATCTAGTCAAATGAATATTAAGAACCATATAGATGTCATGCTCCGTTTTCTCTCAAGGATTCTGTCTGTGGCAGACTTACACTGACTGGCATTAATAAAGTACAAGTAATGCAGGAAGTGATGTTGAGAAACCAGTAGAGGGCATCCTCCCTCTAGCCCAAGTACTATAGATCCCAATTCACCCATCTCGGGATGATGAGCGCTGACGTCATACATCAAACTGTAGCAGGACTAACCCTCAGAGTACTGGCCAAGGTCTAATCACACTAATAATAACGTGGCCCCTAGTCTACAATACATACAATCATAATCATTCCCCTAGCAAATTATGTGTATTTATTTAACTGGTTATATGTGGCGGCAGGTAGCCTAGTGGTTAGAGCGTTGGACTAGTAACCGTAAGGTTGCAAGATTAAATCCCTGAGCTGACAAGGTAAACATCTGTCGTTCTGCCACTGAACATCGGCAGTTAACCCACTGTTCCTAGGCCATCGTTGAAAATAAGAATTTGTTCTTAACTGACTTGCCTAGTTAAATAAAAAATATATAGAAGTGTTCTTACTCAGACGACTATATATTATTCTTTCAGTACTTTGACATGAATGGATATTATCGTCGCACCGGTCAGCACTACTATTGTTGGGATTGATTGAAGCTCAATGTTAAATTCAAATCTCCCTACCATCATATCTAAGCCAATATGATACCAATCTCGATTATAGTGCGCAAATCAACTTCATTGGAGGTATACAACACACTCCCTGATGATCCGTCCAGCCATTGCTGAGAAACACATAGCAGATTTTTGAACAGGGTTGTTACCAATTTAGTTTTCCGAGTATTTTCAGCGCCTACCTTGCTCAAATTCTAGACGTTGGATTAAAACAAGACTATAGCGTCCATAAAGTGACCATTGGACTTTAAACATTTAGGATTGACTAAGTTTGTAGGTGCAACAGTTTTTATTAAATGTATAATTTATTGCTCTCACATGCACGTTTCCGTCCAATAAGAACCAGTTCTATCGAACTGGTTTGAGCAACTCCTCTCTTGGGGAATGCTGCTTTTTGGTTAGCTTTTCAACTGTATCAAAAATAAATTAGATTGGAAGAATAGGCTGATTGAGCAGCAGTAAGGGCTCTTCGATATTGCACGGTACTGTCAAACCAAGCTAAATCAAATTTTATTGGTCACATACACATGGTTAGCAGACGTTAATGTGAGTATAGCGAAAAGCTTATGCTTCTAGTTCCAACAGTGCGGTAATATCTAACAAGTAACCTAACAATTCCCCCAAAAGTACCTAATACACACAAACCTAAAGGGGTGAATGAGAATGCGTACATATAAGTATATGGATGAGCGATGGCCGAGCGGCATAGGCAAGGTGCAGTAGATGGTATAAAATACAGTATATACATGTGATATGAGTAATGTAAGATATGTAAACAATATTAAAGTGGCAATATTTAAATTGCCGTTGTTTAAAGTGACTAGTGATCCATTTATTGAAGTGTCCAGTGATTGGGTCTCAATGTAGGCAGCAGCCTCTCTGAGTTAGTGATTGCTGTTTAGCAGTCTGATGGCTTTGAGATAGAAGCTGTTTTTCAGTCTCTCGGTCCCAGCTTTGATGCACCTGTACTGAACTCGCCTTCTGGATGATAGTGGTGTGAACAGACAGTGGCTCGGGTGGTTAATTGTCCTTGATGATCTTTTTGGCCTTCCTGTGACATCAGGTGCTGTAGGTGTCATGGAGGGCAGGTAGTTTGCCCCTGGTGACGTGTTTTGCAGACCGCACCACCCTCTGGAGAGCCTTGCGGTTAAGGGCGGTGCAGTTGCCAAACCAGGCTGTGATACAGCCAGACAGGATGCTCTCAATTGTGCACCTGTAAAAGTTTGTCAGGGTTTTAGGTGACAAGCCAAATTTCTTCAGCCTCCTGAGGTTGCAAGATAGAAACAAACTTAGCCATTATGGGTCATATCTTTTGAACAGTAAGGGCTAGAATCAAGCCGTATTCTCTGAGCAAAAGAGGGAAACTGGGCATCGTTGGCTACAGAACCTGTCTATGAAATGCAGTGAGGAAATTGGGAGGGTTGACTGAGACTACAAAGACAGACAACTTTTCTATACTCAAGTGAGATAAAAACATGGCTAGATTGTTGTTTTACTATTAAACTCAATGCTACTATTGTTTTTCATTTCGTAAAGCAGCTTGTGTTTCTTAACCAGGCAAAGGGTCGCCAACGAAAAGGCTGATGGTGACTGGTTAGCTACGGGGAAGCAAGAGTCGCTTGCGCGATGCGTAGCCAGTGTGGCTGTCTGCCCACACTCATCGCTTGCTCCCCCGCAGCTCACCAGCTGATGTAGGCTGTGTGTGGCGCGTCCTTCCTGAATGAGGGATGGGCCTTCCCCAAAGAGAGTCAGATGAAAGCCTTGGCTCAAGCAAACAAATGTCAGTTGTGTTTTCTTTGTACGCACAGAAACGGTCATGTAAATTGATTTAATCAAAATCATTCAATGGGTTGCTCCTGTCTATAACCACACTTCTGTCTGGCCTTGGTGGTGTTCTTGGTCATCATTGAAATAGTCCAGGTAATCCATTTTCCTCCATTGCTAAGGTTAACCTGGGGGCCAACATTCATTAATCTGAAGCTAAACCTGCCTCTGGCCAGGTTTAATTTAAGTCTTCAGTTAGATCTAGATTAACTCGAATCGTTCTTCTGGAAATCAGACTTTTAAATTCTAGACTAGGGCAAGTCTGAGACTATTTTAAGCCATGTCTAAAAAATGCAATTTCAGGCAGTCCGGTTTAAAAGTGAAATTGAGTCTAGGATTAGGCTTAATCTGTGTCCAAGAAACTGCCCCTATACAAAAAATAGGAGTGGATTAATTGATGATTGATTGACAGTATGTTTGAGGCGGCAGAGCCCACGGTGGATTAGCACCTCCGTTTTTATTTTGCTCAAGGATTAATCCAGGCAAAAATGACATTGTCTGTCAATTATAGATGGCTTCCAGTTTTGGTTACAATACAATCCAATTTTCATGACATGTAAAAGTGTAGTTCAACTTCTATTGAATGCGCCACCCTATGCAACTCCCGGTCACCTTCTAATGACTCTTGGACTCTTGTGTAGCTTGTGAGCGTCATAGAGTAAGACATGTTCGTGTTTGTGAGTGTCAGCTTTTCATAGATGGCTTGAGCTGCAAACTATTAAAAACTATTTGGACTCAGTAAAAAAAGACCCGGCCCCGAGCATGTCATGCCAAATA
Source organism: Salvelinus sp. IW2-2015 (assembly GCF_002910315.2). NCBI lineage: Eukaryota > Metazoa > Chordata > Actinopteri > Salmoniformes > Salmonidae > Salvelinus > Salvelinus sp. IW2-2015. The sequence goes on from NC_036838.1 coordinate 18,012,199, forward strand.
ATGTCCACTTGACAAAAAGTGTCTCCCCTATTAGCGTCTGTTGCCATAACAACGGTGTGATGAGATAATGCCTCAAATTTTGGATATCATTACAGCCAAACTGATGTTCTTTTCATCCTGGGTAAGTAAATTAAGCTGATTTCAGCGACAATTTCACTGCTTAAATTAGTTTTGTTTAGTTAAAAGAGGAAAACATTACTTTGAACTACTTTTGGGCACTTTGTTAAAATTTCAACAACATGAAATCCAGGTCTTAAACATTGCTACTGTCACGACTTCCACCGAAGTCGTTTCCTCTCCTTGTTCGGGCGGTGTTCGGAGGTCGGCGTCACCGGTCTTCTAGCCATCGTCGATCCACTTTTCATTTTCCACTTGTTTTCCTACACACCTGGTTTCCATTTCCCTCATTAGGTGTTGTGTATTTAACCCTCTGTTCACCCCATGTCCTTGTGTGGAATTGTTTGTTTGTAAGTGCTTGTGCACTATGTTACTGGTGCGCGTCGGGTTTTGTACCCATGTAGGTTATTTTTTTATTGCCGTTTGTTTTGAAATTAAACTTCTCTGGCTATTACCTATTTCTGCTCTCCTGCGTCTGACTTCACTGCCACCAGTTCCGCAACCCTTACAGCTACTTTTTGGAAATAGCAAAGAAAATGTCTAATCTGCACGACACATTAAAGTTACTTACCTTACAGATCACAAAGTCGGCTCATTTCCATTCCTCCGTTTGATTCATACACAAGCTTGTCTTGCTGGCATGTTTTTATGTTGAGCTTCCCTCACCTGATCTTGTCTACATTGAAATAATATGTTTTCACAAGTCTTCTATTATGATTTTTTTGTTGTATCTTGCATATCTTATTAGTACAACCTTGTGGTTGAATATATACTGAGTTTATTAGGTACACCCATCGAGTAGCGAGTTGGACTCCCCTTTTCCTCCAGAACAGCCTGAATTGGTATCAAGGGACCTAACGTATGCCAAGAAAACATTCCCCACACCATTACACCACCTCCACCAGCCTGTACTGTTGACACCAGGCAGGATGGGGCCATGGACTCCTGCTGCTCATTCCAAATCACGACACTGCCATCAGCATGACGCGACAGGAACTGGGATTTGTCGGACCAGGCAATGTTTTTCCACTCCTCAATTGTCCAGTGTTGATGATCGCGTGCCCACTAGAGCCTACTTGTTTTTAGCTGATAGGAGTGGAACCCGGTGTAGTCATCTGCTGCAGTAGCCCATTCATGATAACGAACGAACGAGTTGTGCCTTCCGAGATGCCGTTCTGCACACCACTGTTGTACTGCGCCGTTATTTGCCTGTTTGTGGGCCACCTGTTACAGTAGCTTGCTTGTTTCTTGCCATTCTCCTTTGACCTCTCATCAATGAGCTGTTTTTGCCCAGAGGACTGCCACTGACTAAATGTTTTTTGTTTGTCGCACCATTCTCGGTAAACCCTTGACACTGTTGTACATGAAAAGCCCAGGAGGCCGTCCGTTTCTGAGATACTGGAACCGGTGCACCTGGCTGCCGCTTAGGTCACTCGTTTTGCCCATTCTAACGTTCAATAGGACAGTAACTGGATTACTGTCTGCCTGATTTATATAGCAAGCCACGTGACTCACTGTCTGTAGGAGCGAACTATTTTCGTGAGCGGATGGTGTAACTAATAAACTGGCCACGGAGTGTATATGTGCCTATTGGAGGTCCTAGGATACAACAATAACAATGGACACCTTGTGAAACAGCTGTGATAACCAACCTGGCAATATTTAAGATTTAAATACTGAATATAAACTGTGATCTTTTTGTGCTACAGGTGTGTCATTCATTTATTTTCACAGATTATTTTTTTTACACTCACATGGCAATCATAGACTCAAATACTCAATTATGGTGTGTGGAATAGAGAGGAGTAGGGTGCTGTGTGGGTGGGTGGGTGGTGCTGTGTGAGTGGGCGGGTGGGAGGTTCTGCCTGTCACTTGTTCTCAACAGGCAGCCAGTCTTGGTAGGAGGACTTGAAGAAGGAGACTGCGAAGTCCAGGCACTGCTGCTCTCTTCGTTCTGAGTGTTTGCAGTGCTAGTGTTTTTAGTGCATCTGTGTATCTCGCATACAGTATTATGTGCCCAGTATGATAAAGCAAGCAAGCGTTCTTAGCAGATAATGCCAATAAGAGTAGCTGTAGATTATACACTGCTCAAAAAAATAAAGGGAACACTAAAATAACACATCCTAGATCTGAATGAATGAAATATTCTTATTAAATACTTTTTTCGTTACATAGTTGAATGTGCTGACAACAAAATTACACAAAAATTATCAATGGAAATCAAATGTATCAACCCATGGAGGTCTGGATTTGGAGTCACACTCAAAATTAAAGTGGAAAACCACACTACAGGCTGATCCAACTTTGATGTAATGTCCTTAAAACAAGTCAAAATGAGGCTCAGTAGTGTGTGTGGCCTCCACGTGCCCTACAACGCTTGGGCATGCTCCTGATGAGGTGGCGGATGGTCTCCTCCCAGACCTGGACTAAAGCATCCGCCAACTCCTGGACAGTCTGTGGTGCAACGTGGCGTTGGTGGATGGAGCGAGACATGATGTCCCAGATGTGCTCAATTGGATTCAGGTCTGGGGAATGGGCGGGCCAGTCCGTAGCATCAATGCCTTCCTCTTGCAGGAACTGCTGACACACTCCAGCCACATGAGGTCTAGCATTGTCTTGCATTAGGAGAAACCCAGGGCCAACCGCACCAGCATATGGTCTCACAAGGGGTCTGAGGATCTCATCTCGGTACCTAATGGCAGTCAGGCTACCTCTGGCGAGCACATGGAGGGCTGTGCGGCCCCCCAAAGAAATGCCACCCCACACCGTGACTGACCCACCGCCAAACCGGTCATGCTGGAGGATGTTGCAGGCAGCAGAACGTTCTCCACGGCGTCTCCAGACTCTGTCACGTCTGTCACATGTGCTCAGTGTGAACCTGCTTTCATCTGTGAAGAGCACAGGGCGCCAGTGGCGAATTTGCCAATCTTGGTGTTCTCTGGCAAATGCCAAACGTCCTGCACGGTGTTGGGCTGTAAGCACAACCCCCACCTGTGGACGTCGGGCCCTCATACCACCCTCATGGAGTCTGTTTCTGACCATTTGAGCAGACACATGCACATTTGTGGCCTGCTGGTCATTTTGCAGGGCTCTGGCAGTGCTCCTCCTTGCACAAAGGCGGAGGTAGCGGTCCTGCTGCTGGGTTGTTGCCCTCCTACAGCCTCCTCCACGTCTCCTGATGTACTGGCCTGTCTCCTGGTAGCGCCTCCATGCTCTGGACACTACGCTGACAGACACAGCAAACCTTCTTGCCACAGCTCGCATTGATGTACCATCCTGGATGAGCTGCACTACCTGAGCCACTTGTGTGGGTTGTAGACTCCGTCACATGCTACCACTAGGTGAAAGCACCGCCAGCATTCAAAAGTGACCAAAACATCAGCCAGGAAGCATAGGAACTGAGAAGTGGTCTGTGGTCACCACCTGCAGAATCACTCCTTTATTGGGGGTGTCTTGCTAATTGCCTATAATTTCCACCTGTTGTCTATTCCATTTGCACAACAGCATGTGAAATTTATTGTCAATCAGTGTTGCTTCCTAAGTGGACAGTTTGATTTCACCAGAAGTGTGATTGACTTGGAGTTACATTGTGTTGTTTAAGTGTTCCCTTTATTTTTTTGAGCAGTGTATAATGAAAAGTTGGAGGGTGGTTGGTAATGGAGGACATCAGGTGGATCCGCATCTGGGTGTTAGGCTGAACCCCTAGCTCCTGGAGAACAGGAGCAGAGTTAAAAGGGAAGAGACAGAGACGCAAACACACAGGTTACAGGTAGATCAAGTATGTTGATTACAGTTATTGATTGATTTAATTTAAACAAAATCTTTAATTAGCCATGCAATCATTTTAATGGCATAGAAAAAAAAGAAAGGATACCTGTCTGTAATTTTTTTTACGTAAGAGGGGTTGATGAGGGCAGTAAGGAATGGGAGGAGGTTTCCAGAGATGGAGAAGTGAGTAGGGGATGGGATGAGTGGGCAGATTGTTGGGCAAACAAACGTCACTAGATGCAGAATTTTGTCTTGAGGGAGAGGAGAGAAAGAGTTAAAGAATGAGGACAGGGAAGAGGCAGAATCAAGAAACAGGAGGTGCTGCGGCTTTCTGTCACTTGTACTTGACAGGCAGCCAGTCTCGGAAGGGGGGCTTGAAATTTGGTCAATCAAGCTGGTCATCATCTTGTCTCCTCGCCTCAGTCTCGGAAAATGGCAGAACCCCTGGAGATCAAAAGCAGAGTAAAGGGAAGGAGGCAGGGGTGGTGGGATGAAAAAGCAAACACAAAAGGTTACTTAATGGGCTCTGGCACAAAATATGAATGACTAGGGGGAAGGGGTTAATTAATTAAGGACCAGTAAGAAACTTGGCAAATGAACAGAACATTCAATTGAACATTTAACTTGCAATAAATATATTAACTATGCAAATGTACAGCCAATTTGAGCAAGTTTCTAATATTTACCAGCAAGCAGACTCATTCAACTCACAGAAAAAATATGCAAATGAAAAATATACAAATATTTACATGCTTGTAAACATTGCAAGACAGTTAGTTACATGTACTATATACTTACCAACCAACTTACCAACTTTCCCACGGTCTGCAAGAAAACACATCTTTAGAAAAATTCAAAACATTACTCAAATTATTTACAATAACATACAATTTACAACAAGCTGTAATGTAGTAAAATACCTATCGTCCTGAGGTGGGGAGCCAGCCAAGTAGTGACATCAAGGGTAGCGAAAACAACATCAAACATAACAGATGATGGGCAAGATGGCCTCCCACTGCTGCATGCTGCACCTGCAAAAGAGTATGATGAATGGTAAAATTGTCTAACAAGGAGCGTGAAGGAAGGATGGCCCCACTGAAGGCCCTCTACCCGGCCACAGAGAGCAGCTGGCCTTACCTGCCCCTGAACGATAAAGAAGAGGTAACATTAGGTGAGAAGCCTGACCGCGGAGACGGGGGTGAGAAGGTGATGAAACGTACTTCATGAGCTGTAACCAAAAAACTACTGGTATTTTGAAAGTTTGAGGTGAGGGAGAAAGCGTGGTGGAACAAGTATTAGCATTGTTAAGTAACGTTATCTTGTTAGCTGGATCGAATTCTTCGTTAGCTAGCCAGAGAAATGTTGAGCAACATTAGCCAACTTATCTGATCAAATAATTGAGTTCCTGCTGCTAAAATGTGCTTGCTAATAAAGTCAGACAGCTAGCTAACGTTACAATATCAGATGAGCTAACATTAGTAACCTAACCAATTCGCTATAGTATTAACTGGTATACGACTCCTTGCCGTTCAAGTTATAACACGTTAGTTGCTTACTGGACCATGGCAATCTGTGTGAAATATTAACTAGCTAACGAACTAACTACTATCTGTGAACTAAATGTTTCCCTCTACAGTATATGGTTAATTTTCAGAATGAGAGAATTAGGTGTAAATGAGGCGTTGCTTGTTAAACAAGTGGATTCACGGATCAAGTGTAGCTGGAGCTGGGCCTGGCTTAAGCTGGATGCCACTATAGAGGGGAAAGGAACACCACACACTTTCCCTCTTTCTCACTTTTGCTGGCACATTGTAGAACAGATGTCCACAGGCAGAAAGTGTACAATGTAATAATGTGCAGTGTAGCCCAAAGATATTGCTTTTGTTGTGTTGAACTTGACAGTAACACACGTGTGTGTGTGTGTGTGTGTGTGTGTGTGTGTGTGTGTGTGTGTGTGTGTGTGTGTGTGTGTGTGTGTGTGTGTGTGTGTGTGTGTGTGTGTGTGTGTGTGTGTGTGTGTGTGTGTGTGTGTGTGTGTGTGTGTGTGAGAGTGAGGGGGATTATAATTTTTTTACTCAGTAAAACGTTATTTTTGTAGCCTTGTGCGCTTGATCGATGTCTATAGTGGCCACTATAATAGAGCAAAAATAGAATGCCTGTATGTTTCATTCTATTTCTACTTTAAGATGTTTTTTTCCAAAGTGCAATATTTGTGTGTGGTCACAAGCGTTCTATTATAAAGGCTGTCATGGCTAACCTCAATATTAGTGTATTGTTTTTTAATTTCAAGACTTGAGTGTCATTTGCAGTAAAGTCTAGGCAACAAATAACATTGGATTGTTTTCTTTAATTTTTTTTGCTGTGAGTTAGGTTCACATTAACCATTTTTTATTTTACACACAGACTGATCATGTAGATCATATTATTTGTTGTTTAATTAGTTTTAAACCAGCATTTCCCCCTTGCAGGGATTTTTTGCATGTTTCAGTGCAAGAAAAGAAAGTGTCACATTTTTGGGCCCTCACCGGTTTGCATCCCTGATAGTGGAGTCTTTTGTTTAGACATGTAGCTAGCTAGCTAAACAATGAACCAATCTCAACTCATAACGTTACTACCCTGCATGAATCTACAGGTAGCTAAAGCTAACCAACTAGGTTCAATGTTCACTAGCTAGCTAACATTAGGCTATAACTAGCAATGCAAATGGCTCTGAGATACAAATAATATTACTATACAGATCATACACATAACGTTAGCTAGCGAGCCAGCTAACGCTAGCTAGCTAACAGTACGCTTCAACTTGCAATGAAAATGACTGACAAAACTTGAAATGTATTATATCTGAAAATGTAGCTAGCTAGACTCTCTTAACCGTATACATGGATGAACGCTTCTCCCTCTCTGTCACGGATGCCATGGTTGCCCTTAGTTTGAAGATATAACTCGGGGAGACATGTGTTTTATACAACAGCCTTCAGTGTGTTCTCTTCGACTCCCTCCACATATTTACAATCAAACCCCTACATTTTCTCCATCTCATTAGCTATTATACTCTGCTTCCACCGGGCATTCCACTGATTTCACAACTCGGTCCTCCAGAAAGTGAAGAACATTAGCAAAACTTTTGCAGTTCTTTGTGATATCTTTCAAAAAAGCTGCGTTAGAAAGGATTACCTACACATACTGAGCAGCTAAGTGTGCTACATGGCATACCAATCCAAACTCATCCCTCGGCATGTCCAGCCATCCATTATGTCAGCCAATCATGGCCAGCGGGAAGGTTAAAGTCTGTTTCCGTGGCTAAACCAACTATGCTCATAATTTAACAATTTTATTCGTATTTACAGGTGGCATACAAGTTTGTTAGTAAGGCACGTGAAAGTTCACATGTTCCAGAAGCCATCTCTGCCCCCAAAAAAATGTAAGTTCAAGTTCCTCTCCTGTGAAGTAGTGACTCGTGCAGTGGTGATTTTAGCATGTAAATCTTGGTGGGGCAAAAAAATAACAAATGAATGCCAGCAAAGCCAGTACACAACACAACACTAAACAATACGTTAATTGCACTATAACAGTGACAAACGGTGCCCACAAACTGTTAGGGCCTACATAAAGCTGTCCCAATAGCAGTCCCAACATCTTACCACTGCTACACCTGGCTATCAGCGGAGCCTTGTCTGGCAGCGAAACAGTTCATTCAGCCTCATTTACTGCCTTTTAAAAAAACATAGCTGATATGGCTGACTTACTTAAACAAATGTGGTTTCTAATGACAATTGAGATATACAAACTATGGCATACGGGGACAAGTGCATAAGAGGCAATCCGAAATTTCGATTAAGACATTAATGAGCGAGCTAGGACGGGCACTTTTTAAATGTACAGCGACAGAATTCAGAACATGGGCCATTCTTACAGTGTTCGCCCTGTACACCAAGTCAGAACCGTAAGATAAATAAAGGGGGAATATAAGCAGACAATGAAAGGTATTATATTATTCAATGACTACATTTCTCTAAAACAGGTTTTAGGCTACAGTAAATGTTCACCACCAAGTTAGAACAGTAGGCGAAATTAAGATGGGTAAATATACCAAATTATTAGGGTGAGACACGTGGGCTACTAACATCTTACTACACGACATACACTTAGTATTACTTTCTTAGCTACAGTATACATACAGCTGAAGTCAGAAGTGTACATACACCTTAGCCAAATACATTTAAACACAGTTTTTCACAATTCCTGACATTGAATCCTAGTAAAAATTCTCTGTCTTAGGTCAGTTGGGATCAGCACTTTATTTTAAGAATGTGAAATAATAGTAGAGATTATGATTTATTTCAGCTTTTATTTCTTTCAGCACATTCCCAGTGGGTCAGAAGTTTACATACACTCAATTAGTATTTGGTAGCATTGCCTTTAAATTGTTTAACTTGGGTCAAATGTTTTTGGTAGCCTTCCACAAGCTCCCCACAATAAGTGGGGTGAATTTTGTCCCATTCCTCCTGACAGAGCTGGTGTAACTGAGTCAGGTTTGTAGGCCTCCTTTCTCGCACACACTTTTTCAGTTCTGCCCTCCAAATTTTCTATAGGATTGAGGTCAGGGCTTTGTGATGGCACTACCCTAAGTACACCACTATTGTTTGCGTCCTTAACCTGTGGGGCTGGAGGGGCAGAGATATATGGAAAAACTCGGGAAATAATGGCGCACATTTTCAAACGGCCTTTTAATCAATTTCTGATCTACTACATATGCATATGGTTAATAGTATTGGATAGAAAAGAGTCTCAAGTTTCTAAAAACGTTTAATTTTTTCTCTGAGTGGAACACAAGTCCTTTGGCAGCACTTTCCCCGACCAGGAAGTAAAATGCAAGAGTTTTATGCTCGCTTCAACACTCTGCCTATACATGGTCATGCCACTTATGACCCGGACACACCTTGTACGCCTTCCTCTGGGTGTCAAGAGTACGTCAGAGGAGAAATCATGCGTTTATCTTTTTTGACGTGAAATAAGACCTATTTCTTTGACATGACCGTCAATTTCAGGAAGTCAGAAGCGTGCGACTTGGGAGAGATCATGTTTTTGTTTTGCTGCCGTTTCGGATGTGAACTATCTCCAGCTCGGATTTGATTTGATAAATGAGACCATGTCATCGTAATGTATGTTTTTTCAATATAGTTTAATCAGATTATTTGAATTTTTTCTATAGTTTTGCCGTGTACCGTAATGTTTCTTTTGTTTACGTTGGAGAGTTCCGTGCCACTCGACGAGTACCCATGCTAAATGAAGATGGAAAGTTGCCATTTGAAGGGATTGAACGACTCTTTTGGACTAAGGACAACTTGATCAACATTCTGATGAAAGATCAGCCAAAGTAAGACCAAATTATAATGTTATTTCATATCTGTCGTGCATGTCAACTGGTCGCGCGCGCCCAAGTGTGTCTGTCTGGCGTGGCTATGCTAATTTAGCGCTACATTTAGTTTTCGATGTAAAACATTTAATAAATCGGAAATATTGTCTGGAATCACAAGAATCCTGTTTTTCAATTGCTGCACAGTATGTATTTCTCAGAAATGTTTTATGAGGAGTAATTAGGTATTTGATGTTGGTGTCTGTAAATGTTATGGCTGCTTTCTGATTGCAGCTGAAATGTAAATTATGATTTATACCATAAATATACACATTTTTCAAAAAAAAAAAATGCTATACAATAAATATGTTATCAGACTGTGATCTTATGAAGTTGTTTCTTGGTTAGTGGCTATATATATCTTCATTTGGTCGAATTAGTGATAGCTAGTGACGGAGTAAAACCTGATGCAGTTAGAAAAGTGCTCTCTTTTGCTGACGTGGTTAGCTAATAGATTTACATATTTTGTCTTCCCTGTAAAACATTTTACAAATCGAACATGGTGGTTAGATTCACAAGATGTCTGCCTTTCATATGCTGTATTGGGACTTGTTAATGTGTAAAAGTTAAATATTAAAAAAAAAGGTTTTTTTGAATTTGCCGCTCTGCCTTTTCAGTGGAATGTGGGAGGAGTGGCGCTAGCGGCACTCCCAGCCCCAACAGGTTTAAGATATTTTGACACAACTTTGGAAGTATGCATGGGGTCATTGTCCATTTGGAAGACCCATTTGCGACCAAGCTTTAACTTCCTGACTGATGTCTTGAGATGTTGCTTCAATATATCCACATAATTTTCCTCCCTCGTGATGCCATCTATTTTGTGACGTGCACCAGTCCCTCCTGCAGCAAAGCACCCCCACAACATGAGGCTGCCACCCCCGTGCTTCACGGTTGGGATGGTGCTCTTTGGCTTACAAGCCTCCCTTTTTTAACTCCAAACATAATGATGGTCATTATGGCCAAACAGTTCTATTTTTGTTTCATCAGACAAGAGGATATTTCTCCCAAAATTACGATCTTTGTCCCCATGTGCAGTTGCAAACCGTAGTCTGACTTTTTTATGGCGATTATGGAGCAGTGGCTTCTTCCTTGCTGAGCGGCCTTTCAGGTTATGTCGATATAGGACTCGTTTTACTGTGGATATAGATACCTTTGTACCTGTTTCCTCCAACATCTTCACAAGGTCCTTTGCTGTTGTTCTGGGATTGTTTTTCACTTTTTGCACAAAAGTATGTTCCTCTCTAGGAGACAGACCGTGTCTCCTTCCTGAGCGGTATGACGGCTGCGTGGTCCCATGGTGTTTATACTTGCATACTATTGTTTGAACAGATGAACGTGGTACCTTCAGGCATTTGGAAATTGCTCCCTAGGATGAACCAGACCTGTGGAGGTCTACAATTTTTTTTCTGAGGTCTTGGCTGATTTCTTTTGATTTTCCCATGATGTCAAGCAAAGAGGCACTGCGTTTGAAGGTAGGCCTTGAAATACATCCGCAGGTACACCTCCAATTGACTCAAATGATGACAATTAGCCTAACAGAAGCTTCTAAAGCCATGACATAATTTTCTGGAATTTTCCAAGCTGTTTAAAGGCACAGTCAACTTAGTGTTTGTAAACTTCTGACCCACTGGAATTGTGATACAGGGAATTATAAGTAAAATAATCTGTAAACAATTGTTTGAAAAATTACTTGTGGGATGCACAAAGTAGATGTCCTAACCGACTTAGCAAAACTATAGTTTGTTAACAAGAAATTTGTGGAGTGGTCGAAAGACGAGTTTTAATGACTCCAACCTAAGTGTATGTAAACTTCCGACTTCAACTGTATCTCCCTGGCATATTACATAATTTATGCAGTAGTATACAATACATTTTTGGACCCACCTTTTTGTGCTGTGCTCACTTGAACAGGAAGGTGATGTGGTGGTTCTTCGTGGGCAAATTGTGTCAATGTCTGGCATTGTCTGGATTTATGGTGCTTTCAAAACAACTGGGAACTCTGATAAAAACAAGGTCGAATCACAATGACGTCATTGATCTTCAGGTCGTAGCTCTAGAAAGAGGCCGGATATACAATTCCGATTTGGATGACTGTTCAAAACTTATTTTCCCAGTCGGAGCTTGTTTATTCAAGTTTTTGCAGTGCCGAGTTAATAGTTGTTTTGAGAGCGGCACAAATCATGCTTCATTGACAGCATGGCCAACATTGAATGTTTATCATTTTAAACTTGGAAAAGAGCCCCTTAATCCCAGATTTGGGACGACACAGCCCACATTATCAATTTCCAACTTGTTGTGTAATGTCCAATGGCCGATGAGCACCGATACGTTTTCTCTATAATTTCTCTTCATATGACAAGGATTAAAAAGGATGTGCCAGTAGATTGTGTGCTTGATTCATGATGATGACTGCTAGCTAAGATTTTGGAAGTATGATGTTGACATGATCAGTTCAATCTAAGCTACTGTACATATAACGTGATTTGGCGTCATTTTATCTGTGGCCAATGACCTTGAGCCTTCTTGGATCGGCACTTCTAATGTAACTCTATGGCAGAACACAAGGGGCTAGAATTTTCGAGGTCTAACCTTAGACTTGGCGGTGACGTAGTGTAACCATGACTGACAGAACACTGAGTCAATCACGGCGCAACGCTCTGTATTTTCTGCTGGTTTGCCCCACCACCACAGAAAGCACTGGGCTAGGCTGAAACACCTGCATTTTTGATCTGCCTTACTCAAGAAAACAAAAAAGAGACCATGTCCGTGTATGCGGCTTTATTAACTCTTGACACTACAGGGGGTGCTGTTTCAACTTGGACATTTATCGTTCCCAAATTAAACTGCCTCGTACTCAATTCTTGCTCGTACAATATGCATATTATTATTACTATTGGATAGAAAACAATCTCTAGTTTCTAAAACCGTTTGAATTATGTCTGTGGGTGAAACAGAACTCTTTCTGCAGCGAAATCCATGACAGGAACTGCGAAGGTCTGAAAACGAGGCTCTGTTCTCAGATCAGTTTAAAGCTCGGTAGGTATCCTATGGGTACATGAACTGCACCCGCCTTCCCTTGGATATCAGTAACCAATGAGAAGTGGAATGGAGTGTCTACGTAGTCTCAGAGCTTATAAAAGCCAAGGAACGAAGTGCGCTCTCTTTTCGTCGTTCGTCATTGCGCAAAGCAAGACCTCAAGATGGCATTTTGAACGCTCAGTTATCGCCCTTAGCTATATCCGTCTGTAATTTAATTCGATATAGGTGTTAGAAACATCATAACGAAGTTATTTAAACCGAGTTATATCAGTTATATCATGCTATTTTCTGAATTTCCTTAGTATTGCGTTTTGGGATTTGGGAATGTTGTGGCCACATAGCTATTGTTAGCTGCTAATTCCGAAGTTGAAGACGACGTTTTACAACCAAGCACGATTCTTTTGGACAAAGGACACCTTGCCCAAGATTCGATGGAAGCTCGTCCAAAAGTAAGAACTATTTATGATGTTATTCCGTATTTATGTGTAAAAATGTAAAAGCATTTGTCCGCCGTTATTGCGGCACTAGTCTGGCTGTAACGCACACTGTATGTAAGTAACGTTAATTTTAAAAATCTAACTCAGCGGTTGCATTAATAACTAATGCATCTTTCATTTGCTGTCCAACCTGTATTTTTTAGTCAATCTAATCGATAAATAATCGTAAACTAGGTGCCTTTCCAAGATGGCGCCGGCCAGAATGCATGACCTGTTGCAACTGATCACATTGTATAACACGATTTGTGCTGCTAAAATATGCACATTTTCGAACAAAACCTATATGCATTGTGTAATATGATGTTACAGGACTGTCATCTGACGAAGTATATCAAGGTTAGTCCACAATTATATATCTTTTGCTTGTATTGTTACGATCGCTAACTGTGCTGCTGGTAAATTGCTTGTGTTCTGGCTATTGTGCTAAGCTAATATAATGCTATATTGTGTTTTCGCTGTAAAACACTTAAAAAATCTGACATTTGGCTGGATTCACAAGATGTTGGGCTTTCATTTGCTGTACGCTGTCTATTTTTCAGAAATGTTTTAAGATGAGTAATTAGGTATTTGACGTTGGTCTCTGTAATTATTCTGGCAGCTTCGGCACTATTTCAGATTGCAGCTGCAATGTAGAACTGTGATTTATACCTGAAATATGCACATTTTTCTAAAAAAACATATGCTATACAATAAATATGTTATCAGACTGTCATCTTATGAAGTTGTTTCTTGGTTAGTGGCTATTTATATCTTTATTTGGTCGAATTAGTGATGGCTACTGATGGAGTAAAAAACTGGTGGAGTAAAAAAAGTGGTGTCTTTTGCTAACGTGGTTAGCTAATAGATTTACATATTGTGTCTTCCCTGTAAAACATTTTAAAAATCAGAAATGATGGCTGGATTCACAAAATGTGTATCTTTCATCTGGTGTATTGGACTTGTGATTTAATGATATTTAGATGCTAGTATTTACTTGTGACGCTATGCTAGGCTATGCTAGTCAGCTTTTTTACTGTGGGGGGTGCTCCCGGATCCGGGTTTGGGAGGAATTAGAGGTTAACTGAATGATATATCTTTTTTTCTTTTTACATTGTTTGCAAACTGATGTGTGACACGTATTAATGCCAAAATATCATTGAGGTTTTCAAAAAAAATTGGGTCTCAAAGCAGGTGGGGCTCACCTGCCCTGAATCCGCGTCCAGTGGTGACCCGTCAACATACACATAGTTTCCTGAAACGAGTCGATTTAGAGCTGCTGACAGATGCAGGCTTGTATCAGGCGTGCAGGGCCGTGTGCAAACGGTGATTGCACAAAACACATAAGTGTCAATCAACAGTGGGCTTTTCCACAATATGAATGTCTTTAAATCTTCAAGGTCCTTGATCTCTTGAGAACCACACCCACCGATCAAATAGACATGTTTTTCCCCTTGCGAATTCAACATTACTTTGCAATCTTTTTTTTTTTTTGAAATTTAGGGAATTGTTGTCTGTATGCCTCGGGGACCCACTCGTAATTCCGAAGGATAGCAAAGTACACTTTCTGAGCTTTTCCCATAAGAACACTTTGGAGGAGCAGTGACCAGGTATCGCACAGCCATTTTAGGAATGTTGCAATCCGCTCCAACAGAGTAAAATCTTCGCTCGCCTCCTTTTCATTGAAAGGCGGTAGAAGCTGGCTGTTCTAACCAATATTGAATTCTGTTGAGGGTGCAGGATGGCCTGACTGGTTTTGGAGCGCTTCCAAATCTCTTAATCAAAAGGCATGCTCATGTTTTTGTTCTTGTTTCGCTCTTTTTGTCTTTCCCTGTGCTCTAACTCTAATTTCTCTCCAACTCTGCCTTTAGTTCTAACTACCTCAGTTGCACATCTAAGGGAGCAACCCTTTCATCAGTCTCTCTCATTGGGAGGATTTCCACCTCCACCTATGCAGCAGCGAGCAACTCTTTGACTACTGCTTTTGACTGGGCAGTGGTTACATTGATGTCAAAATGCATGGTAATGACGATCAGATTTGCCGTAATACATTTATCTAGCATCTCCCAAGTAGTGTTTTCCACAAATGCTATTATCTTAGTACATTGTTTGTGTTTTTGCAACTTTTGCAAAAAGTGTATTTTGAATACTAAAATACAGTATCTGGGCACAGTAGCGCTTCAGAGTAGGTGATTAGAGCGACTACCATACTCAGGGGTGCAACTTTAGGTTTAGAAGTGGGGGGGGCACATAATTATTTATTTATTTTAAATTTGGAGGGGGGGATAGATCAGTATTAATTCAGATAGATTGAGGCTTTCAGCAATGTGATTGTCTGCATAATTTCCAATCGCCACATATTATTATTTTCACCTAACCCCCCCCCTCCGCCCTATTTGGAGTAGACTAATTGATAACAACATTGAGGATTCTACTTCCAGCTTATACATACTATATCAATTTTACAGACACAGAATATTTTACAATAGTTAACTTCTGTTTGTTTTTAGTCCCATCCTTCAGCTCCACTCAACCGCCCCCATCTATCTCTGAACACCACCTAGTTGATTTCTATTTGTCAGATATTTTTCAACTGTGCTGTGATGTCTCACAAAAGTTCTGAACATTTCTATTTTAATAGATCTTGTAAATTATTTTGTTTTTTTTTGTTGCTGAGAATGTTATAATATTATTGATCTATTGACTATTACTTTTTTAAATCACCCAGCAGTGCTATTTGCAGAGGGGGACATAACTTGGCCGGGGGTATGGGGTTAAGAGTTTAAATGATAAATAACCTGAACTAGATCCATGATAATTCAATATTGTGTTGCACCTTTAACCAATAGCCTAACAAATTAACCACTCTTACAAATAAAGTACAAAGACAACTTTTGATTGTCTTTAATACAGCCTATATATCAAATTTCAGCAGGACTGCCCAGACAACCCGAGCCGCCTACACACCCGACCCCCACCAGTCTAGTCAGTAACTCAACACAACTTCCTTCCCATCTTTTTTTATTGTCTCAAGGGAAAGGTTTGGAAAACAGAAGTTGAATGACACATGCACATACACATTAACTCACAGAAACAGTACACCCTCCATATAATTCACATCATAGGCCTAATAGTACTGCAGTGCTCTTTTTACTTGCGATTGACTAAATCTCTCCTGATGTTTTCAATACAGACTCCTTTTGTCACACAGTATTCCATATAAGGCATCCAGACAACAATATATCATGCAAAGCAGACAACTGACAGTAAGAAGGTCCATGACTGAGTCTTTGAATGAAGAGACTGAGATAAAACTGTCCAGTTTGAGTGTTTGTTGCAGCTCGTTCCAGTCACTAGCTGCAGCGAACTGAAAAGACGAGCAACCCAGGGATGTGTGTGCTTTGGGGACCTTTAACAGAATGTGACTGGTGTATGTGGAGGATGAGGGCTGCAGTAGATATCTCAGATAGAGGGGAGTGAGGCCTAAGAGGGTTTTATAAATAAGCATGCAACTGGTATACCGAGATGACCAGCTTACAGAGGAGTAGAGTGCAGTGATGTGTCCTATAAGGAGCATTGGTGGCAAATTTGATGACCGAATGGTAAAGAACATCTAGCCGCTCAAGAGCACCCTTACCTGCCGATCTATAAATTATGTCTCTGTAATCTAGCATGGGTAGGATGGTCATTTGAATCAGGGTTAGTTTGGCAGATGGGGTGAAATAGGAGCGATTACAATAGAGGAAACCAAGTCTAGATTTAACTTTAGCCTGAAGCTTTGATTTGTGCTGAGAGAAGGAGAGTGTACCGTCTAGCCATACTCCTAAGTACTTGTATGAGGTGACTACCTCAAGCTCTGTGGGGAAAGGGACATTCTTCTTACCAAACCACCATATGACCTTTGTTTTGAAGGTGTTCAGAACAAGGTTAAGGGCAGATAAAGCTTGTTGGACACTAAGAAAGATTTGTTGTAGAGCATTTAACACAAAATCCAGGGAGGGGCCAACTGAGTATAAGACTATCATCTGCATATAAATGGATGACAGAGTTTCCTACTACCTGAGCTATGTTGTTGATGTAAATTGAGAAGAGCATGAGGCCTAGGATTGAGCCTTGGGGTACTTCCTTGGTGACAGGCAGTGGCTGAGACAGCAAATTCTGACTTTATACACTGCACTCTTTGAGAGAGGTAGTTAGCAAACCAGGCCAAAGACACCCCAGAGACACCAATACTCCTTAGCCGTCCCACAAGAATGGAATGTTCTACCATATCAAAAACTTTGGCCAAGTCCATAAAAGAGCTTAAAAGAGCAATGGTGACATCATTGAGGACCTTTAAGGTTGCAGTGACACATCCATAACCTGAGCGGAAACCAGATTGCATACCAGAGAGAATACTATAGACATGAAGAAAGCCAGTCAGTTGATTACTGACGGGTTAAACATGTTGGAGATAGGCTAGGCGATGATAGGGGCAGCAACCTTAAAGAAGAAAGGGTCTAAACCATCTGACCCAGATGGCTTCTTGGGGTCAAGTTTCAGGAGCTCCTTTAGCACCTCGGACTCAGTGACAGTCTGCAGGGAGAAACTTTGTAGCGGGGCAGGGGAAAAAGAGGGAGAAGCATCGGGGGTAGCCGCATTAGAAGGGGTGGGAGATGAGGAAATGTTAGACGAGCAAGGAGGCATGGAGTCTATTTGGAGTCAAATAGGAATCCTGACTTAATGAAGTGGTAATTAAAGATCTCAGCCATGTGCTTCTTGTCAGTAACAACCACATCATCAACATTAAGGGACATGGGCAGCTGTGAGGAGGAGGGTTTATTCTCCAGCCCTTTAACTGTTTTCCATAATTCTTGGGGTTAGCCCCACAGAGAGAGAACTGCTCATTAAAGTAACTAACGTTGGCCTTCCGTATAGCCTCAGTGCACTTATTTCTCATTTGCCTGAATGAGAACCAGTCAGCCTGAGCATGCGTGTGCCGAGCCTGTCGCCAATGAGATTCTTGAGGTGGAGTAACTCTGCAAGATCACGGTCAAACCAGGACCTGAACCTGTTTTTAATTCTCATTTTCTTTATGGGGGCGTGTTTGTTAACAATACCACTGAAAATATCAAAAAAGAAGGTTCAAGCGTCTTCGACAGAGGGGATAAAGCTGATTCTATACCATTTTACAGAGGTCAGTTCATGAAGGAAGGCTTGCTCATTAAAGTTTTTTAGCAAGCGTCTATGACAAATCAGGACAGGTCGTTTCACTGAGCAGCCAATACGAACACAGGCTGTAAAACAGTGATCACCAAGATCATTACAAAAAACACCAGACTGGTACCTATCAGGATTATTTGTGAGGATAACATCGAGGAGAGTAGCCTTTTCTGGGTGTTTGGAGTCATACCTTGTTGGATTGGTAATACTCTGAGAAAGATTTAGGGAGTCCCATTGCTTTAGGACTTGTTCAGGTGGTTTAAGCATTTCCCAGTTTAGGTCACCTAGCTGGACAAATTCAGAATTAGTGTAAGGGGCCAGGAGAGCGCTTAGCGCAGGTAGGGTACAGGCCGGTGCAGATGGAGGAGGATAGCACCCAGCAACAGAGCTATTTGAAAGTTTAACACTTAAAACCAGCAAATCAAATTGTTTGGGGACAGACTTGGTGGAGATAACCAAGCACTGAAGGTGATCCTTGGTAAAGATTGCCACTGCCCACCTTTGGAAGATCTGTCTTGCCGAAAAAGGTTATAACCATAAAGGGTAACGTCAGTATTCTAAACATTCTTCCTTAATCACGTCTCAGTAATGAGCAACACATCTGGATTGGAGTTGTGAACCCACACTTTCAGTTGATCCATTTTAGGTAATAAGCTTCCAGTGTTAACTTCTCTAGGGTAGGGGGCAGCAATCGGAATTTTGGATGAAAAGCATGCCCAAATTAAACTGCCTGCTTCTCGGGCCCAGAAGATATGATATGGATATAACTGGTAGATCTGGATAGAAACCACTCTAAAGTTATCAAAACTGTTAAAATAGTGTCTGTGAGTATAACAGAACTGATTTTGCAGGCGAAAAACTGAGAAAAATCCATTCGGGAAGTAGTTTTTTTGTTGGTTTTGTAGTTTTCTATTCAATGCCATTACAGTATCCATTGACTTAGGACTCAAATTGCAGTTCCTATGCCTTCCACTTGATGTCAACAGTCTTTAGAAATTGTTTCAGGCTTGCATTCTGAAAAATGAGGAAGTAAGAGCAGTCTGAATGAGTGGACCCTAAAGTGTCACAGAGCTTTTTCATGCGCGTTACCGAGAGAGTGCCTTTCTTGTTTACCTTTAATATTGACAATGTTATTGTCCGGTTGAAATATTATCGATTATTTAGGCTAAAAACAACCTGAGGATTGAATATAAACATCGTTTGACATGTTTTTATGAACTTTACGGATACAATATGATTTTTTTTGTCTGCCTGTTTTGACTGCGTTTGAGCCTGTGGATTACTGAAGAAAACACTCGAACAAAACTGAGGTTTTTGGATATAAAGGGACTTTATCGAACAAAAGGAACATTTATTGAGTAAATAAATGAATGCTGAGTGCAACCATATGAAGATCATCAAAGGTAAGGGATTAATTTTATCTCTATTTCTGACTTGTGTAACTCTTCTACTTGAAGAATTACTGTTTGTAATGATTTGTCTGCTGGGCTATGTTCTCAAATAATCGTAAGGTATGCTTTCGCCGTAAATCATTTTTTAAATCTGACACCGTGGTTGGATTCACAAGAAGTTAATCTTTAAACCTATGTAAAAAAATAAAAAATAAAAAAATGTTTTCTGAATTTTTATAATGAGTATTTCTGTATTTGAATTTGGCACCCAGCAGTTTCACTGGCTGTACTCCCTGTTCACCCACGACTGCATGGCCAGGCATGACTCCAACACCATCATTAAGTTTGGAGACGACACAACAGTGGTAGGCCTGATCACGGACAACGACGAGACAGCCTATAGGGAGGAAGTCAGAGACCTGACTGGGTTACTGTCTGTTTCTGATTCTATATTTGAATTTGGCACCCAGCAGTTTCACTGGCTGTTGAAGAGGTGGGACGCTACGTCTCACGTACCCAAGATAGGTTAACGTGCAGAAAACCCAGGTTTTTATGAGAGCAGAAATCAGTGAAGCAGATTTCAGAGCACAAGTCAGAATTGGGGCTAGCAACAGTAGATGGGCCAAGGTGTACATGCACATTTCCAGATATAATCAACAGTAATACAATCAGGGCACGGCAGAGGACAGGGAGAGCTCTGCAGTGCTGATATATGACATCTGAATGGGCATCAGATTTAACATTTAACATTTAAGTCATTTAGCAGACGCTCTTATCCAGAGCGACTTACAAATTGGAAAGTTCATACATATTCATCCTGGTCCCCCCGTGGGGAATGAACCCACAACCCTGGCGTTGCAAGCGCCATGCTCTACCAACTGAGCCACACGGGACCAGATGGCAACAAGATCAGATTGGACAGAAATTATATCAGGTAACATGAATACAAAGCCGGCGAGAGGTGGTTAGAATGGGATGGGAGGCCAAAAGTCTGTGTAACCAATAGAGTTAGAGTGGAAGGGGGGGTGGGGGTGGGGGTACCTGTACCAGACAGGGGGAGACAACCAGGGCAGACGGTGAACAGATCACCAGGTGTTTACATTTTCTTTGTTTACAAATGTTGGAGTGAAACAAGCTTATATTTGGGGTTCTGATGGGGTACAACCGTTGAACTAAGCTCATGAGGCCTTTATAAGTTAGATTCTTCAAGAATCAATGGTTACATATCATTGATTTATAAGTGCAAAAATGGATGTAGCAACTGCTGATTGCCCGTTTAAGGTATACTACAAGTTGTTTGTCTACTGATCTTGAGCATGAGGCAAAGACTTGCAATCACAAAACGTGTCAATACAAACAACTGCTGTTAGTAATCATAGCCATCTCATATCGCTATCTGACAAATAAGAGGCTAGAGCTGACCTGGCTATGGTAGTTACTCAATAGCGTAGCTTATTCATTCACCGCAGTCGAGAGGGGATGAAACATTAGCTAATATTACATGTCAGTTACAATACTAGCTCAGCACAGCGAATAAACACTAGTATGTTTTTTTTTCTCCTGTTAAGTTAAGCAGCAGTTACCTTGCCAGCTACATCAGTCAAGTAAAGAGCAGCCAGTTTCTGTTACTTTCACAACTCGGTGAAAGAGCACAACGCGTACACTGAACTATGCTCAACTCGCCCATGCTGGTCGAGCCAGTCTTCCAGAAGCTTTGTCTTCACACAGCCTGTCAGCCTGCCCTGTAATGTCCTCATTGTCCTAAATCCAGTTGGATACACACTCCAAACAGCCTACTTGACCGCTCAGAGGCACCCACATGGTCCTAAAGCACACCATCCCCAGTGAAAGTTGCACCCCTCATGGGAAACAATATCCCAGACAAGCCCCCACTTTGTTACGCTCCCCAACAAGAAACCAAAATGTTTGTGCTCAAACAGAAGGGGGAACTAACAAAGAGGCACTAACAACCAAAACAAAAAAGGTGGGGTTTCTTTTAATATGGAATAAAAAAGTAAGTGGTGCAAACTAAAGGGGAAAAGATAAACGGCTATGTTTTTCACAAACTCAATTTGGTACCACTAAACAGCAGTCAAGCTCTTCCAACATCTCTCATGCCCACAGGAGCAATGGGCCAGCTGCCCTTAAATATCACCTGTGCCAGCACAGGTGAAACTAACGACTGACTAACGATGCGATAGGTGCAACACATCCTGACTCATGAGGAATATTCCAATCATGGCAAGCCACACCCAAACAGAACCAACCTCGAAATTGAAAATGAAATCGAGCAAGACCCCAAAGCCTATAACAAGTTGACCTGATCG
Organism: Salvelinus sp. IW2-2015; assembly: GCF_002910315.2. Classification (NCBI taxonomy): domain Eukaryota; kingdom Metazoa; phylum Chordata; class Actinopteri; order Salmoniformes; family Salmonidae; genus Salvelinus; species Salvelinus sp. IW2-2015. The sequence continues at coordinate 18,033,932 of NC_036838.1, forward strand.
TAATGCCCGTGGTAAATTTGGTTTCACTTTGGATATCCCTTTGGGATTAGTTAGGGACCATCTACAAATTCCACAATGTACATGGGACAATATGTTAAAATTCCAATAGCTCCAAATTTAAATGACTTAACCTCAAACCAGCTATAAATTGTAGAAATTCAATTACAAATTAAAAACATTTTAATGAGAAAAATAAAAAGTGTGCAACATGAAAATGTTGTCTCTTTTACATTGTGTAATTTATTGACGGTTCCTCACTAGCCCCGGAGATAGGCTATCCAAAGTCAAACCAATTTTGCAAAGTTGAAGCTAATTGGCAAAACAATTTGGCTAACTCTTTCCACCTGCAAACACATGCGAGAAATCCACATCAAGCCACACCCCGAAACCAACTCATGTTTGAATGCCGCTAGTGTTTTTTTTTATGAACAAAATCTAAAACGAGGCCAAATCAGGAAGTACTGTCACCCTTTAAGGTTAGAGCAGGGGTTTTGGTTAGTGTTAGGGTTTAGGGTAGGGACGTACCAAGGATCCCGGATATTACTAGTTGTTGTAGGATCATGAGCTCTGGGTTTCCCACTTGAAAGTACCAGAATCAACCAATAGGAAGCGCTACACAAATAACTTACGTTCATTTTAACTCTGAGGTTCCGAGTCTCCAATACTGCCCTAATGTTATGACAGCCAAGTTTATCTTCAGAATATGCAAATGATAGTAATAGTCCGTCGGATAGCAGAACAGGTGTTTCTATGTCAAACAGTTTTGTTATATTTCAGTCTTCTGTGATGTATAAAAAGTGTAATATTGGGATGCAAACTGAAAATGGAATACATTTCAACTCTATATCTGACATGGTACAGGTGTCTTATTTTTTTAAGCCTATAACTATGTGTGTGTGAGGTACTTTGTTTCAAAGTAGATTTGTTTTTCTTCTTGGCTTCTTGGCCGGTAGCGGGTGTGAATCGGACCGAAAGCCAGCTGGTGCAGGCGGGAGCAGGATGAAGAAACCGATCTGTGCAGATCTCTACTGTGCGCCATGACAGTGAAGCCTGTAACGTTAGAGCTGTTTATTACTGTGTCTGTGTGAAAAGCATGGAATTAGCTAGGGAAACTGACAGATCAATAACATTATATTGACATAGTTAGTAATACAACTCACACTGCACTGAAAAAACATCAGAATATCAATCTTCAATCATACTCTCTGTTCATCATATATGCATAGTCACTTTAACCATATCTACATGTACATACTACCTCAATCAGCCTGACTAACCGGTGTCTGTACGTAGCCTCACTACTTTTATAGCCTCGCTACTGTATATAGCCTGTCTTTTTACTGTTGTTTTATTTCTTTACCTACCTATTGTTCACCTAATACCTTTTTTAAACTATTGGTTAGAGCCTGTAAGTAAGCATTTCACTGTAAGGTCTACATGTTGTATTCAGCGCACGCGACAAATAAACTTTGATTTGATTCCGTGACTCCAAATTGACTTCGATATGATGGTTATTATATAAATATTTGCGCATAAAGGAGTTTTCGCCACCATTTCGCACATCATAAATGTTATTGAAACAAAAAGATACCACCTTGTCTAGTGTATTTTATTTTGTCGACATTTGGACATTACCGACAAATGTCATGTTTCCATCAGGCCTGTCATGACATTCATTATCCGAGATGGACTTTACTAGCATAAAAAGGCTGGATGGAAACTTGGTTTTTGTAAAAAATGTAATGTGTTAATTAATAAGAGTCACAAATGTAAATGACAAAATAAGGTATCACCAACTTTATTATAGTTCATCAGACTTTATATTCCAGCAACAACAGCCAGTTAACCTTTTATTAAAGGTGAGATATTGTTGAGTTATGCACACAGAGTCGCTGTATGCAATGAATCTAAGTTAAATGAATAGCCAACAGTGTTTGTGTATGTACTGTGTAAGCATGGTGGCCTGGTGGACTCATCTTAGACAAAGATAATAAAAACAGAAGTTGGCACGATGTCAAGGTTACTTAATACATGGCGACAACCAACCAAGTCAAGCACCAGCATGAAAGGACTGTGTCCTAGCAGAACCCCACTGAAGCTGAGCAGGATTATCCCAAACAACACTACTATAGGGAAACCAGGCACGAGGTTCCTACAAATGTAGGATCTAAAATTGAGCCAGTTTGCTACAGCAGGAAAATGATCCTGCAGCAACAGTAACTGTGAAGTATTATGTGGATTATAATGAATGGACATTTTTGTAGGGTTTGATACATTTTTCATTAGAGTAAATCAAGTCTTAAGTGGTAATTACAAACTTTAGAAGCCTTTTTAAACCTTAAATGCAATACAAGTTTGCATTTCCTGCTATGCAGGAACAGTCCTGCAACAGGATGACCAAATTAAGATACGGCATATGTAGGCCTATACGCTGCTAGAAGGGTAAGTGTATCTGGCAATACATTCAGTGCTGTGTCAGCATTTGATGCTCAAATAAACACTTTGCATATAATTTGCATTAAAACAATTCTGTCACATTGACTCTGTATCTCACTGCAAACAAACTACGGCACTCTGTAGTGGAGTCATCTTGTTACTAAATGTAGTCCCCTAAAGTGACAACAGTGAGTGAGTGACTCTCAGAAATAAACAGACTGTGTGGGAGATTTCAGTAGCTAGGAAATTAAACCTAAAAGAGACCGGAACCCACTCTTAAAGCAGTTTAAGTGTATGTATCGTAACCTTATTCATTTACTGACCTATACGGCAAAGTGAATACTGAACTTTATTGAACTGAAGCCTAAATGCGACTGTGCTCCATTTTATACAGTCACTTGATTGACGTTGCATGCTTGATTGAAGATGGCTGCACAAACTGACAATGGGTGTGACTATATATGATGAATGACCAGGTTATAGTGTTTGCCTATAGAGTGTGCTGAATATTGTATATTATCAGATACCTCTTTTACACATGGTCCAAGCAAGGGCAACACTTGAATCAATTAAGCTTGGCTCTGMTCCCCTGTTATACAGTACCTTATGCAATAGATGGAGGGATTGTGTAAAGACCTCAAGCTCATTTTTTCAAGAGAAAGACATTTTGGCAATATGTGTAACAGGTGCAGCATAATCATGACTTCCTATGAGAATTCAACGTAACTATTGAGCTATGTTTATGGATCAATTAGGGAAATTCCTCATTATGATCTAACAGTAGCTTCTTCTTACACACACAGAAGGCCCGACTTACTAAGCATTTGCACAAGTGCAACATTTTACTGGTTATTTTTCCAAACAGAACCAAACACATGACTTAAAACAAAATGTAAGAGAAGGAGTAGGTTTCCTAAGATAAAGAAGAAATGTTTCAATTGTTTTCATTTTGTTCCCTTGTATGAACTCACAGGTGCAGTCTTAAGAAAAGTGCAAATGTTTAGTAAATCTGACCCTTGACCTTGGGCCTTACTTCAGCTCTACCCATGCTCAATATCAATATTATTTTCAAAAAATAAATTGAGAGATGAGAAACAATCTGTGTAAATTGTTGTTGAATTATTAGCTTGTGAAACCAGTGTATATTGAACAATGCAAGAGACTTTCAGACATCGAGATTTAAAAAAAGTAGCATTTCTTCCAACCAAAACCAGACGAGAATCTCTTGACAAAACTGTAGAAAATATCTTCAACCAGAGAGGTCAGCTTGGAGTTCCTTGTTTCTACGGACCTCATCGGCATGGATTTCCTATGATAGAACAAAATGAAAGTTAGAAAAAAAATTGCAATACGATACCACAGTATAAGTTCATTTAGATATTCCCACTGTTCCCTGTATGTTGTAGCCTATTACACATACATTGACTTTGCTTTGTGTTATGATTAGCGGAGACAGTTTCTCTCTGCTTGTCATGTTATTCGATTGAGAGATAGCCTAGATATATGAGCACAGATAGATAGAACCATAACCTCGTAGAATTGTTCTTAAGAAGGACAAGACATGGTCCAAGACCTTCCTCTATTCTTCATGTTTCAACCTCAACTGCCATCCAACAAGAGTGAARAAATCTGATTGTATCTGCACTTAGCAATGCTAAATTGTTGGCTTGCCAATGATGTTACAGAATGGAATCTAGTCACAGCCTGGCATTCAGGCTAATAAATTCATGCTATTGCATTTCATCCTGTTGTCACACAGGCTAGGTCATCCTCACTCTTCCAGTAGGTATTCACAATGCATATGTCTACGGCCTTGGTCCTCCTTGTTTTAACCATTACAGTAGCCCCCTAAAACCAAAGAGCACCTCCAACCCTGCCTTTGATACTCTACTCGCTACTCGGTACCCACATAACGCTCCACGTCTTTCATTTCTCTAGACTAGGCCATAGCTTCGAATGACAGTCAGTGGGCGATTTACCTTCTCACGGAGCCGCTGCTTTAGCGCATTCAGGTGGGCCTCGCGGTTCTCTTTGTTGACCTCCATCTTGTAGTTGAGTTTCTCCTCTGCCATCTTGCTGAAGTTGTTGTTCTCCTCCAGGGCCTTGAGGAGCACCTCTCGCTCATGCTCCCGCTTCTCAGCCAGCTGCTTCAGGAGCAGGGCTTCCTGAGACTGCAGAGAGAGAAGAGTGAGCGAGATGGTAAAGAGGGAGAAACAGAGAGAGGGGAGTGTGGAAGAGGGATAGATGATGAGAAAGATTGGGGAGAGTGAGAGGAAGCATGATTAGAATTGAGAGGTGAAAAAGATATTGCAGAGACCCATTCTCTGTCATGCTCTCTGTTTACCTTCCTCCTCTCCTCCGCAGCCTCTAGCCTCTTCTGGAGCTCCTCCAGGGAGAGGTCCTTCTTGGGGGGAGAGATCAGGGGCTGGGGCCTGTCAGGAGAGAGGTCAGCAGGGGCCTTCAGGATGACCTCGAAGGCCTGGCCGGATGCCCGCTTGTTTAGGGACTTCACCTCCATGTCTGTGGAGGACAACAGGTATTAGGGTAGTAAGGCTGTGCAGACAGACAGACAGACAGACAGACAGACAGACAGACAGACAGAGAGGGGTAGATTGGACTGACAGAGAGGGGTAGGATGGATAGACAGACAGAAAGTGTGGCGGAAGAATCAGAATTAGTTAGGTAACATAGATAATTAAGATGTCTTATCTGCATAATATGCTTATATGATTGAACGGTTGATTTTTTGTTATTAGAATGTAACCCTTCGGACTCTGGTGTTGGCAGTTGCACTTCCTCCCTCAGCTGGGGCTCAGTCACCTGGGGCCCAGAGAGGGGAGAAGTCAGACTTGTCTATCACATGTCTCTGGTGCTATGCAGAATACCAGAAAGAGAAGAGGACAGGAGGGAACATTGTCTTCATATGCGAATGTGTCTTTACCTATTTTAAACCATGTGAAGGAATGGCGTGATTGATGGGGAACCAATTACTTGTCTCCACAATGTCTGTGCCCAGTCACTCCCTCCTTTGGCCTTGGGGGAGATAAGGTCTGAGACAAGATGTGTGAGGTAGTGTCTGGAACCATTGTATGTCATCTCTGATGTTGCACCTATCCTGGGATAGTGTATGACCTAGAGGCTCACTCCCCTCAGTGAGCTTGTCCAGGCGTATGGTCAAGAAGGGGTTTTACTTGAGATGGAGTTGACAATTGATTTATGCCATAGAATGAGTTGGTGTTTCAGTGTTATGAAGTACCAGGGACGAGATCAGAGCCTCGTCTTAGGGGCCAAACTCTGAACAATAGGAACAGTCTTCATAGCAAATGCTATCTGGCTGCGGGATACTCCTTTCTCATATATCAACTTTCACCTGGTGACCCATTCCATGCATCTGTTGTTTGTTATGTAGACTGAGAGGGCGTATCTTTGCTATAAAATATATTTGTATTCTTCGTATGTCAGAGCTACTCGACACAACGCTTGGGAGTGTTGAGCTGACCAGCCTCATTATTATAGAAGCAATTACTCCATGCTTTCCTTTTGACCTTGTCTCTCCTCATTATTGATTAGAATTTCTACAACAAAAGACAGACAAACAGAAAGATTGATAGACAGACAGAAAGGGGGATGTTGGACAGACAGAGAGAGAGAGACAGAGAGAGAGACAAAGAGCAAAGATGGGTGGATGGACAAACCATAGAATTACATTCTGAGTATAATTATATGATCTCTATGGGACACAGGCAAACGCATAGAGCTCTTCATCACTAACCTCCATATTGGTAGAGGCTGTTGGGATGTGGTTGTGAGTGGAAGCAGGAGCAGATCAGAGACAGCATGGACATCTCTTTGATCTTGTCCGAGTAGGCTGGAAAAGAGGGAGAGGAGAAGACAGAGTGAGAAAAGATATCCACAGTTATCCTTGAATCCACTTTTAAATTGGCATCTGGCATTTATTGTGAATGATGCAGTCATTTTGTATTCGCTAAACAGAGCTGATATCATTATCTGATTAGATAATGTATGCACGAAAGGTCTAATGCGAAAAGGTTGAATTCAGGTTGTATTGTATATTGCTCATAACAAATGACTGTATGACAGGATGTATGGCATGAATATTTTGGGAGGTTTAATCCCGTCGCCAGTAACATTGGGAGAATGATCAATTATTCATATGTAGACTTTTATCTCTGGTTTTCACTTCACCCACTCACTAGGACTGTGCAGTGTGTGTGTATGTGGTGGGTTACATGTCCATACTGTAGCTTATCCACGGGGACTGTACAGTGTGTGTGGCAGATAAGTGTGTGTCCGAGAGTGTGTTTGTGTTTGTGTATGTGTTAGGGTTCATGACCGGATTAAGCGCAGGGGCTTACCGGGGGTGAAGCCCCTGGGCCCAGGCCCATGGGGGGCCCAAGAGGCAGGAAAAAAATAAAAAAATACACTTTTTTTTATATACAGTATATATTAATATAAATACATTTATATTATTCTTCAATGTAGAAAATAGTAAAAAGTTTGGACACACCTACTCATTCAAGGGTTTTTCTTTATTTTGACTATTTTCTACATTGAAGAATAATAGTGAAGACATCAAAACTATGAAATAACACATATGGAATCATGTAGTAACCAAAAAAGTTTCAAACAAATGTGTTGTGACAAGGTAGGGGTGGTATACAGAAGACAGCCCTAATTGGTAAAAGACCAAGTCCATATTATAGCAAGAACAGTTCAGATAAACAAAGAGAAACGACAGTCCATCATTACTTTAAGACAGAAAATTCTTTCTTCAAGTGCAGTTGCAAAAACCATCAAGCACTTTGATGAATCTGGCTCTCATGAGGAACGTCAAAGGAAAGGAAGACCCAGAGTTACCTCTGCTGCAGAGGATAAGTTCTAGAGTTAAATCCTATCCTACCGATCCTCGACTTTGGCGATGTCATTTACAAAATAGCTTCCAATACTCCAATACAGAAAACTGGATGCAGTCTATCACAGTGCCATCCGTTTTGTCACCAAAGCCCCTTATACCACTGCGACCTGTATGCTCTAGTCGGCTGGCCCTCGCTACATATTCGTCGCCAGACCCACTGGCTCCAGGTCATCTATAAGTCTATGCTAGGTAAAGCTCYGCCTTATCTCAGCTCACTGGTCTCGATAACAACACGTGGTCACTGGTCATCCCCAAAGCCAACACCTCCTTTGGCCGCCTTTCCTTCCAGTTCTCTGCTGCTAATGACTGGAACGATTTGCAAAAATCGCTGAAGCTGGAGACTTATATTTCCCTCATTAACTTTAAACATCAGCTATCTGAGCAGCTAACCGATCGCTGCAGCTGTACATAGCCCACCCACCTACCTCATCCCCATATTGTTTTTTATCTACATTTCTGCTCTTTTGCACACCAGTATTTCTACTTGCATATCACCATCTGCTCATCTATCACTCCAGTGTTAATTTGCTAAATTGTAGTTACCTCGCTACTATGGCCTATTTATTGCCTTACCTCCTCACGCCATTTGCACACACTGTATATAGACTTTCTTTTTTTCTATTGTGTTATTGACTGTACGCTTGTTTATTCCATGTGTAACTCTGTGTTGTTGTTTGTGTCGCACTGCTTTGCTTTATCTTGGCCAGGTCGCAGTTTTAAATGAGAACTTGTTCTCAAATAGCTTACCTGGTTAAATAAAGGTGAAATAAAAATTTAAAAAAATAATTAAATGAACCTCAGATTTCAGCCCAAATAAATGCTTCACAGATTTCAAGTAACAGACTCATCTCAACATCAACTGTTCAGAGGACACTGCTGTGAATCAGGCCTTCATGGTCGAATTGAGGCAAGAAACCACTACTAAAGGACACCAAAAAGAAGAAGAGACTTGCTTGGGCCAAGAACCACGAGCAATGGACATTAGACTGGTGGTAATCTGTCCTTTAGTCTGATGAGTCCAAATTTGAGATTTCTGGTTCCAAACGCCATGTCTTTGTGAGACGCAGAGTAGGTGAACGGGTGATCTCCGCATGTGTGGTTACCACCGTGAAGCATGGAGGAACATCAGTGCCTGACCTCACTATTGCTCTTGAGGTTGAATGGAAGCAAATCCAGCAATTCTCCAACATCTAGTCATAGCAGCAAAGGGGTGACCAACTCCATATTAATGCCCATGATTTTGGAATGAGATGTTTGACGAGCAGGTGTCCACATACTTTTGGTCATGTAGTGTAGCAGTAGCGGAGATTCAGCACCATGGATTGTGCCGCGGTTCATCAAATTCCGGCAAATCTAACTAGTCAAGCCCGTGCACTCACTTGTGTTATTGTAACATCATGGAACAATGTTGCAAATGTCTATTTCCAAGAGCGCATTTGTGGACACAAGGTATCAGCCGTTTTGTTAACAGTGATTAGCTGCAGTTTGTATTATACGCCTGTGCCAGTGTCACGATGCTAGTTTGGAGATCTGTGAATGTGAGATGGAGATTTCCTTCAGTAAACTGCGTCGATTTGTCGCGTGTAGCCTACACATGATAGTCAGCAATGCAATTTATAGAAGTCATGCAAGTAAGTGATGTTTTGTATTGGAGACTTTAAGTTGAGTAGGCTAAATATAGTAGGGTTAGCGTTGTGATGACTGGTCTAATRTATGAATGAAGCCAGAGAGTTGATATGTCCGGCTCATGCAGCAATTCCCACGTCCATATTTTTATTTTTGCATTAGTGTGGCATAAACATTTTATATTATTGGTCCACAGGATCCRTCATTATTATTCTCAGGAAACAGGAAGGAGCATGGCTGATTTCAAGGTTTTACTGCTAACCTACAAAGCATTACATGGGCTTGCTCCTACCTATCTTTCCGATTTGGTCCTGCTGTACATACCTACACGTACGCTACGGTCACAAGATGCCAGGCCTCCTAATTTCCCTTAATTCTAAGCAAACAAGCTTGGAGGCAGGGTTTCTCCTAGTAGACTCGCATGTTTATGAATTGGTCGCTACCCAGTGAGAGCGCAGACTCGGTCTCAAACTTTGAAGTTTTTACGAAGACTCATCTCTCATAGTAGGTATAGATTGAGTGTTAGTCTGGCCCAGAAGTGTGAAGGTGAACGGAGAAGAGCTCTGGAGCAACGAACCCGCCTTGCTGTCCATGCCTGGCCGGTTCTCTCCTCTCACATGGATTCTCTGCCTCTAACCCTATTACAGGGCTGAGTCACTGGCTTATTGGTGCTCTTCCATGCCGTCCCTAGAGGGGTGCGTCACTTGAGTGGGTTGAGTCAATGACGTGGTCTCCTGTCTGGCTTGGCCCCCCCTTGGGTTGTGCCGTGGCGGAGATCTTTGTGGGCTATACTCGCCTTGTCTCAGGATGGTAAGTTGGTGGTTGAAGATATCCTTCTAGTGGTGTGGGGTCTGTGCTTTGGCAAAGTAGGTGGGGTTATATCCTGCCTGTTTGGCCCTGTCCGGGGGTATCATCAGATGGGCCACAGTGTCTCCTGACCCCTCCTGTCTCAGCCTCCAGTATTATGCTGCAGTAGTTTATGTGTCGGGGGGCTAGGGTCAGTCTGTTATATCTGGGATTTCTCCTGTCTTATCCGGTGTCCTGTGTGAATTTAAGTATGCTTCTCTAATTCTCTCTTTCTTTCTTTCTCTCTCTCGGAGGACCTGAGCCCTAGGACCATGCCTCAGGACTACCTGGCATGAAGACTCCTTGCTGTCCCCAGTCCACCTGGCCGTGCTGCTGCTCCAGTTTCAACTGTTCTGCCTGCGGCTATGGAACCCTGACCTGTTCCACCGGACATCTACCTGTCCCAGACCTCTGTTTCCAACGTCTTAGAGACAGCAGGAGCGTAGAGATACTCTCAATGATCGGCTATGAAAAGCCAACTGACATTTACTCTTGAGGTGCTGACTTGTTGCACCCTCGACACTACTCTGATTATTATTATTTGACCATGCTGGTCATTTATGAACATTTGAACATCTTGCCATTTCTGTTATAATCTCCACCCGGCACAGCCAGAAGAGGACTGGCCACCCCTCATAGCCTGGTTCCTCTCTAGGTTTCTTCCTAGGTTTTGGCCTTTCAAGGGAGTTTTTCTTAGCCACCGTGCTTTTACACCTGCATTGCTTGCTGTTTGGGGTTTTAGGCTGGGTTTCTGTACAGCACTTTGAGATATCAGCTGATGTAAGAAGGGCTATATAAATAAATTTGATTTGGTCGGAAAGTCTCGGAATACCGGTCACCGGTATTGAACCCTAGCTGACGGTGAGTGACAATGGAACTGGTTAATACTGAAAAAAAGATTTTTCAACTAAGCCAACAATGAACATAGTGGAAGTTGTGCCTGTTCCCGTTTTAGCTAACTGCCTTTTGTTTTTATGCCAAATCATGTTTGGGCAGCAATGAAGGAGTTGTCTGAGGCAGAAACATGCACACAGGCTAGAAGTTGGATGACACTAAAGTTACAATTGCAGGCGGCAAACTTCCTTCCTATTGACTCCTCACTGTGCTCTGGCTCATGTAATATTTACGTAGCGTCAGTGATAATGATTCGACACGTCACAGAGCACTTTCAGGTTCGGTTGGATTGTGCACTGTGAACCAAGACTTGTGAGGAGACGGCTCACGAAAACTTTTTGCGGCAGGGCCAGCACGCAACACACATGCCAGTAGCAAGGATGGCCTCAACACGACTGAACTTGGCTGAGTTCATCATAGTTCATTCCTCTCTGTAGCAGCAACTTTCAGTGTCACAAGATCTTTGTCAACAGGGGTTTGAACTCCTTCCTARAAACGACGCTCTGTATCTGTGTAAAATAAAGAGAGATCTTCACTGACGTGTAACGAGGGTCCGTGTGCTGAAACGCCTATGTCGATATTCTATTWAAAAAAATCTGCCGTTTCCAGCTACAATAGTCATTTACAACAGTAACAATGTCCACACTGCATTTCTGATCAATTTGATGTTATTTTAATGGACAAAAAATKTGCTTTTCTTTCAAAAACAAGGACATTTCTAAGTGAACCCAAACTTTTGAACAGTAGTGTATATACTTGATTTAGTTCTGTAGTGATTTTTATGAAATTTTATGAAACAGTTAAGGCTCCATGGATTGATGTGGAATTTAAAAACTGTATGGTTGAAAGAGATACGGGGGGGGGAGTGTCACAAAAAGATGAAGAAACTGTATTATGAAGCCAGTATCTTTAAGGCTCCATGGATTGATGTGGAATTTAAAAACTGTATGGTTGAAAGAGATACGGGGGGCGTGTCACAAAAAGAAGAAGAAACTGTATTATGAAGTCAGTATCGATGATATAAAGAATGATGGGRAAAAAACTTTGGAGTACTTTAAATGAAATGATGGACCGAAAGACAAATTCAACTCCATCTTTCATCGAATCAGATGGCTTATTCATCACAAAACCATTTGATGTTGCTAATTATTTTAATGATTACTTAATCAGCAAAGTGGGCAAACTTAGGCAGGAAATAAAATCAAATCAAATGCGTCACATGCACCGAATACAACAGTGTAACGGTTCTCCTCCTCCTCTTCATCCGAAGAGGAGGAGCATGGATTGAACCAAGACGCAGCGTTGTATTTAGACATGATATTTATTCAAACAGACGAAAACGAACTTCACTGGAAAACTAACAAAATAACAAAACGAATGTAGACAAACCTGGACTACGAACTTACATGTAACACGAAGAACGCACGAACAGGAAAAATGACTACATAAAACGACGAACGAACGAAATGAACAAACAAACCGAAACAGTCCCGTATGGTGCAACATAGACAGACACTAACACAGGAGACAACCACCCACGACAAACAATATGAAAACACCTACCTAAATATGATTCTCAATCAGAGGAGATGAAAACCACCTGCCTCTAATTGAGAACCATATCAGGTACCCAAAACCAACATAGAAACAGAAAACATAGACTGCCCACCCAAACTCACGTCCTGACCAGCTAACACATACAAAAACTAACAGAAAACATGTCAGGAACGTGACAAACAGATGTAGACCTTACAGTGAAATGCTTACTTCAAGCCCTTAACCAACAATGCAGTTGTAAGAAAATACCAAAAAAAGTAAGAAATAAAAGTAACAAATATTTAAAGAGCAGCAGTAAAATAACAATAGYGAGGCTATATATACAGGGGGTTCCGCTTAGTCAATGTGTGGGGGTACCGGTTAGTCAAAGCGATTGAGGTAATATGTACATGTAGGTAGAGTTATTAAAGTGACTATGCATAGATAATAACAGAGAGTAGCAGCAGCGTAGAAGAGGGAGGGAGCAATGCAAATAGTCTGGGTAGCCATTTGATTAGATGTTCAGGAGTCTTATGGCTTGGGGATAAAAGCTGTTTAGAAGATTCTTGGACCTAGACTTGGCGCTCCGGTACCGCTTGCCATGCGGTAGCAGAGAGAACAGTCTATGACTAGGGTGGCTGGAGTCTTTGACCATTTTTAGGGCCTTCCTCTGACACAGCCTGGTATAGAGGTCCTGGATGGCAGGAAGCTTGGCCCTGGTGATGTACTGGGTTGTACGCACCGGGGCCTCTGTAGTGCCTTGTGGTCGGAGCCCGAGCAGATGCCATACCAGGCAGTGATGCAACCCGTCAGGATGCTCTCGATGGTGCAGCTGTAAAACATTTTGAGGATCTGAGGACCCATGCCAAATCTCTTCAGTCTCCTGAGGGGGAATTGGTTTTGTCATGCCCTCTTCACGACTGTCTTGGTGTGCTTGGACCATGTTAGTTTGTTGGTGATGTGGACGACAAGGAACTTGAAGCTCTCAACCTGCTCCACTTCAGCCCTGTCGATTAGAATTGGGGCGTGCTCAGTCCTCCTTTTCCTGTAGTCCACAATCATCTCCTTTGTCTTGATCACGTTAAGGGAGCGGTTGTTGTCCTTGCACCACATGGTCAGGTCTCTGACCTCCTGTTACGCGGGGCGGTGCAGGTGAACCCAAATGCAGACTCAGACGAGGAGACAAGGATAGCTAACCAATGTATTTATTGAAAAGCGGGAGAGGAGATGGGACTGCACGTCCAGGGGAATCTCGGGCAGGTAGTATGGAATCCGGACTAAGGCTGAGGCTGGGGGCAAGAMGATTAGGAACYGGGTAAGCAGGTCTGGAGCGGGATCCAATGAAGTAGTGTGTTAGGATTTGGGTACACTGATCCAAGATCTGTGACTACTGGAAATATCTACCCACCGCATGTTCATAAATTCTCCCAGACACCCAAGTTAATTTAATAGATACCGGTGTAATCAGACACTCGCAAACACCGGCACTGTTTCCCTGGCGACACAGTTTGTGGGTCAGACTGAGTGCAGACCCAACCCTCCCCTTCTCTCCACCCACTGCAGCAGGGCTACTCAATTGAGCAGCTCAGGGATGGAAGGTTAGTTCATTTGTGTGTGTGTGTGTGTGTGTGTTTGCATATGAGTGAGCACTATGTAAAATAATGGCCTGTGGGACGATTTTAGACAAAAGATTATACATTTAGATGTTGGCATGATGTCAAAGCGCCAACCAACTTAGTCAAGCACCACAATGAAGGGATTGTGTCCTAGCGTGCACGCTCTATGTGTAGTGAAATTAATGGCCTACAGTGTTTGTGTGTGTCTGTGGGTGTCAGTGAGTGTGCGTGCATGTGTTGCATGGAGTGAGAGAGACAGAGAGAGGGTGGGAGGGTAGCTTGTGTGTGTCTGTGTGAGTCGACTGCTCCTAAAAACAGATACAATCACTGTGTGTTGCCATGGTGATATCGCTTCTCTGCTTGGCAGAGAATAGGTCTTCTATCAGCTAGAGCCAGGGAGCCATGTCTGAAACAGCAGTCATAACCAGAATAACCAGAACACCCTAAGGCTATGTTCTACAGTGGAAAGAAAAAGTATGTGAACCCTTTGCAATTACCTGGATTTCTGCATAAATTAGTCAGAAATTTTGATCTGATCTTCATCTTAATCACAACAATAGATGAACACAGTGTGCTTAAACTAATAACACACAAAATATTGTATTTTTCTTGTCTAAATTGAATATATCACTTAAACATTCCCAGTGTAGGTTGGAAAAAGTATGTGAACCCCAAGGCTAATGCCTTTTTCCAAAAGCTAATTGGAGTCAGGGGTCAGCTAACCTGGAGTCCAGTCAATGAGACATGTTAGGTTCTTATTTTACAGAGTAAATAACTCACAGACACTAGAGAAGYTTAACCAAGTTGAATTCTTCCCAAAGGGTCGTAACAGCTGCAATTCAGACAAAGAAAAGGGCTTCCCCCGTGGTGGTAAGTCTCCTCCTTATATCTAAACATTGCATCCTTCTTGCTAAGCAGGGAACTAAGTGATATGAGCCTTCAACGGTTTCTCCCCTTATCAGTACTGTCACATGTCTTTAATATTGTAACGACCCGGTATTGTGTTCTGTGTTTGTGGGTGTGTTATGGTTCTCATGGCTACTAGCAGGGGTTAAATATGTCAGGACAGATGGAAAGGTTGGGGGGGTATGATGGGTAATCCCACGGGATTTGGAAATGCATAAATAGGGATTACTGTATCATCTTTCTTTCTTTTCTGTTCGGGGCCTTGATCTGTTCCTATGAGAGTGACCCTTAACTCGACAGGGTAACATTGTGTATGTTCGGCATTTAGGGGCGTGGGCTGTGGCCGGAACAATAGCCCAGTTTAGGAATAAACCTGTGTTCTGACCTGCACACCTAGAGTCCGTCTCTTTTCCCTTTATGACCGCAGCCCGGTCATACATTGGTGTCAGAAGTGCTTTCGAACTACGGATAGAGACAGGCGGTTAGCTGTTCAGTATAGGCCGGGTTGGCTTTAGCGTGACTCGCATCTACGGTCATGATGCTTGGGGCGAGGCGGAAAATTAAGGAAGAGTCGGACAAAGTGTCCGTTGTGGGCTCGGGGGTACCCGGTCGGGAGGGTCAGGCGGCGACTGCCGTAGGAAAGCTGGAGAGCCACCTGGCGGGAGTTAAATTGTCAGTCAGCAGATGGCAGAACTGGCGGGTTTTCCTTCACACCGCTCGAGAGCAGACGTCACGGCGACGGCGACGTCACCGGGGTGCGGAAATGGCTGGGCCTGCTTATGTAAACAGAGATGGCAGCGACCTATTGCCATTAGCCCCGGTAGCGGCTAAACTACCAAAGTTCAATGGACAAGGTAAATGTTTTTTTTTCACTCAATTTGAGTTGTTGGCTAGAGCTGGGAGGTGGTCGACGAGACGAAAGCGTTACAGCTTGCCCTGAGCCTGGCAGAGGAGGCGTCGGAATGCCTGCTAACGCTAGCCCCGGACGAGAGGGGCGACTACGGTGCGCTAGTGGAGGCATTGGGGGGCCGTTTCGGCAGCGACGCAAGCACCAACATGCTGCGGATTGAACTGTGTAACAAAAAGAGACTTCAGGGGGATCATTAAAGGCGTTGGCAAGTGGTATTCTGAGCCTGACCAGGCGGGCTTATGCAACTATGCCGATTGGGGTGCAAGACGAGCTGGCACGGGACAGTTTTATTAGAGCGCTCTCTTCCACCGAACTGGGTAAGCATGTTCAGATGGCGGACCCACCATCTCTGCGGGCTGCAGTGGAGATAGCCAGAAGAGGGAGCTGATCTGGGGTGAGGGATTGAGAGTGGAAGTCGCCAGTCAACCGAGGTGAGAGCAGCGGTGGCTGGGGTGCCAGGGGTCACAAAACCAGAGTGGGTTGACGAGTTCGGCGGGCTAGTCAAGACTGCTTCGCTTGTCATGGAGAGGGCTCCAGGCAACGTCGCAGTGTCAGCTCAACTCCTATTGTCTGCTGGGGTTGTGGCCAACCTGGCCACATTCAGCGGGAGTGTGGCAATTCCCCGTCACCAGGGAAACGACAACGGGTTCTCGCGCAGGGGGCAGCGCGGGCCTACCCCCCCCCGAACCCACTGTAAGCAAAGGAGGTACCAGCAGCGCAGACAAGAGGGTGGGGACCTGCTCCCCCAGGGTGTAGCTGCCGCCGTGTTTCCTAGTCCGGTAGTTGTGGTGGGACGTACCACCTTTGGGGACTTCTGCAATGTCATCGTCAAGGTAAAGGGGGTGGAATGTTTGGCCCTGGTCGACACGGGCTCTACAGTAACCCTGGTGAGACCAGACATACTACCTGTTGGGGTCGGGTGGAGCCGACCCTTGTCCGCTACGGACTGTCACGGGGAGCTAGCCCCCATGTTAGGGAAGTGTCAGCTATCTGTGACGTGGGGGGGAGAACTGTGGGGTGTCCGGTGTGGGTAGCAGCGGTGCAGGACCCTGTATACTGGGAATGGACTTTTTGAAACACGGTGGGGCTCAGTTGGACTTAGCGTCGGGCACTTTGAGGCTGTCGGGGGGCCCACAGTGGGAATGCGCCTTCGGAGGGCCAGCAGGGGCAGGGCTGTCCCTCCTCTTCCTCCAAGCTTGCAGAAACTCCACCGGTCATCCCGGCTGCTCCCTTGGTCGTTGTGCCATCCCAGCAGCTGTCTCCGGCGGCGACGGCCTTCACCCCCATCATGGTGCAAGCACAGGCAGCCCAGTAGCCCAAAACACACTGGCTCCTTCACCCCATCAGCCCGACGGGGGGAAGAGAAGCTAACGACGCCGTCGAGGCTGTGTGGCTGAAGAATGTCAGGGTCTGGATGAGGGACAACAGAGACAGTTAAAGCAGCTGCTGTTGGACTTTTAAAGATAGCTTCGCTTGGGGGAAGATGAGGTAGGACAAACGCACTAGTTCAGCACGAAATAGACACTGGGGACGCCCGCACCCATTAAAATTCGGCCCCGTCGTATTCCCCTTGCCAGGAGGGAAGCAGCAGACACAGCTATTGTTGACATGTTGCGGGCTGATTTCATTGAGCCATCAGATAGCCCATGGTCCGCGCCGGTCGTCATGGTGCCTAAGAAAGGGGGTAAACTTAGGTTTGTGTTGACTACAAGGGGCCTAAATTCTTGTCACCACTAAAGACTCTTATCCCCTACCGAGGATTGATGAGTCGCTAGACCACGTGAGAGGTCCCGTCGTGTTCTCCTCCCTTGATCTGCGCAGTGGCTACTGGCAGGTGCCCTCTCGCCAGGGGCACGTGAAAAAACGGCCTTCTCCACAGATAGGGGCCATTGGCAGTTCAAGGTGCTGTGCTTCGGGCTCTGTAATGCTCCTGCCACCTTTGAGAGGCTCATGGACAGAGTGCTGGCGGGGGTTCCGAGAGACGAGTGTGTTGTGTACCTAGACGACATATTGGTGCACGGCACATCGTTTGAGGGGGCACTGGGGCAATTAGGCGAGTGTTGGAGAGGATCTCGGGGGCAGGGCTAAAATTACATCCGGGAAAGTGCCATTTCATGCAAAGGGAGGTGGCGTTCCTGGGGCATCAGCTGGGTGGTGAGGGCATCAGCACGATGCCAGACAAAGTAGAGGCTGTGAGGGGGTGGCCAGTTCCAGGGGGAAAAAAGAGGTTAAGAGCTTCCTGGGGCTGGCATCTTACTATCGTAGGTTTGTGAAGGGGTTTGCGGGGGTAGCGGCTCCTTTGAACCACCTTCTCAAGGAGGATACTGTTTTTCAGTGGACCGAGAGCACCAGCGGGCGTTTGAGGCCCTCAAACGTGCCCTGATGGAGGCCCCTGTCCTGGCCTCACCAGACCCGAACCGTCCGTTCATCCTGGACACCGACGCAAGCATGAGGGTTTGGGGGCTGTGCTGGCTCAGCGTGGGCCTGATGGGGAAACACGTAGTAGCTTATTACAGCAGAACTTTTGATAAGGCTGAAAACGCTACTGCGTGACAAGGAGAGAGCTTTTGGCTGTCGTGGCAGCAGTACGCCATTTCAAGTACTACCTGGGGGGCCTGCCGTTTGTGGTCCGGACGGATCACTCCGCCCTGCAGTGGCTTCTCTCCTTCAAGGAGCCAGAGGGTCAGATTGCCCGCTGGCTGGAGGAGCTGCAACCCTACGACTTCCAGGTGGAGCACAGAGCCGGCCTTGCGCACAGCAATGCAGACGCCTTGTCCCGCTGCCCGTGTGCTGAGGATGGCTGTGGGTACTGCGCCAAACGGGTGGAGCGAGAGAGAGAACTGTGCAGGGAGGAGGGAGTCACCGCCACGGTGAGTCAGCTGAGTGTGACAGAGTGCCGGGAGCTTGAGGCTGTGGACGTTGGGGAGTGGAGGCGTCGCCAGGAGGAGGACGCCAGAGCTGCGTCCTGTGCTGCGGTGGGTGGAAGAGAGAAGACGACCGCCGTGGGGGGAAGTAGCCCCTCTATCACCAGTCACCAAAGGACTGTGGGCTAATCACAGTCTCTAGAGTGGCTGAGGGAGTGCCCAGAGGGGGTGGAAAACGCCGCGACTGGAGAAATTACGTGGCAGGTAGTGGTGCCCAAAAGGCTGCAGGGGAGCGTGTTACAGCAGCTTCAATGGGGGAGTAGGCGCAGGGCATTTTGGGTTCTCCAAAACGTTAAAGGGTGCATAAAGGTTTCTATTGGGCCAGGCAACAGGAGGATGTTGAGGACTTTTGTAGGCAGTGCGACGAGTGTGCTGCTAAAAAAGGACCTCCAGGTCAGTCACACGCCTCCTACAACAATTCCCAGTAGGGGAGCCCATGGAGAGACTGGGGGTAGACATAGTAGGGCCGTTTCCAACCACAGACAGCGGTAACAGGTGGATTCTAACCGCTATGGACTCTTCACCAAGTGGCCGGAGGCTTACGCTCTCCCAGACCAGGATGCGGTGACAGTAGCTGATGCGTTGGTGGGGGGAATAATCAGTCGTTTTGGGGTGCCACAGTCTATTCACAGCGACCAGTGGAGAAACTTCGAGTCACGGGTGTTCTCAGAGTTGTGTAGACGGTTAGGCGCGGAGAAGACGCGCACTACTCCGCTTCACCCCCAGAGTGATGGGCTGGTGGAAAAGATTTAACAGAACATTAGCACAGCAGCTGGCCATCGTTACCTCAAAACACCAAAGAGATTGGGACACCCACTTACCGTTTATTCTTATGGCGTGTAGGTCGGCTGTTCAAGAATCGACTGCGTGCTCCCCAGCACTACTAATGTTAGGTCGTGAGTTGCGCACCCAGCCGAACTGACGTTTGGCCACCCTCCTGATAATGACGACGGGGTTTTGCCTGGCCCGAACTATGTGTGTCGTCTGCAGAACCGGTTAGAAGCGGCTCACACCTTCGCAAGAGAGCAACTCGAGAACGCAGGGGTGCGCCAAAAGCGCCACTACGACTCGCGCGCTAGGGGGAGGCACTTTGGAGCGGGAGAATGTGTGTGGCTTCACAACCCACGCGCAAGAAGGGGCGGTGCCAAAGCTGGACAGTGCATGGGTGGGGCCGTGTCTGGTGATAGAGAGGTGGGGGAGGTGACGTACCGGGTGGAGGTCCCCCCCAGGAGCAGGAAGGTGGTGGTCCACCGGGATCGATTGGCACCTCCAGAGGGAGGAAAACGGTAGGGAATGGAGAGTGAGGGCTCTGATGTGAGCCCACGGGAACAGTCTAACGAGGAGACTCTAGCGCAACCTGAGCCTGGGGAGGGGCTGCTTCTTCGGAGGCGCTGGAAATGACATTGGGGCAGAGGAGTGTTCTGGGGGTTCACCGCTGAGAGTCACGGGGAGGCCCAAGAGACTGATGCGACCTCCGGTCTTTTAAGGATTTTGTTGTGTAACCCCTAGGGGCTAGGGTTTAGAAAGGGGGGGCTATGTAACGACCCGGTATTGTGTTCTGTGTTTGTGGGTGTGTTATGGTTCTCATGGCTACTAGCAGGGGTTAAATATGTCAGGACAGATGGAAAGGTTGGGGGGGTATGATGGGTAATCCCGCGGGATTTGGAATGCATAAATAGGGATTACTGTATCATCTTTCTTTCTTTTCTGTTCGGGGCCTTGATCTGTTCCTATGAGAGTGACCCTTAACTCGACAGGGTAACATTGTGTATGTTCGGCATTTAGCGGCGTGGGCTGTGGCCGGACACATAGCCCAGTTTAGGAATAAACCTGTGTTCTGACCTGCACACCTAGAGTCCGTCTCTTTTCCCTTTATGACCCAGCCGGTCATTACAATATCTCAATGTTCCAAGTTTCCCCCGAATGCAACAGACAAGATTGGAGATCTTGGTTAGAGCTGCCTTGCCCTATAAAAAAACACACACAAATTTGAGTTTACTATTCACAAGAAGCATTGCCTGATGTGAACCATGCCTCGTAACGAAAAAGATCTCAGAAGACCTAAGATTAAGAAATATTGACTTGCTTTAAGCTGGAAAGGGTTACAAAAGTATCTCTAAAAGTCTTGATGTTCATCAGTCCACACAGTAAGACAAATTGTCTATAAATGGAGAAAGTTCAGCACTGTTGCTACTCTCCCTAGGAGTGGCCGTCCTGCAAAGATGACTGCAAGTGCACAGTGCAGAATGCTCAATGAGGTTAAGAAGAATCCTAGAGTGTCAGCTAAAGACTTACATAAATCTCTAGAACATGCTAACATCTCTGTTGACGAGTCCACGATATGTTAAACACTAAACAAGAATGGTGTTCATGGGAGGACACCACGGAAGAAGCCACTGTTGTTCAAAAAAAACATTGCTGCACGTCTGAAGTTTGCTAAAGAGCACCTGGATGCTCCACAGCGCTTCTGGCAAAATATTCTGTGGACAGATTCAACTAAAGTTGAGTTGTTTGGAAGGAACACACAATACTATGTGTGATTTAAAAAATGCACAGCACACCAACATCAACATCTCTTCCCAACTGTAAAGTATGGTGGAGGGAGCATCATGGTTTGGGGCTGCTTTGCTGCCTCAGGGTTTGGACAGCTTGCTATCATTGACGGAAACATGAATTCCCAAGTTTATCAAGACATTTTGCAGGAGATTGTAAGGCTATCTGTCTGCCAATTGAAGCTCAGCAGAAGTTGGGGGATGCAACAGGACAACGACCCAAAAAACAAAAGTAAATCAACAACAGAATGGTTTCAACAGAAGAAAATGCGCCTTCTGGTGTGGCCCTGTCAGAGTCCTGACCTCAACCTGATTTAAAATGCTGTGGCATGACCTCGAGAGAGGTTCACACCAGACATCCTAAGAATATTGTTGAACTGAAACAGTTTTGTAAAGATTAATCAAATCAAAGTGTATTTGTCACGAATACAACAGGTGTAGACCTTAGAGTGAAATGCTTACTTACAGGCTCTAACCAACAGTGCAAAAAAAGGTATTAGGTGAGCAATAGGTAAGTAAAGAAATAAAAACAACAGTARAAAGACAGTGAAAAATAACAGTAGYGAKGCTATAACAGTAGTGAGGCTTTWTAAAGGCACCGGTTAGTCGGGCTGATTGAGGTAGTATGTACATGTAGATATGTTTATAGTGACTGCATATATGATAAACAGAGAGTAGCAGTAGCATAAAAGAGGGGTTGGCGGGTGGTGGGTGGCGGGAAACAATGCAGATAGCCCGGTTAGCCAATGTGCGGGGGCACTGGTTGGTCGGGCCAATTTAGGTAGTATGTACATGAATGTATAGGTAAAGTRACTATGCATATATGATAAACAGAGAGTAGCAGCAGCGTAAAAGAGGGGTTTGGGGGGGCACACAATGCAAATAGTCCGGGTAGCCATTTGATTACCTGTTCAGGAGTCTTATGGCTTGGGGGTAAAAACTGTTGAGAAGCCTTTTTGTCCTAGACTTGGCACTCCGGTACCGCTTGAAATGCGGTAGTATAGAGAACAGTCTATGACTGGGGTGGCTGGGGTCTTTGACAATTTTTAGGGCCTTCCTCTGACACCGCCTGGTGTAGAGGTCCTGACATTTAATCCGAGTAAAAATTACCTGGTCTTTAGGTCAGTTAGGATCACCACTTTATTTTAAGAATGTGAAATGTCAGAATAATAGTAGAGAGAGATGATTTATTTCAGCTTTTATTTCTTTCATCACATTCCCAGTGTGTCAGAAGTTTACATACACTCAATTAGTATTTGGTAGTATTGCCTTTAAATTGGTTAACTTGGGTCAAATGTTTGGGGGTAGCCTTTACAAAGCTTCCCACAATAAGTGGGGGAATTTTGTCCCATTCGTCTTGACAGACCTGGTATAACTGAGTCAGGTTTGTAGGCCTCCTTGCTCGCACACGCCTTTTCAGTTCTGCCAACACATTTTCTATAGGATTGAGTCAGGGCTTTGTGATGGCCACTCCAATACCTTGACTTTGTTGTCCTTAAACCATTTATGCCACAACTTTTGAAGTAGCTTGGGTCATTGTCCATTTTGGAAGACCCATTTGCGAAACAAGCTTTAAACTCCTGACTGATGTTTGAGATGTTGCTTCAATAATACAGTATCCACATAATTCTCCCTCATGATGCCATCTATTTTGTGAAGTGCACCAGTCCTCCTGCAGCAAAGCACCCCCACAACATGATGCTGCCACCCCGTGCTTCACGGTTGGGATGGTGTTCTTCGGCTTGCAATCCTTCCCTTTTTCCCAAACATAACCATGGTCAATTATGGCCAAACAGTTCTGTTTTTTGTTTCACATCAGACAGAGGACATTTCTCTACAAAAGTAAAATCTTTGTCCTCATGTGCAGTTGCAAACCGTAGTCTGGCTTTTTATGGCGGTTTTGGAGCAGTGGCTTCTCTCCTTGCTGAGACCGCCTTCAGGTTAGTTTATATAGGACTAGTTTACTGTGGATATAGATACTTTTGTACCTGTTCCTCCAGCATTTCACAAGGTCCTTTGCTGTTGTTCTGGGATTGATGCACTTTTCACACCAAAGTACGTTCATCTCTAGGAGACAGAAACTTCTAAAGCCAGTGACAAATTTTTGGAATATTTTCCAAGCTGTTTAAAGTCACAGTCAAGTTAATGTATGTAAACTTCTGACCCACTGGAATTGTGAACAGTTAATTATAAGTGAAATAATCTGTCTGTAAACAATTGTTTGGAAAAAAATTACTTGTGTCATGCACAAGTTATAATTCCTATCCGACTTCCCAAAACTGCAGTTTGTTAACAAGAAATTTTTGGATGGTTTAAAAAACTAGTTTTAATGACTCCAACCTGAGTGTATGTAAACTTCTGACTTCAATTGTATATATACAAGGCGGTTCCGGTTAGTCAATGTGTGGGGGCAACGGTATTAATCAAGGTAATTAAGGTAATATGTACATGTAGTAGAATAATATAAGTACCTATGCATAGATAATAACAGAGAGTAGCAGCAGCGTAGAAGAGGAAGGGGGGCAATGCAAATAGTCTGGGTAGCCATTTGATTAGATGTTCTGGAGTCTTATGACTTGGGGTAAAAGCTGTTTAGAAGSCTCTTGGACCTAKACTTGAAGCTCCGGCACCTCTTGCCGTGTGGTAGCAGAGAGAACAGTCTATGACTAGTGTGGCTGGAGTCTTTYTAGGGCCTTTGACAATGGCTGTTATAGAGGTCCTGGATGGCAGGAAGCTTGGCCCCGGTGATGTACTGGGCTGTACGCACCACCCTCTGTAGTGCCTTGCGTTCGGAGCCCGAGCAGTTGCCATACCAGGCAGTGATGCTACCAGTCAGGATGCTCTCGATGGTGCAGCTGTAGAACCTTTTGAGGATCTGAGGACCCATGCCAAATCTCTTCAGTCTCCTGAGGGGGAATTGGTTTTGCCCTCTTCACGACTGTCTTGGTGTGCTTGGACCATGTTAGTTTGTTGGTGATGTGGACGACAAGGAACTTGAAGCTCGCAACCTGCTCCACTACAGCCCTGTCGATGAGAATTGGGGCGTGCTCAGTCCTCCTTTTCCTGTAGTCCAGAATCATCTCCTTTGTCTTGATCACATTGAGGGAGAGGTTGTTGTCCTTGCACCACACGGTCAGGTCTCTGACCTCCTGTTACGCGGGSCAGTGCAGGTGAACCCAAATGCAGACTCAGACGAGGACACAAGAATAGGTAACCAATGTATTTATTGAAAGGCGGAAGAGGAGATGGGGTGCAGTCCAGGGGAATCTCGGGCGGGTGGTATGGAATCCGGACTTAGGCTGAGGCTGGGGTTAAGGAGATTAGGAACCGGGTAAGCAGGTCTGGAGCGGAATCCAATTAAGCAGTAGAGCGGGGATCCAGGGCAGAGAAGCAGGACTGAGGAGACGAGGTTCTGGAGACAGGTACCAGAGTTAGAGCAGACGGGACTGTAGTAGAGAGAAAAAGCAGCGTGAGGCTTGTGAAAACAGGCACAACAGGATAACTAAATCTTTGCAGGAACAAACAGCTAGAAATGCAGACTGACTGAGTAGAGGCTGCGATCTGGTAGCGTGGAAGTGGCAGGACTGAGTATTTGTAGAGTTCTTGATTATGGAACAGGTTGCAGCTGGTGGGAATCTGCTCTGCTTACAACACACCTGTCTCCACTCACACAATCACATATACACACAGGGAGAGAAGGAGAGAAAGAGAGCACTGGGGGGGTGGTGGCAGGTTAGGGTGGTCCAGGATGAGAAGTGGAGGGCGTGGCAGGAGCAGATGTAACACCTCCTCCCTATAGGCTGTCCCCTCGTTGTTGGTGAACCTCCTCCCTATAGGCTGTCTCGTCGTTGTTGGTGATCAGGCCTGGCACTGTTGTGTCATCTGCAAACKTAATAATGGTGTTGGAGTCGTGCCTGGCCGTGCAGTCATGAGTGAACAGGGAGTACAGGAGCGGACTGAGTACGCACCCCTGAGGGGCCCCCATGTTGAGGATCAGTGTGGCGGATGTGTTGTTACCTACCATTACCGCCTTGGGGTGCCCTGTATGGAGTCAAGGATCCAGTTGCAGAAGGAGGTGTTTAGTCCCAGGGTCCTTAGCTTAGTGATGAGCTTTGAGGGCACTGTRTTGAACGCTGAGTTGTAGTCAATGATTAGCATTCTCACATAGGTGTTCCTTTTTTCCAGGTGTGAAAGGGCAGTGTGGAGTGCAATAGAGATTGCATCATCTGTGGATCTGTTAGTGCGGTATGCAAATTGGAGTGGGTCTAGGGTTTCAGGGATAATGGTGTTGATGTGAGCCATGACCAGCCTTTCAAAGCACTTCATGGCTACAGACATGAGTGCTACGGGTCAGTAGTCATTTAGGCAGGTTACCTTAGTGTTCTTGGGCACAGGGACTATGGTGGTCTGCTTGAAACATGTTGGTATTACAGACTCAGACAGGGAGAGGTTAAAAATGTCAGTGAAGACACTTCCTAGTTGGTCAGCGAGTGCTCGGAGTACTCKTCCTGGTAATCAGTCCTGTTGTTTAAAGGTCTTACTCACATCAGCTGAGGAGAGCGTGATCACACAGTCGTSCGGAACAGCTGATGCTCTCATGCATGTTTCAGTATTACTTGCCTCGAAGCGAGCATAGAAGTTATTTAGCTTGTCTGGTAGGCTCATGTCACTAGGCAGCTCTCGGCTGTGCTTCCCTTTGTAGTCTGTAATAGTTTGCAAGCCCTGCCACATCCGACGAGCGTCGTAGCCGGTGTAGTAGGATTCGATCTTAGTCCTGTATTGATGCTTTGCCTGTTTGATGGTTCGTCAGAGGGCATAGCGGTATTTCTTATAAGCTTCCGGATTAGAGTCCCGTTCCTTGAAATTGGCAGCTCTACCCTTTAGCTCAGTGCGGATGTTGCCTATAATCCATGGCTTCTGGTTGGGGTATGTATGTACAGTCACTGTGGGGACGACTTCATCGATGCACTTATTGATGAAGCCAATGACTGATGTGGTAAACTCCTCAATGCCATCGGAAGAATCCCGGAACATATTCCAGTCTGTGCTAGCAAAACAATCCTGTAGTTTAGCATCTGCTTCATCTGCTTCATCTGACCACTTTTTTATTGACCGAGTCACTGGTGCTTCCTGCTTTAATTTTTGCTTGTAAGTAGGATAGAATTATGGTCAGATTTGCCAAATGGAGGGCGAGGGAGAGCTTTTTATGCGTCTCTGTGTGTGGAGTAAAGGTGGTCCAGAGTTTTTTCTCTCTGGTTGCACATTTAACATGCTGATAGAAATTTGGGTAGACGGATTTAAGCTTCCCTGCATTAAAGTCCCCGGCCACTAGGAGCGCCGCCTCTGGGTAAGCGGTTTCCTGTCTGCTTATGGTGTAATACAGCTCATTGAGTGCGGTCTTAGTGCCAGCATCAGTCTGTGGTGGTATGTAGACAGCTACGAAAAATACAGATGAAACCTCTCTAGGTAGATAGTGTGGTCTACAGCTTATCATGAGTTCCTCTACCTCAGGCTTGCAAAACCTTGAGACTTCCTTAGATATCGTGCACCAGCTGTTGCTTACAAATATACATAGACCTTCAYGCCTTGTCTTACCAGAAGCTGCTGTTCTATCCTGCCGATAGAGTGTATAACCCGCCAGCTGTATGTTATTCATGTCGTCATTCAGCCACGACTCGGTGAAACAYAAGATATTACATGATACTATGCCAACAAATGCCAACAATGACCAGTGAGCCATTGTACTCATGCATAAAAACAAATAAGGAAAGAAAAGCATTGTAGGTTTGAAATTTGTAAGGAAAAATTATTGTTATCGATCAATAATGACAAACCTCCTGGCAATGACAACTTAGATGGAAAGCTACTAAGGATGGTAGCTGATTCTACAGCCACTCCTATCTGCATATCGTTAACCTGAGCCTAGAGGAATGTCTTTCTCCTCAGGCCTGGAGGGAAGCCAAAGTCATTCCGCTACCCAAGAGTGGTAACGCTGTCACGTTCCTGACCTGTTTTCCTTGTTTTTGTATTTGTTTAGTATGGTCAGGGCGTGAGCTGGGGTGGGCATTCTATGTTATGTGTTTCTATGTTTAGGTTCACTGTCTATTAGCCTGATATGGTTCTCAATCAGGGACAGGTGTTTTACGTTTCCTCTGATTGAGAACCATATTAAGGTAGGTTGTTCACACTGTTTGTTTGTGGGTGATTGTTCCTGTGTCTGTGTATGTCGCACCACACGGGACTGTTTCGTTTTCGTTCATGTATGTGTTCGTTCCTGTTAGTGCGTTATGTTCTCTAGTTCAGGTTTGTTCACATCGTTTATTGTATTGTAGTTATCAAGTGTTCTTCGTGTTCGTCTTGTTTAAAATAAATCTATCATGTATTCATCACCCGCTGCATGTTGGTCCGATCCTTGCTCCTCCTCGTCTGAGGAGGAGAACGACTTAGACGAACGTTACAAACGCGGCCTTTACTGGTTCTAACAGTAGAGCTTTTAGCTTGCTGCCAGCTCTTAGCRAACCGTTGGAAAAAAATGTGTTTGACCAAATACAATGCTATTTCTCTGTAAACAAATTAACAATAGATGTTCAACATTCTTGTRGAGAAGGGCGCTCAACATGTACTGCACTGACACAAATGACTGATGCTTGGTTGAAAGAAGAGTGTGTGAGCTGTAATGTTAGATTTCAGTGCAGCCTTTGATATTATTGACCATAGCATGTTGTTGAGAACTTATGTGTTATGGCTTTTGAACCTTTGCCATATTGTGGATTCAGAGCTATCTATCTAATAGAACTGAGAGGATTTTCTTTAATGGAAGCTTCTCTAATGTCAAACATGTTAAGTGTGGTGTACCGCACTTAAAAAKACATTTACCATGGGGTTAGATAAAAGATCACTGATGTGAACGCCATATAGGGGGGGGGGGGTTTAAGATTGGATTAGCTCATCCCTACTGAAGATCAGCTCTTCAAAGAGATCTACAGTTCACTTCCACGAACGAAAGAATTGACTGACAGGATCATCTCATGTATGCTACTGATTCTTTACACATTATTTTGACACTGCAGTAACTGTAGAGTTGGTTGCAGCGCTTCGCTTTTGATATGACACAACAGGCTGATAATCTACAGCGCCATAACATGTTGAATACTTATCCCATGCTGCATATATATACTCCGACAGTGATACCTACGCTAAGAACAGTTAGTCTTTGATTGAAACGTGGTGAAATGAGTATTGATGTTCATCACAAACTACCTGCCTTTTTAGCTGGTTGCGTGGCTGATGATGCTGACAGATACTATGATGATCTCTGAACTGTTCTAGAATCAAAGAAGCAGGCCTAAAGGGTGGAGCTGTTATACTGTGCTGTATCAGGTTTTATTGATTCATATTGTGATACATTCTATATAATATAGTGTATCAAATACTGTAATGTATCATAGGTTTGTCAGAGGTTTAAACCCTTGGTGATTAATATAGAATAAACTGTATGGGACCTATAGCTTCCCGCATTGCAATCCCAATGTGCCCAAGCCCTTTTATATTGCTTCAGATCTGCATCATCAAGCGGCCATTTTATCAGCAGTCACACCTTGGTTGTGCCACAAAATGCACCCTATTCTCTATATCGTGCACTTCTTGCGACTAGAGCCCTATGGGCCCTGGTCAAAGATAGGTCATTATATAGGGAATAATGTGCCATTTAAGATCGCAGCTTTTGGCACGACTGAGGAAAATCCCTGAGATCTCCAATCAGCAATGGAAATGATCTGATCCCATGAAATAATCCAGTTCTTTAGGAACATGATACACAGCATGGTTGGTCATTTTAGACGGACATAAAAAATGCAACCCTCAGTTTGTACATATGACCTTTATAAGCATTCAAATGAAACAAATGCGATTCCTAGATCCTCTTCCATTCATAAATGGACAAATTCGATGTGGCCAGACATTAGGTCAAATAAATGATTCTCTCAGAGATCTATTTACATGTAAAATAAACCACCTATATGAGCAATACATCTCAGTTCATACCAAAATACTCCCAACCCAGCAACGCATCTTCAATAACATCTAGATATTCTGTCTAAAATCATACAACAGAAGGATTTAATCTGATAAATACATGTCCACCCCCATTTTATAACAGATAGTTGGTAACAAAATGTTGGATGTCTTACCTGATACGGTGCTGGCCATGGTTGCTGGAGGTGGAGGCGAGAGTAGGATGCTGCCGGATGGAGGAGAGGCAAGGATGTGAGAGAGGAGGAGGAGAGAGATGGCTCTGTGTGTATATCTGTCTCCAAGTGGTGCAATGCACAAGCCTCTCTGCGGTGTTGCGTGGACAATGACCAGCCGGCTCGACTCGATAGGGGCTGCTGCAACCTGCCAGAGACAAGGAGAGGGGGAGGGGTGGAGGGGAGAGAGAGGCCTATGCACACACACACTCACATCTCTCTCTTTCACATACACATACACACAGGCAGGCACGCATACTACAGTACCTCTCGCTAAAGCACTAAATAGGTAGCTTTAATATGTTTTATTCTTAAAATGTAACATTATATAGAACATCTTAGGATCTGATGTGCATCCTCAAAAGAGGATATGCGAGGGAGGGATGGAACACACCCACACTTCCCTGCTAGACGAATGTGGTTGTCCCCAGGGGTTGGAACCGGTTCAGGTAACAGAACCAAAAATCTAAAAAAGTTTTGTTCCATTATGTAATACAGTGAAGTTATTATGCTAGTAATAGCCTAAACACGTCATAATGCTCAGCGCTGCAAACCAAGCCTCCTCCATGAGCACCCCTTTCTCTGGCTCTCTCACCACCTGTGAAATTATAATCGCTTCTCACACCAGCACTTATCTGTCCATCAAACATGTAAACAACTAGCTTACCTGTGCAATAGCAGGCTGCTCTATCCATATCAATTGGTGGAGCTAATTTATTAGCTAAATGTAAAATCCATGTTGATTTCACAAGATAAAAATGTATGAAAGGAACTATATGAACCGTTACTATTTTGGGGGTTGAGTAAATAAATAGGAGTTTGGATAATAACGATTTTGGTTCCAACCCCTGGTTGTCTCTGCCTTCAATTGTTCAATTTCTACATCTACAGTTCCCTGCCACCTTTAATGTAACACCTGTGTTATTTAATTGTTGATTTCATTTTCTGTCCAGCCTTCCAATTTATTTTCCATCTAAAAGCGACTTTTTCAAATTTAGTCCAACCTTGCTCCACTCCCTGATCAAGCAGCATACCACCCTGCATCTTACTGCTGGCTTGCTTCTGAAGCCAAGCCGGGTTGGTCCTGGATGGGAGACCAGATGCTGCTGGAAGTGGTTTTGGAGGGCCAGTAGGAGGCACCCTGTCCTCTGGTCTAAAAAATAAATAAATAAAAATATCCCAATGCCCCAAGGCAGTGATTGGGGACATTGCCTTGTGTAGGATGCTGTCTTTTGGATGGGATGTTAAACGGGTGTCCTGACTCTCTGTGGTTCCTAAAGATCCCAGGGCATTTATTGTAAGAGTAGGGGTGTTAACCCCAGTGTCCTGGCTAAATTCCCAATCTGGCCCTCATACCATCCCGGTCACCTAATCATCCCCAGCTTACAATTGGCTCATTCATCCCCCCTCCTCTCCCATGTATCTATACCACAGGTCGTTGCTGTAAATGAGAAGGTGTTCTCAGTCAACTTACCTGGTAAAATAAGCGTAAAATAAATATGGAATACTGGGTGAGCAGACTTCTATTCCGGACTAGCAATAATACACATTATTATCAACTCATTTGGTTTGATGAGTTGATTCAGGTGTGTTAGTGCAGGGCTGGAACAGAAGCCTGAACACCCGCATTCCTCCAGGAGCAGGATTGGCGTGCTACAGTTGTAATACATGTGTAGAGTACCCACACAACCCATGGCATACAGTGCATTTGCAAAGTATTCAGAGCCCTTCACATTTTGTTACGTTACAGCCTTATTCTAAAACGTATTACATTACATTTTTTCCTCACACAATACCCCACGATGACAAAGTGATTTTTTTTTTGCAAATGTATGAAAAACAAAACTGAAATACCAAATTTACATAACTATTCAGACCCTTTGCTATGAGACTCGAAATTGAGGTGCATCCTGTCTCCGTTGATCATCCTTGAGATGTTTCTACATATTGAATGGAGTTCACCTGTGGTAAATTCTATTGATTGGACATGATTTGGAAAGGCACACACCTGTCTATATAAAGGTCCCAAAGTTGATAGTGCACGTCAGAGAAAAAACCAAGCCAAGAGGTTGAAGGAATTGTCCGTAGAGCTCCGCGACAGCATTGTGTAGAGAAACAGATTTGCGGAAGGGTACCAAAACAGTTATACAGCATTGAAGGTCCCCAAGAACGCAGTGGCCTCCATCATTCTTTAGTGGAAGAAGTTTGGAACCACCACGTATTTTCCTAGAGCTGGCCGCCCGGCCAAACTGAGCAATCGGGGGAGAAGGGCCTTGGTCAGGGAGGTGACCAAGAACCCGATGGTCACTCGGACAGAGCTCCAGAGTTCCTCTGTGGAGATTGGAGAACTTTCCAGAATTACAACCATCTCTGCAGCACTCCACCAATCAGGCCTTTATGGTAGAGTGGCCAGACGGAAGCCACTCCTCAGTAAAAGGCACATGACAGCCCACTTGGAGTTTGCCAAAAGGCACCTAAAGGACTCCCAGAACATGAGAAACAAGATTCTCTGATCTGATGAAACCAAGATTGAACTCTTTGGCCTGAATACCAAGCATCACTTCTGGAGGAAACCTGGCACCATCCCTACGGTGAAGTATGGTGGTGACAGCATCATGTGGGGGGAGGTTTTTCAGGAGCAGGGACTGGGAGACTAGTCAGGGTCGAGGGAAAGATGAATGGAGCAAAGTACAGAGAGATCYTTGATGCAAACCTGCTCCAAAGTGCTCAGGACCTCAGACTGGGTGAAGGTTCACAATCCAACAAGACAACCTAAAAATAACTGTGCAGCAACGTTCCCCATCCAACCTGACAGACCTTGAGAGGATCTGCAGAGAATAATGGGAGAAACTCACCAAATACAGGTGGGCCAAGCTTGTAGCGTCATACCCAAGAAGACTCAAGGCTGTAATTGCTACCAAAGGTTCTTCAACAAAGTACTGAGTAAAGGGGCTGAATACTTATGTAAATGTGATATTTCAGTTTTATTTGATAAATTAGCAAACATTTCTAAAAAACAGTTTTTGCCCTGTCATTATGGGGTATTTTGTGTAGATGGATGAGGGAAAGAAATAAATTTTTGAATTAAAATGTTTCTTTTTTAAATTGTAAAATAACAAAATGTGTGAAAAGTCAAGGGGTCTGAATACTTTACGAATGCACTGCATAAGGATGTGCCAGCAGTCTCTTGGGACCTCTTCATCTGCAGTGTTGTGGAATATTCTAATCAGGTGAGAGAGACTGTAATTTCTTCAAACAATCATCTTTATTTAATATCAATTAATTATTGCAATAATGATGCTGGTCAACCCAACAGTCTTGACGAGTAACCTAACCTTTACAGAAATGCTGTTCTTTATATAGCTGACACTAAGAATGCTTTGTTATKGCTGGTTCCACCCCTCCCATGCAGACCAGGGGGCATCATAAGCCACTCTGGGTTCATCCGGTCATTATCTGCTCTTGGTTGTTGTCTTAACCCCACTTTAG
Source organism: Salvelinus sp. IW2-2015 (assembly GCF_002910315.2). Classification (NCBI taxonomy): domain Eukaryota; kingdom Metazoa; phylum Chordata; class Actinopteri; order Salmoniformes; family Salmonidae; genus Salvelinus; species Salvelinus sp. IW2-2015. Next base: position 18,066,849 of record NC_036838.1, read on the forward strand.
CTTAGTTTCCCAGATGTCAGGATAATTTAGAGACAATGAAGGATTGTTCTAAACTCTTCCAGGCTTCCAGCTCAGCACCCACTGCAGCAACTTGCCCAAGCAAACCCTGACTATTCTACCGATCCTTTACTTCGGTGATGTCATTTACAAAATAGCCTCCAACACTCCATTCAGCAAACTGGATGTAGTCTATCACATTGCCATCCTTTTTGTCACCAAAGCCCCATATACTACCCACCACTGCGACCTGTATGCTCTCGTTGGCTGGCCCTCACTACATATTCGTCGCCAAACCCACTGGCCCCAGGACATCTATAAGTCTTTGCTAGGTAAAGCTCCGCCTTATCTTAGCTCACTGGTCACAATAGCAACACCCACCCGTAGCACGCGCTCCAGCAGGTATATTTCACTGGTCATCCCCAAAGCCAACTCCTCCTTTGGCCGCCTTTCCTTCCAGTTCTCTGCTGCCAATGACTGGAACGAATTGCAAAAATCACTGAAGCTGGAGTCTTGTATCTCCCTCTCTAACAGCTGTCAGAGCAGCTTACCGATCACTGTACCTGTACACAGCCAATCTGTAAATAGCACACCTCATCCCCATATTGTTATTTATCCTCTTGCTCTTTTGCACGCCAGTATCTCTACTTGCACATAATCATCTGCACATCTATCACTCCAGTGTTGGTGCTAAATTGTAATTATTTCGCCTCTATGGCCTATTTATTGCCTTACCTCCCTACTCTTCTACATTTGCACACACTGTATATAGATTTTTCAATTGTGTTATCGACTGCACGTTTGTTTATGTGTAACTCTGCGTTGTTGTTCTTGTCGCAATGCTTTGCTTTATCTTGGCCAGATCGCAGTTGTAAATGAGAACTTGTTCTCAACTGGCCTATCTGGTTAAATAAAGGTGAAAAAAAATAAAATCTCTATCTCGGTTACACCCACCACATCTTGTCTATGGAATGCAGTCTTTAACTGATTTGTCAGCTCAAGCCATCGCTAGTGACCATACGCCCAGATTAGCTGCAGGGAACTAGAGTGGATGCCATAAAAACACAGCATTAGCAGAACAGAAATGATTTCCTATTCCTTAAGTATTAATTGATAACTAGTCATATCAAACAAATCAGGTAAATACATCCCTTTTTTCTCTCACAGCAGACAGGCTTTTGCAGCTCTCCATGTATGAGGACAGACATCACAAAGAAACAGGCTTCATTATATTACAATTAGACAACCCTGACTATTATCTCTCTGTCTGCCTTCATAGTTTTACTCTCCAGGGACTAGAACTGGAGAATCTTTTCATAATTTCCTCCCACAACCTGCTCTATCTAACTAGTAATTATCTACACTACATGACCAAAAGTATGTGGACACCTGTTTGTCAAACACCTCATTCCAAAATCATGGGCATTAATATGGAGCTGGTCCCTCCTTATCTGCTATAACAGCCTTTACTCTTCCGTACTCTGTTTCTTTTATCTGTACGACTCGTATGAACTTCTCATTTCACTACTGCTAATTTACTGGGTAATAGACACACTTCTAATAATGCTTCTACTTCTTTTGATTGGTGTTCCTGTCACCGTTAGCATGGCCTGTTGTGACCACAATGTACCACCCCAAATGCATAACGAGAGTCTGTGTATATGGTCACACTCTCCCCTTCTGACAACCTACAAGCCTCTGCTAAAGCATATAACTCTGGCCCCTGGGCTGACACAGAGGCTGGCAGCAAGCCAGCCTTCACTACTTCCCCGTCGTCACACGCAGAATATTCCGTCACCCTCTTCCCTTTTGTGGTCATGTAACTAGAGCAGTTTGTGTACAATACTTGCCAGTTTCCAATTCTGTCTCTTGCTAAACAGGCAGCAGCTTTGGAGTAATTTGATCTGGGTTACATACATGCCGATTCTCCCTCCCCGGGCAATGGCATCAACGACGCAGGATTCAAACTTTCCCCATTTAACGTTAACTCCCATTTTGTCATCTCGTACTAGTAACACGTTGTGCTTTCGTGCTGTTAACTATGGTTGGCTACAGCGTGTGGAACATACAGATCTACTGTACTTTTTGACCCACTGTGATCGGAGCAGTGTTACACAAAACCATTTCTATCACCTGTACTGCCCTCAGAAACAGCAGGATTCCTCTCTCCGCCTTTTGCAACCCATGTTGCTCTTTTTCCTCTTTAAGAGAGGGATATAATGATGTGACCCGTTTCACTTTGTAGCCTGGGGCGAACGGTGGAGGAGTGGCATATACTACTCCACAGGTACTTTAACACAGTGGAAGCGTAACCATGAGTTGTTTTATTTGCTTTTGTCTATCCTCAAGCACTCCCTCTAATTCCTGGTTTCACGTTTCACTCTTTGCTAATGCATTAGCCAATTTCTGCTTCTGTTCATCTAAGCACGCCCTTCGGATATGCCTAGTTTTTYTTTATTATGGTGAGGATACCTGCGTGTTGTGGTCTGTACCGTTCTTTGATTTCAGTGTTCCAGCTAGCTGATTTTTCACTTAGCTATAGTATGTACATTTGGCTAGCTAGCTAGCAGCTCATTAGCCTACACACAGTGACCTGCTGTAGCTAGCTAATAATACATTGTTTTTTATACGTTTTTTAAACAATTGTTATTATTGACAATGAAAAAGGTGGGAATCTTGTTCTCTTGCCATATAATTGCTACATGTATTATCAATATAGCATTAAAAACACTTTTCTAGATTGCATTTAGACAAACAAAAAAAGAATTGGGATTCGAATATTGGGTCGCGACTGAGACAACCTGGTTCAATTTGGGTCCCCAAGGTAAAACCAGTTGAGAACCACTGCTTTTAGACTGGAGTAACTCCATGATGCCGACGCCCAGAATGACAGAAACAAAACTTAACTCGACAGCAAATGAAATGATCCTCCAGCGATGGGAGGGATTATTGTCTCAAATATCCACAATGAGATACAACTGAAGAAAAAACTGGACTTTTAATTGAATGGGTAATGTCTGTGGTGTACCGCCTGTTAAAAACTCCTCCTGAAACTATTGTGGTAAGTTCAGATTTTCAAAATGAGTTAATTTACAATGTGTAGCCTACACATGAACGTGTTGATATAATATAACTGTGAAAGGGAAGTGTCAGAGGCACCTGCTACTTCCTCCTAGCTCAAACCAGTAATTACTTGATGGTGCATTTTGTTGTAATGACAACAAATTGACTAATTGTTTCCTGGTGAAAAGTCAGCCAAGAAAGTAGATTAAACAGGCAAAGAAAACGTTTTAATCTTAAATTTCATAACAGTATGTAACAGGCATTTCTGTTACAGAAGCACATTATTGGTCTGTTGTTGGGACTTAGAGTGAAATGTGATGGGAAAGTAATTTAACTATTTAACACTGTCTTTTTTTGGTAACAATTTACTTTGATTATATATCCAAAACACATTCATTACATATCTATAAGCATTTCATGAATGTGTTCTAATAGTTCCAAAATGCATTATTAAAGGTTAATGAAATATATCCATAGCATTGTGCATTCATATAATGCTATGCAAGAGGTCTTTAGGTATCTTAACAGATGCATCATTATAATGAAGGCATAGTGTCACCAATATACCGAGGTAAAATAAGTTTTGTACTAGATATTCGGGAGGTAAAATTATGTTTATATTGGATGTTCAGTGGATATTCGGTTTTCTCTAATCAATAACTATTGAAACAAACACGCCATAACTATGACCAAGCATGCCATAACTATGAAGATGGTGTATACTGAATTGGGGGTGGATGGAGAGTAATCCACACCATCTAATAAGTAGATGATCCTGATGAAGGCTGTAGCCTTAACAGGTCGGTGTTTTTTAAATTATTGCCATGTATAAGCCCTAAAACAAGGTTTTTGAAATGTTCCACTACATGAGAATGCCTTGATTACTTCTGGAAGGTTGTTTGCACAAAGGCATTGTTTACTATCCAGCATCAACTTCTTTTTGTTCAATAGTATTTCGTCACACGATCAAAGAGTACCATATGGATTAACCATAAACCAAAGAACCGCTCCTCTCCTGTGGCTCTCTCTTGCTCTATATATATGTATTTTTGACTTTCAATCTTCAATAGTTCTTACACAAAGCCATGAATATGAAAATTCTATGTTCTGAATCAGAGGAGGATGGAGAAAAAAAATCACAGCTTTATTTATTTGTTGGACTTTATCCCCAAAATGTTCCGTCTTTCAATCTTCAAAAAACTCTTACACAAAGCGTGCCATGACTATGAATAAGTAATATAATATGTATATCCAGATATTATTGAAGATGCGTTGATGAGTGGGGGGTATTTTGGTATGAACTGAGATGTATTGCACATATAGGTGGTTTATTTTTTTATAAAACAATTTTACATGTACAATAGTTTTACCTAATGTCTGGCCACATCAAATTTGACCATTTATAAATGGATGAGGATCTAGGTATCGCATTTGTTTAATTTTGAATGCTTATAAAAGGTCATATGTAGAAACTGAGTGTTGCATTTTTTATGTCCATCTAAAATGACCAACCATGCTGTGTATCATGTTCCTAAAGAACTGGATTACTTCAGGGGATCAGATGGTTTCCATTGCTGATTGGAGATCTCAGGGATTTGCCTCAGTCATGCCAAGAGCTGGGTCTCAATTGACACCTTATTCCTTATATAATGCATTGCGTTGGACCAGGGCCCATAGGGCTCTAATTGCAAGAAGTGCACGATATAGGGAATAGGGTGCATTTTGTGAGACAGCCAAGGTGTGACTGATGATCAAATGGCCGCTTGATGATGCAGATCTGAAGCAATATTTAAGGAAGCTCACATTGAGCTTGCAATGCGGGAAGCTGTAGTTCCCATATAGTTTATTCTATAGGAATCACTGGGGGAGTAAACCTCTGACAAAACTATGATACAATATATATATATATTTATATATATATAGTACCAGTCAAAAGTCTGGACACACCTACTCATACAAGGGTTTTCTTTATTTGTACTATTTTCTACATTGTAGAATAATAGTGAAGACATGAAAATTATGAAATAACACATATGGAATCATGTAATAACCAAAAAAGTATTAAACAAATCAATATTTATTTTAGATTTTAGATTCTTCAAAGTAGCCACCCTTTGCCTTGATGAAAGCTTTGCACACTCTTGGCATTCTCCCAACCAGCTTTACCTGGAATGCTTTTCTAACATTCTTGAAGCAGTTCCCACATATGCTGAGCTCTTGTTGGCTGCTTTTCCTTCACTATGTGGTCCAACTCATCCCAAACCATCTCAAAATGGGTAGAGGTCGGGTGATTGTGGAGGCCAGGTCATCTGATGCAGCACTCCATCACTCTTCTTCTTGGTCAAATAGCCCTTACACAGCCTGGAGGTGTGTTGGGTCATTGTCCTGTTGAAAAACAAATGATAGTCCTACTAAGCGCAAACCAGATGGGATGCCGTATCGCTGCAGAATAATGTGGTAGCCATGCTGGTTAAGTGTGCCTTGAATTCTAAATAAATCACTGACAGTGTCACCAGCAAAGAACCCCCACAACATCATACCTCCTCCTCCATGCTTCTCGGTGGGAACCACACATGGGGAGATAATCTGTTAACCTACTCTGCGTCTCACAAAGACACGGCGGTTGGAACCAAAAATCTCAAATTTGGACTCATCAGACCAAAGGACAGATTTCCACCAGTCTAATGTCCATTGCTCGTGGTTCTTGGCCCAAGCAAGTCTCTTCTTCTCATTGGTGTTCTTTAGTAGTGGTTTCTTTGCAGCAATTCGACCATGAAGGCCTGATTCACACAGTCTCCTCTGAACAGTTGATGTTGAGATGTGTCTGTTACTTGAACTCTGTGAAGCATTTATTTGGGCTGCAATTTCTGAGGTTGGTAACTCTAATGAACATATCCTCTGCAGCAGAGGTAACTCTGAGTCTTCCATTCCAGTCCTCATGAGAGCCAGTTTCATCATAGAGCTTGATGGTTTTTGCAACTGCACTTGAAGAATCTTTCGAAGTTCTTGAAATTTTCCGGATTGACTGACCTTTGTTTTAGAGTAATGATGGACTGTCATTTCTCTTTGCTTATTTGAGCTGTTCTTGCCATAATATGGACTCCTCAACTGGCAGCGTCATTAAAACACCAGTCTCAACGTCAACAGTGAAGAGGCGACTCCGAGATGCTGGCCTTCTAGGCAGAGTTCCTCTTTCCAGTGTTTGGGACATAAAGATATCTAACAAAACGACACTACATGTTATAGCTGGGACCCTTTGGATGACATATCAGAGGTAGATTTTGAAAAAGAAAGTGAATATTTAATCGCTATTTGTGAAATTATGAAATCTGTGCCAGTGGAAAAATATTTTAATGTGGGGAGCCGTCCTCTAACAATCGCATGGCATGTGTTCTCTGTAATAGCTACTGTAAATCGGACAGTGCAGTTAGATTAACAAGAATTTAAGCTTTCAACCGATATAAGACACTTGTATGTACCTAAATGTTTAATATCCATAATTTTTATGATTATTTATTTGAATTGTGCGCCCTCCAGTTTCAACCAAAGTTGTCCCGCTAGTGGGACGCCTAGCCATAATTAACTGTAACTGCTTTTGGGGTTGTCATGGCACACTTTGTGTAAAGACTATTGAAGATTTAAAGTTGGAAGAGCATTTTTTTAATTGAAATGTTAACAACAAAATAAGTCATGGATTTTTCTCTACCCTCCCCTGATTTAGAATATATAATTTCCATAGACATGATACACTTTGTATAAGAGCTATTGAAAATTGAAAGCCCCCCAAAACAAAAAACTAAATTTAAACAACAAAAAAGCATTGCATTTTTCTCCAACCACCCCTGCAACCACCCCTGAGTCAGAATATACCATCTTCATAGTCATGGCTTGCTTTACTTGGTTCAATAGCTATTGACGAGAGAAAACCTAATATCCAATATAAAACCAATTTTACCTCGGTCACCATTATGGCTGTTCTCAAAAGTGTACTTCTGCCGTACCAGTGTTAGGGCTCTATTCAATCCATATCGCGGAAGTTCAGCTTTACACCATGATTGAAATTTCAAGGCAATGTTCCCACTTTAGTGGAGACTGCATTCACGGTAAACACTGCATATGTCGCCTCAATCTGACATTACCTTTACATTTCTATTGCGGAATCTGGAACCCTTCCATTTTACAGATTGAGTAGAGCCCCTAGTGAATATGCCAATATAGCCCACACCACATTTGTATAACGTGTAATTCATTAAAATGTGTAATGAATGCGTTATGGGATATGCAGTGCGTTTGGAAGGTATTCAGACACACAATACCCCATAATGACAAAGTGAAAACAAGTTTTAGATGGGAGAACCTTCCAGAAGGACAACCATCTCTGCAGCACCCCACCTATCAGGCCTTTATGAGAGTGGCCAGACGGAAGCCACTGCTCAGTAAAAGGCACGAACGCCTGCTTGGAGTTTGCCAAAAAGGCACCCAAAGGACTCCCAGACCATGAGAAACAAGATTCTCTGGTCTGATGACATCAAGATTGAACTATTTTGCCTGACTGCCAAGCGTCACATCTGGAGGAAACCTGGAAGACTGGAAGACTAGTCAGGATCGAGAGAAAGATGAACGGAGGAAAGTACAGAGAGATCCTTGATGAAAACCTGCTCCAGAGCACTCAGGACCTCAGACTGGGGTGAAGGTTCACCTTCCAACAGGACAATGACCCTAAGCACACAGCCAAGACAACGCAGGAGTGGCTTCGGGACAAGTCTCTGAATGTCCTTTAGTGGCCCAGCCAGAGCCCGGACTTGAACCCGACCTAACATCTCTGGAAAGACCTGAAAATAGCTGTGTCGCGACGGTCCCCTTCYAACCTGAACCAAATCCAACCCAATTGCAGGTGTGCCAAGCTTGTAACGTCATACCCAAGAAGACTTGAGGCTGTAATYGCTGCCAAAGGTGCTTCAACAGAGTACTGAGTAAAGGGTCAGAATTTAAATGTTTAATACATTTGCAAAAATGGGGTATTGGTGTAGATTAATAAGTGATTTWWWWWWAAATCCATTTTAGAATAAGGCTGTAATGTAGCAAAATGTGGAAAAAGTCAAGGGGTCTGAATACTTTCAGAATGCACTGTATAGTCAATGTAAATTGTTACCCTTTTTTCTTTAATTCATGACATCAATGTGTTATGTTTTAAATCCTAAAACCATCTTGCTCCAGTCCAGTGTTGGCTATAATGGTAAATGTACATGTGCAGCACATATTTACATTTTTATTTACAGATTTTACATTTTTAACAATGGTATTTTCATCTCCTCTAGACTCAAGTCAAAGAAGGACACATTTTATGCATAGTTCTATGAAGATTCAACAATGCCAGCCAAAGGGACAAATAGGTCCAAACTGGCTGTGCTCTTAGTGGCATATAACTTTAAAGTTGTGTGTTCTGCATGCTCTGTCAAAGAGAACGAAATCACATACAGCCTTAAAGCAGTCGACCACCAATGCAGCAGAGAACTTCTATTAGCTAAAGGCAAAGGTACTAGCAAATGGAGGCCTGTTTCCTGCCGCCCTAAATTTACAAACCCCAGCCAGTATAAGGTGTGTTGGTTCTTTGTGGAGGGGTKTGGGTGTTCAAAGCACAGGAACCGCTGCACCTTCGCAAGGAGCCTTGAGGAGGCTGCCATGTGGAACTTTTTAAAGCACCAGAAGATAGATCACAGCACGTTAATTAGACTGATAACTCAGTCAGAGAGAATCGCTGTCCAACAGCAAAACCCAGCCGAAAAAATTCTCACTGAGTTCTCAGGGGAATTTCAAGAGCTCTGTCAAGACTGCTTCTGTGGCACTCCAACAAAAATTACAGGTAAACGGTGGAACAACACTTGCTCAGCGGATACAGCACATGTCTGGAGCCCAGTCTTGGTTCATCACCTGGCAGAAAGTCAGGGGAAGGAAGTCTACAATCAGATCAGGCCTCTGCCTCCAGTCTTCCCTTTCCAGTACTGCAACTATTTCATGCAAGGTATGCCCTGTTGGCACGGGCCCAGCCCGTGCCAGTTATTGCACAGCGAGGTGGAATTGGCTGTCTGGCGAGCAGAGGCACGTGGGGAGTGGAGACGCCAGGAACTCCTGCAGCTCTCCCAGGAAAGGCAACGGCAGAGGCAACAGTCGTCTCAAGACGTAGTGCCCGCCCCTAACCTGCAGGCGGCGATCTACTGTAAGGCTTGCTTCATAGCCCTCTCCTCTCAGGAGAGCTTTTTCAAACATTGTGCCTCCTCGGGGCACTCCCAGATGATTTCTGGGGACACAACCACGGAGTGGAAACATCGTCCCCCACCTAACAGCCGCAAAGCAGAGTTTTGGTTTTGCGACAGGTAAACATGTTTTTGTAAACAATGAGAGACACCTATGTCTGCGAACAATGCAAAGCCTAAACGTGTGTAAAAATGTAAACAGCCCTTACTGTCTATAAGTAATCAATAAGACATATTCTTAAAAAAAACATGGGGTATACATTTCATTTGTTTAATTACCAAAAAGCAGCAAGACATCTTACAGATTGTGCCTCTAGCATCTCATTATAGTTTGCACTGCCATTTCGTCTTAGGCCTGACACATGTGAATATGGCACCAACTGCGTGAAAGCTCACTCTGTGGAGGAGCTTGAAGAGTGGCTAATGCGAGCCGAAGAGGACAAGGTGATGAAGCGCAACATAAAGGCTCAAGGCCTCATGTCCTACAGGGAACATCTCTTAGAGGAGTACAGACAGAGCAGCAATGAAGTGCAAATTGTAAGTCATCATAGTTCAGATGAGGAGCACATTCAATCAATAGATTCAATCAAACCTGCATTTGAGTAAACCAAGTTAGGCTAATAATTAATGCTTATTGTGTGAAAAAGAACAAAGCAGTAGTGTCATTAAAAAAAAACATTTTGCAGGAACTACTGCACATAATTATTTTAGCAGTGCAGTACATACAGTATTATCCAACTTGGTTAACTATAACATTTTAATTATCCTCAAGCAACAAACTAACTATGACTTCATTTTACAGATTTCAGAACAAGTTGATGACGTGAGTGTCACTTTTGATGAGGATTTGCGTGTGGAGTGTGTGGAGACTGATGCCAAATTAAAGTGGAACTTCCAGATCAAAACAGAGGTAACAGCTAGCTATAAGTAGTGTACKCTATGTTGCTAAATAACACATTGGTTTACTTTCCCTGTAAGCAGTGTCATAACACTGCTGTGACGATCTGAAGGATCAGGTTACAGTGGGTCCGCTCTACAGTGTGCTCTCTCTCTCAGAGGGGGGAGCAAGGAAGTCTGCTGTTATGACAGTCATAAAATACGCTGCCTCTATGCTCTGTAGTGTTCGAGATTGGAATGTAAATTGTGGAACACAGAGAGACAATTGGACAATCAAAAGTTTGAATAATTAAACAATATTTCTATTTTTGAGAATGTGGGAATGGTCCATGGGTATTTAAAGAACAATCCTGTCAAAGTTGTTTCATTTGGGGCGGCAGGTAGCCTAGTGGTTAGAGCGTTGGGCCAGTAACCAAAAGGTTGCTAKATTGAATCCCCARGCTGACAAGGTCATCTGTCATTCTGCCCCTGAACAAGGCAGTTAACCCACTGTTCCTAGGCTGTCATTGTAAATAAGAATTTCTTCTTAACGGACTTGCCTAGTTAAATACAAAATGGGGTGACCTTATGAAAGACAGGAGACCCACATTACTGTATCTCTGGTTGTGTACTGTCACGCTCGTCGTTATGAATAGACCAAGGCGCAGCGTGAGTAGAGTTCCACATATTTTTWATAAACAGAAAATCAGCAAAACAAAACAAACAAGCACAAAAAACGAAACGTGACGCTACTGTTGTGCACTCAGGCAACTAAATGTAGACAAGATCCCACAAACACAAATGAGGAAATGGCTACCTAAATATGATCCCCAATCAGAGACAACGATAAACAGCTGCCTCTGATTGGGAACCATATCAGGCCACCATAGACATACAAATTCACCTAGMTGACCCACCCAAGTCACTATCACGCCCCAACCAACACAGAGAATAAACAGCTTACTATGGTCAGGGCGTGACATGTACACCTTCAAATTATGGGGTTTACTGATGATTGTGTAAAATATATGATTACATATGAAATTATTTGTGAAAAGATACAGAATAAGAGCAAATCCTAGACGTAGAATTACTAGTCTGCAGTTGGAAATTACGTAAATCTAGTATGAGAATACCGACAACTGCGGAGGCATCTATTCTATGCAATGACCATCTGTACGCCTGATGTATCCACTATCCACTATACAGAGCCACTGAGAATGTGACAACTACGAAAGACATTGTGACTTCTGGGGAAGTTAACCAGAGACTCTCTGATGAACTGACTCTCCAGGAGACGGACCGGCGATTCCAACAGAGAAGACAACAACGGCATACGGGCGTAAACATATACATTGCAATTATTTTAGAATGAGGGCCGTTCATGTGCAAAGGATTAGCATTTCAATTAATATAATTAGCAACTGTGTGTAATGAATCYATTTGGTCTTTCCCGCTTTTTATCCGTCCTCACCCCTTTCCATTGTTTACCAAGCCGTCATACCGGTTTAGCCCACTAGGGACTTATCAATGCATTGTGTTAGTAACCAATAATTATATTGTTGATGTATTTCTGTAATTAATTAAGATTAAGATAATTTGTATATCGCTGGATCTTCTCCAGCTCCTGGTTGGCCCGCTTCGTTTGCCCATTCAACTGTGGGTGGAATCCTGAGGAGAGACTCACCGGGAGCAGAAGGCTTTGCAATATCTTGCAATGAACTGAGGCCCACGATTCGAGACAATGTCCTGGGGAAGTTTGTGTGGTCAAAAGACATGGGTAATCATGAGGTCTCCATCGCTGAGGGCAACTTGGGTAAGGCAATGAAATGGGCTGCCTTGGAGAACCGATCAACGACCAGCAGGATAGTGGTAAGCCCTTGGGATGTTGGTAACCCTGTGATAAAGTCTACAGACAGTGTCCGATTAACCCCTGGATGCCCAGTTAACCCCTGGATGCCCAGTTAATAATTAATTAACGGGCTGATCGCGGAACGTAAAGTGTGTTAGTTGGTCCCCTGCCGGGGTCAGGTTCTCGGGTCTGGGCTTGTCGGACCGTGGTCTCAATACTCCATATCACAGGAGCCACAATGCTGGAGCTGGGGATGATGGGCTCTGAGTCCCTCTCCTTGTTAAAGACATCGTGTTGGCGGGACAGGGCGTTTGATTTCTGATTCTTGGATCCTGGGCTATAGGTTAGTGTGAAATTTAACCTGTTTAAAAACAGAGCCCACCTAGCCTGGTGAGCTTTCAAACTTTTGGCTTCTTGAATGGAGACCAAGTTCTTATGGTGCATCCAGATCACGAAAGGATGAGGTACCCCCTCCAACCAGTGTCTCCACCCATCAAGGGCCCACTTAACTGCCAAGAGCTCCTGGTTGCCTACACTGTAGTTGCGATTATCTGGCAAGAACTACTTGGAGAGAAAGGCGCATGGGTGCCGTTTCTTGTCCTCCTTATTCTGCTGTGAAAGGACCGCCCCCGCTCTGGTGTCCAAGGCATTCATCTCTACCACAAAGGGACAAGTAGGATCAGGATGAACAAGGATGGGTCCAGAGATGAAACGTCCCTTGAACTCCGTGAATGCCCTGTCTGCCTCGGGAGTCCAGCAAAAACAGGTCTGGGACTTGCGGGTTAGGAACGTGAAAGGCGCTACCACTGCACCAAAGTTGCGTATAAAACACCTGTAAAAATAGGCAAACCTGAGGAACCGCTGGATCTGCTTGAGTGAGGTGGGGCCAGTCGGCAACCGCCTCAACCTTTATGGGGTCCATKTGGATGCCTGCGGTAGAGATAATGTGACCCAGGAAGGAAACYTTTGATACGTGGAACTCACACTTCTCTCTCTTGACATATAGTTGGCTCTGCAGGGGGTGTCTCAGGACTTGGCAGACGTGCAGAATGTGTTCCGGAATGGTTTTGGAGAAGATCAGGATGTCGTCGAGGTTAACAAAGATAAACCGATTCAACATATATTTGTGATCTGGGGATGTAGAGGGGAGAATGAAACCTGCCTCCAGCAACTCCCGGATGTAATAGTCCATGCCTGCTGCTTCAGGGGCCGAGAGGGAGTACAGACGGCCCCGGSGAGGTGTGGAGCTGGGTAGGAGTTCTATGGCACAGCCATATGGACGATGGGGTGGCGGCTTGCCTCTCCGAGGTCAAAGTATTCGGGAGGGAGAGCGGAAAAGTCTTTGGTATTCAGTGGATGCAGGAGGACACGGCAAGGCTCTTGGTAGGGGTCTTAGACATTAAGTCTGGCAGTCCTTACACCAGTCTAGTAGGTGTCCTGTGGACCAGGAGAATAGTGGGTTATGTAGCACTAGTCAGGGGTACACTAGGATAAGGGGGTTCTCGGGAGCAGCGATCAAGTCTCTGAGTAGTTCACCTCAACCTGCAGTAGAATGGGCTTGGTCTGATATTCCACCTGACCGGAGCCAATTCCACCTGACCAGAGCCACYTAACCGGAGCCAATCTGCAGAGGGATGGGACAATTCACGCAGGGGATTTGTAATTCTTTGGCGAAGTCCTGATCAATTCAATTATATGCGGCCACGGAGTCCACAAAGGCTTGAATCTGGTGCTGACAGTTGTCCCAGTGGAGGGTTACGGGTAGTGACAGACAGTGACTGGGTAGCCGGGAGGTAACTGCACAGCTCGTCTGGGTCTCCCCTTGTCCTGGCGAGCCCTGGCATTTCCGTCAGTTCTGGGCATGTAGCACGGAGATGGCCGAGACCTCCGCAGTCCCAGATTTATGGGCTCCTCAATGCTGKGTTCGGGGRGCTTGGGGTGCTCAGGAAACCGGGATACTGGGATGGTGTCAACAACAAAAAACGTTCTCGAAGGCGGTTGTCCATCCTAATTGCCAGCGTTATCAGGGACTCGAGGTCCTCACCCAGTTCCAGAGAGGCCAGTTCATCCTTGATGGAGTTAGAGAAACCCTGGTGGAAAGCGGTTTTGTCTCATTCGGATTCGCATTTATCGTCAAAGGATTGAGCGTTACACCGAGGCCTGTACTCTGGAGCGGGATCGATTTGGAGGTGGAGGGACCATCATGGTCTGGGGCAGTGTGTCACAGCATCATCGGACTGAGCTTGTTGTCATTGCAGGCAATCTCAACGCTGTGCGTTACATGGAATACATCCTCTTCCTTCATGTGGTACCCCCCATGTGGTACCCTCATCCTGACATGACCCTCCAGCATGACAATGCCACCAGCCATACTGATCGTTCTGTGCGTGATTTCCTGCAAGACAGGAATGTCAGTGTTCTGCCATGGCCAGCAAAGAGCCAAGATCTCAATCCCATTGAGCACGTCTGGGACCTGTTGGATCGGAGGGTGAGGGCTATGACTATTCCCCCCAGAAATGTCTGGGAACTTGCAGGTGCCTTGGTGGAAGAGTGGGGTAACATCTCACAGCAAGAACTGGCAAATCTGGTGCAGTCCATGAGGAGGAGATGCACTGCAGTACTTAATGCAGCTGGTGGCCACACCAGATACTGATTGTTACTTTTGATTTTGACCTTCTCCCCCTTTGTTCAGGGACACATTATTCAATTATGTTCGTCACATGTCTGTGGAACTTGTTCAGTTTATGCCTCAGTTGTTGAATCTTGTTATGTTCATACAAATAATTACACGTTTAGTTTGCTGAAAATAAACGCAGTTGACAGTGAGAGGACKTTTMTTTTTTTGCTGAGTTTACAAATAGGCCTACAAATAGGCCTAACCTTCTGGTAGATGGAATTTGCTAAACAAATGGCCAGTGGAGTGATGCAAATAATAATGATATTATACCTATGCCTACCTGGAAGAATAATATCATGATTATTTGCATCGCTCCRCTGGCCATTTGTTTAGCAAATTCCGTCTCATGTGCAACAAACACCGCTAGCCAAACAACTGTACTAGGTGCCTGTGCACATCAATTAAAGGGTAACTACCCYMAAAAAAATCCACATTTCTTAGATTTTTCCTAGACCTCAAAAGTGGTCTCCTGATGCGGTTTAAGCATTCTTATGGACTTCGAACATCCAATTTTGTTGTTTTTCTATCACAAAAGTGTGACTTTAGGAGCATATTGGAAAATTGGAAAAATCTGAAACCTGTGCATATCTGAGTTGACAGACTCATTTATCTGTTTCAACAGTAGGCCTATTATTAGCCTACTTTCACAGTAAAGCTTGACCTGACTGTGAAAGACCAATATGGGATTTATCCTTTTAGGTCATTAAGAGTGTATGTCCCGGTTTCTCACATATTTATTTTCACACAGGGCGCCTTTCCTTCGGTGGGACGGGCCGTTTGGTAAATTTTGGGCAAAATWTGAGTATTCCCACTTCTCCAGGCACTATTACACCACTCCATGTGGTTGGTTGAGTGAGAAAGACACAGAGGAGAAACAATCAGTAAAAAAAGCACATACCCTTCAAAATAGCCTTTTCAGTTAGGTGTCAGCCAGAGTAGTGATTGGTTACACTGCCTACTMTACCAATTTCTCTGTATAATATAAACCATCACTTTCAGAGATCCCGCTCTGGAACTTTGACACGTAGAGTATTATATGTTTAAAGGTACAATATGTAAGAATCTTTCATTCAACTCATCGGTCCTTGTCACGGGTGGGCTAATGCAGCATAAAGACCACATCGGGTTCCACTCCTATCAGATAAAAACAAGAAGAAGCTGAAAAACATTGCCCGGTCCAACGAATCCCGGTTCCTGTTGCGTCAAACAGAGTCATGATTTGTCGCAAGCAGCAAGAGTCCAGGGCCCCATCCTAACTGGTGCCAATGGTACAGGCGGGTGGCGTAGTGGTGTGGGGAATGTTTTCCTTGGCACATGTTAGGTCCCTTGATACCAATTGAGCAATGTTTCCATGCCCCAAAGAATTCAGGATGTTCTGCACGCTCCTTCAAAACTTGAGACATCTGTGGCATTGTGTTGTGTGCCACAACTGCACATTTTAGAGTGGCCTTTTATTGTCCCCCAGCACAAGGTGCACCTGTGTAATGATCATGCAGTTTAATCAGCTTCTTGATATGCCACACCTGTTAGGTGGATAGATTATCTTGGCAAAGGACAAATGCTCACTAACAGGGATGTTTTTTGTGTGTATGAAAGATTTCTGGGATCTTGGTCACCTGGGGGCGGCCCGTCAGGAAGTCCAGGATCCAGTTGCAGAGGGAGGTGTATAGTCACAGGGTCTATGTGATGAGCTTTGTGGGTACTATGGTGTTGAACACTGAACTGTAGTCAATGRACAGCATTCTCACATAGGTGTTCCTTTTGTCCAGGTGGGAAATGGCAGTGAGAACACAGATACAGCTCAAGATCAAATTCTATTGTAGAAATACGTTTGTCACTGCTATCAATTCTGCTTCATGAGAGTCCTAACATTTACCTCTGTGACCATCTGATGGCAGAGTCAGGATTTGGTGTAGGCAGCATGAGTCCATGGCCCCATCCTGCCTGGTGTCAATGGTACAGGCTGGTAATGCTGGTCTAATGGCGGGGGAATGTTTCCTGGCCCCTTGATACCAATTKAGCAATGTTTCCATGCCCCGAAGAAGTCAAGCTGTTATGGAGGCAAAAGGGGGTTTGACTCGGTACTAGATGGGTGTACCTAATAAACTGCAACAATCTTTCCTCAACAGGACCATTCTAGGGATAAAATGTTGTGAAATCCCCAAAATCATGGTATTTCTTTGTCCTGGTTTCATGAGGAATGCCTCAAATACACTGTTAACACACTGCTTGCTCATGTTTGTGAATACACTCTGCTCTTACAGTTTCTTCCCAATGTGTGGTTCTTCTCAATCTGTGTACTGTTGCAAGTCTAAGCTTCAAGGCCAGTTGTTACCCACAACTGTTTCCACTTTTTTAGTCCTTTGTTGCTATCTGCTTGGTCTCCGAGAAACAGAGTAGGCCTATATTCCCTCCACTAAACTTTGAAGGTCCCACCTCTGATTTGAAGTGGACTCATTCTTCTATCTGTTTTATCAAATGGCTGAAKTGATAATGCTATTTTTATTTATRAAGCACATTTCTTGYACGAAACAAAAAATKTATTGTATTTCCCCAAGCAAGGGTTATTTATATTTATTTACATTTATGTTAGGTAGTGCTCCTCCACTGTTAAAATGGAACCGACAGCCTTTTAGTAACACAACATTTTATCAAAATCTGTTAATATACACGCCCAGGATGAATATGACACTTTTTTTTACATTTTCTGACAAGCGAGCACTTAGATATGGTCATTTTCACAGATTGTTTGGGAATGACGTAGAATGAGGCATTTGTGAAAATTCTATTCCCAGCMTTTTGTCTGTTTTTGTCCAAAATATTGAGTCATTGAAACTGAAAAAGTGCATCCCGAATGGGTGGAGGCAGCAAACAATGTACCAGGCCAGCTGTGATTTACAACCTGACAGCAAACATTTTTGGAATACAAAAKAAAAATATTGGTGAATTATATTAATCATGCATTGAACTGCATCCATCTATTCTGCCAACAATACCTTATTGTAGGTCATTGAATTTTGAGTCAAATAGAACCTATTTGTAAGACCTCTTATGAAGTTGGTTTTGTAGCATTAACTGGGAATTGATRTGATTGTCTTTTATCATATCTGCAAAGTAGTTAAAACGCTGTCGTTCCACTTTAAGCGATCTACTGTAATGTTGCGTCATGCCTCTAATAATAATGAGGTCCCACTGGGCACAGACGTCAATGAAAAATCAGAGATTTCATTGACATTACATGGAAACAACGTTGATTCAACCAGTGTGTGCCCAGTGGGGTGGCTCCAGCTCAGTTTACATTTTGCTGTTTGTGATGTCTCCACTTTCATTGTTTATTTAATGTCATTGGTCACGTGTGCATTTTGCCTGTGTCTTCACAGAGACTACTTGCACATGTAGCATTACTGAAACAGGAACCTGGAGCCTCTTTCTCCCTGGATGAAAACAGTCCTGAGCCCTGCACTTACTCTACTGGTGAACAGTTATGTAACTCAGACATGACCTATGACATCACTGTGTCCTTCAAATCCAACAACCCGGGTCTTTATGAACAGTGGTTGGTGTTTGACTTCGACATGAGGCCAGTCCTCCTACAGAAACTCAAAGTTAAAGTCAGACAGCAGCCATCCCCTAACCTCGAGGAGCCACCTGAGGATTTTGGGCGCCCATCCCAGAATCTGGAACACTGGCATCGGGGGAACAGGGTCATCGTCCCATGCATGGACAAGACAGAAGAACAGGAAGAACTTCTGAAGGAGTACAAGGCCCCTCAGATTAGCTTGCAGTATAAACCACTTGATGACAGCAACACGGCCATGAATCCCCAGAACTACAAAAAGATAATGCACAGCTTCCTGTACACAGAGGAGCAGGCAGAAGATCAGGTAGTTTCAAGGTAATAACATCAGTCACTTTTTCATGGCTTTGTTTCCTTACTAATCATCTCCAATACTATTATAAATACACATAAAAAACAACCTCTAAAGTCCGGTTCACATCTAACAGCAGAGACAAGGCTAGATGGTTTAATGCAGTTTTCAAACAAAGTTTGTTTGATCTGAAGCTCCAGTTAGTAAGCCTAAGGTGCTCAGATTTCTCTCAAGCAGGGTTTCCGTTAGGAACATGTGGTGCTGGACATTTGCCCGCCAACATTTTAATTGACCAGACATTTGAGAAATTTACCAGACCCATGCATTGGGTTTACCAGACCCATGTAACCTGATTAGGGTGTCCACCCACGGTGCTCAGAATGACAGAAATCACATTTAGAATATGTTCATTTATATTAACAGAGTCGAGGATAGAACGATGTGCGGCTCTTCTTACCGAATTCTGATGTGCACATTTACTTTTTCTCAGCCAACAAGATGAGTAACGCACAGCAAAATCACTAGCCTGTGTCAATCTACTATAGTAGAAACGTTTAGGCTACCTATTCTTTTGGTCAGCTTGTCAAGAAAGAAATGGACTATTCCAAACAGACTTGGACTGTCCCACAAATTCATACAACCAATAGGCCTAGGCTACAAAAAAACAACAACTTTAAAACCAATGAGTGATGCAACAGATCCGAACATTTAGCTTAAAAGGTTGATAAACTATTATTTCTTCACATTATAAGCGCAGCAATGCACAATACACTAATGCAATTATGGGGAGAATAGTTGTCAGAAGGGCTCTGCACACAATCTGTTAGAAATGTTGACAGACTAAATCTAATAGGCTACTTTGAAGTAAGGTGAGACATGCCTCATAATATGTACATTGAACAAAAATATAAACAAAATGCAACAATTTCAAAGATTTTACTGAGTTACAGTTCATAWAGGGAAATAAGTCGATTGAAATAAATGAATTAAGCCCCAATCTATGGATTTCACATGATTGGGAATACAGATGTGCATCTGTTGCTCACAGATACCTTAAAAAAAAGTAGGGGTGTGGATCAGAAAACCAGTCAGTATCTGGTGTGACCGACCATCATTTATTTAACCATGTAAGTTAACTGAGAACACATTGTAATTTACAGAAACGACCTGGGGAATAGCTACAAGGGGATGAATGAGCCAATTGTAAGCTGGGGATGATTAGGTGACCGTATGAGGGCATGATTGAGAATTTAGCCAGGACACCAGGGTGTTAACACCCCTACGATAAGTGCCATGGGATCTTCAGTGACCACAGATAGTCAGGGAACCCATTTAACGTCCCAGCCGAAAGACAGCACCCTACACAGAGCAACGTCCCCAGTCATTTCCCTGGGGTATTGGGATATTATTTTGGGGGGAACAGAGGAAAGGGTGCCTCCTACTGGCCCTCCAACACCACTTCCAACAGCATCGGAGTATGCAGGCCATAAAATAACTGGGACATTTTCAGCTACCAGGAACTGTGTACAGATCCTTGCAACATGGGTTGCTGCATTATCATGCTGAAACATGATGTGATAGCGGCAGATGAATGGCATGACAATGGGCCTCAGGATCTCAAATTACCATCGATAAAATGCAATTGTGTTCATTGTCCGTAGTTTATGCCTGACAATACCATACCAATACCCCACCGCCACCATTCGGCACTCTGTTTACAATGTTGACATCAGCAAACCGATCTGCCCGGTACAGTTGAAACCGGGATTCATCCATGAAGAGCACACTTCTGCAACATGCCAGTGGCCATCAAAGATGAGCATTTCCCCACTGAAGTTGGTTACGACACTGAACTGCAGTCAGGTCAAGACCCTGGTGAGGACAACCAGCACGCAGATGAGCTTCCGGAGATGGTTTCTGACAGTTTTAACATTCAATTCTCTGGCAGCCGCTCTGGTGGACATTCCTGCAGTCAGCATACCAATTGCATATCCCTTAAAACTTGAGAAATCTGTTGCATTGTATTGTGTAACAAAACGGCACATTTTAGAGTATTGTCCACAGCACAAGGTGCACCTGTGTAATGATCATGCTGTTTAATCAGCTTCTTGATGCCACACCCGTCAGGTGGATGGATTATCTTGGCAAAAGAGACATGCTCACTAACAGGAGCATTAAACAAATTTGTGCACAACATTTGAGAGAAATAAGTGCATATGGAACATTTCTAGGATCTTTCATGGGATCAGCTCTTTACATGTTGCGTTTATATTTTTGTTCAATATATTACAACGTTCAGGATCCAAACAATAAAGTAGGATATATGTTTTCAAAATGCATACTGCCTCCAGCTCATTGCAAACTAGTATGTGACGTGCTGATGAAGCATGCCTTCCATTGTCGTTTGATGCCGCATTCAAAACAACTGGGAATTCGTAAATCTCGACTTCCGACTTCAGTGCATTTAAGGCAACTGGGGAAAAAACTATCTCCGACTGGGAAAAATCTATTTGAACGGTCTTCCAACTCGGGAATTCTGGCCTCTTTCTAGTGCTCCGACCTGAAGATCACTGACGTTATGATTTGACCTCGTATTTTTCCGAGTTCCCAGTGTCAAGCACCATACAAAGCTGCAGTAGCAGCTCTTGCACTATCTGGCAGATTTTCCACTCAAAGGCTCTGCATCTGTATGCAGTGCGCGTTTGATAAGTAAGATCCAAAATGAACATAGGCTACTGTACACACATGGCAAATACATTTTTCCATGTAATTATGCTACTTAACCTATAGACCGATAAGCATGACCAGTCAAATGTATTTCCATCGACTGGTATTTCCATCACTGAATAGGCTAAAAAGCATGACTTCGCAATGTCATTTTGTATTCTCCTTCTCCTAATTTTATTTATCGGCTTTTACATTTAAAAAAAATCRAATTCTGGTTATTACCAGCTAACGGAAACCCTGCTCTCAACTCAGAGTATGCCTTGTCTCTGGTGAGCAAGTGACTACTTGTGTTACATGATACTCGCTTGCTACAAAAAGTACCACATTTGTTTCAAAGTTTTATCATGTCATTGTACAGTGTCAATGTTACTGTGGAAACGGTCTCAACCACGCATCTTGTCTTTTTGATCTGTCTAGTTTTATCTCATCTCTCCTAATGTTAGATGTGAACATGGCTTAAATCTCTTCATTGCCTTTCGGGTTTTAGACTCAATGTTCGAGGGACCATCACCTTGTCTGTGACCCTAGACGACCCTCAGTTCGGAATGAAGATGGCTCCTCTAGGGGAACTATTCTGTGCCGTCTCAGTCCCTTATACTCTAACCCCAGACAGCCCAGAGGGTTGGGTGCTTAGGCGAAGCGTCCGGTCAGCTCTCATAGCACCAGTATCTTCAGATAATCAAAGTCATAAGGTCTACGAAGCCATCATCCTCCGAGACGCCACAAGTGAGAACAAAATGCACTTGCAGCTGTCTAAAAGATGCTGCTCTGATCTGAAGCTCCAAAGAAATGAAACATACGAAATGGAGGTCCAGTTCCACCTGAATCGTCTGAAGTTCTGTGAGATGCACAAAGCCATAGATTTCCTTCCAGACACAGAGAGAGTGTTGCCAGACTTCAGGAACTGCATTGTCCCTGTTAATGAAATGGAATATCCCAAACTCAATGCAAAGCAGCATGCAGCCATTGATTTCATCGTAGGCGACTCAGATGGAAGAGGTGTGGCACCACTCCTCATTTATGGACCGTTTGGAACTGGGAAAACCTTCACGCTTGCTACAGCAGCCAAAGAGCTGGTACGGCAGCCACACACCAGAGTACTGATCTGCACCCTCACCAACAGGTAATGACTCCAGTGTTCTATATAGATTCACTTACATTGAGTTTAACTTTCTAGTACTTTACTACAGTGCATTTGGAAAGTATTCAGACCCCTTTACGTTTTCCACATTTTGTTACGTTACAGCCTTATTCTAAAATGGATTAAATAGTTTCCCCCATCAATCTACGCACAATTCCCCATAATGACAAAGCAAAATTTATATWTTTTTCATATTTATAAAAAAAATTCAAGAATGAAATATCACAACGACATAAGTATTCAGACCCTTACTCAGTACTTTGTTGAAGCATCTTTGGCAGCGATTACAGCCTCAAGTATTCTTTGGTATGACGCTACAAGCTTGGCACACCTGTATTTGTTGAGTTTCTCCCATTCTTCTCTGCAGATCCTCTGAAGCTCTGTCAGGTTGGATGGGGAGTGTTGCTTCACAGCTTTTGTTAGGTCTCTCCAGAGATGTTCGATCGGGTTCAAGTCCGGGCTCTGGCTGGGCCACTCAAGGACATTCATAGATTGGTCCCGAAGCCACTCCTGCGTTGTCTTGGCAGTGTGCTTAGGGTCATTGTCCTGTTGGAAGGTGAACCTTCCTCCCAGTCTGAGGTCCTGAGCGCTCTGGTGCAGGTTTTCATCAAGGATCCCTATGTACTTTGCTCCATTCATCTTTCCCTCGATCCTGACTAGTCTCAGTCCCTGCCACTGAAAAACATACCCACAGCATGATGCTGCCACGACCATGGTGCCTGGATGGTGCCTGGTTTCCTCCAGACGTGACATTCAGACTAAATAGTTGGCATTCAGGCCAAAGAGTTCAATTTTGGTTTCATCAGACCAGAGAATCTTGCTTCTCATGGTCTGAGAGTCCTTTAGGTGCCTTTTGGCAAACTCCAAACGGGCTGTCATGTGCCTTTTACTGAGGAGTGGCTTCCGTCTGGCCACTCTACCATAAAGGCCTGACTGGGGGAGTGCTGCACAGATGGTTGTCCTTCTGGAACGTTCTCCCATCTCCACAGAGGAACTCTGGAACTCTGTCAGAGTGACCATCAGACTCTTGGCCATCTCACTGACCAAGGCCCTTCTCCCCTGATTGCTCAGTGTGGACAGGCAGCCAGCTCTAGGAAGAGTCTTGATGGTTACAATCTTCTTCCATGGAGAATGATGGAGGGCACTGAGTTCTTGGGGACCTTCAATGCTGCAGATAGTTTTTGGTGCCCTTCCCCAGATCTGTGCCGTAACACAATCCTGTCTCGGAGCTCTACGGACCTTTGACCTCATGGCTTGGTATTTACTCTGACATGCACTGTCAACTGTGGGACCTTATATACAGTACCAGTCAAATGTTTGGACACACCTACTCATTCAAGGGTTTTTCTTTATTTTTACTATTTTCTACATTGTAAAATAATAGTGAAGACATCAAACCTATGAAATAACACATAGAATCATGTAGTAACCATGAAAGTGTAAAACATATCAACATATATTTTAGAAAAAGTAGCCACTCTTTGCCTTGATGACAGCTTTGCACACTCTTGGCATTCTCTCTACCAGCTTCACCTGAAGTGCTTTTCCAACAGTCTTGAAGCACTTGTTGGCTGCTTTTCCTTCACTCTTCGGTCCAACTCATCCCAAACCATCTCAATTGGGTTGAAGTCGAGTGATTCTGGAGGCCAGGTCATCTGATGCAGCACTCTATCACTCTCCTTCTTGGTCAAATATCCCTTAAACAGCCTGGAGGTGTGTTGGGTCATTGTCCTGTTGAAAAACAAATGATAGTCCCACTTAGCGCAAACCAGATGAGATGGCGTATCACTGCCGAATGCTGTGGTAGCCATGCTGGTTAAGTGTGCCTTGAATAATAAATAAATCACTGACAGTGTCACCAGCAAAGCACCCCCACACCATCACACCTCCTCCTCCATGCTTCACGGGGGAACCACATATGCAGAGATCATCCGTTCACCTACAAAGGACAGATTTCCACCATTGCTCGTGTTTCTTGACCCAAGCATGTCTCTTCTTCTTATTGGTGTCTTTTAGTAGTGGTTTCTTTGCAGCAATTTGACCATGAAGGCCTGATTTACTCAGTATCCTCTGAACAGCTGATGTTGAGATGTGTCTGTTACTTGAATTCTGAAGCATTTATTTGGGCTGCAATTTCTGAGGCTGGTAGCTCTAATGAACGTATCCTCTGCAGCAGAGGTAAGTCTGGGTCTTCCTTTCCTGTGGTGGTCCTCAAGAAAGCCAGGTGCATCACAGCGCTTGATGGTTTTTGCATTTGCACTTCATGTCTTAAAGTAATGATGGACTGTCATTTCTCTTTGCTTATTTGAGCTGTTCTTGTCATAATATGGACTTGGTGTAACGACCTGGGTGTCGGGGGGTGTGAAGTCAGACGCAGGAACAGCAGAGCTTCAATACGTTGATTCTTTAATGCCCAACTGGCAAACAAAATGTCCAACACGGACTTACTGGGTGTCATAAACAACTGTCCAAAAACACGGGAGACAAACCCAGTCCACAATACATAAACCACTCCCGAAATCCAAAGCTACAAATGAACAATCCCGCACAAAGAAGCGTACGGGCTGGCTGACTAATAAAGCCACACTAATTCCCAATTACCTAAACACAGGTGATACAAATTAACACATAAGGAGGGGGAGGAAAAAGAGTCAGTGGCAGCTAGTAGGCCGGTGACGACGACCGCCGAGCGCACCCGAACGGGAAGGAGAGCCTGCCTCGGTTGAAGTCGTGACAGTACCCCCCTCTGACGCGCGGCTCCCGCAGCGTGCCGACACCGGCCTCGAGGTCGACCCGAGGACGAGGCGCAGGGCGATCCGGATGGAGGCGATGGAAATCCCTTAACATAGATGGATCCAAAATGTCCTCCACCGGTACCAGCACCTCTCCCCGGACCGTACCCCTCCCAGTCCACGAGGTACGGCAGGCCCCTCACCGGCGTCTCGAGTCCAGAATGGC
Source organism: Salvelinus sp. IW2-2015 (assembly GCF_002910315.2). Taxonomy (NCBI): domain Eukaryota; kingdom Metazoa; phylum Chordata; class Actinopteri; order Salmoniformes; family Salmonidae; genus Salvelinus; species Salvelinus sp. IW2-2015. The sequence continues at coordinate 18,092,263 of NC_036838.1, forward strand.
CCGTATCGTGTACGCTGGGGACCCCTCGATGTCCAGAGGGGGAGGAGGGACCTCCGGCACCTCACCGTCCTGCAGGGGACCAGCTACCACCGGCCTGAGGAGAGACACATGAAACGAGGGGTTAATACGATAATAGGAAGGGAGTTTTAATCGATAACACACCTCGTTTATCTCTCCAGGACTTTGAAGGGCCCTACACACTGCGGCTCCAGCTTCCGGCAGGGCAAGCGGAGGGTAGGTTTCGGGTCGAGAGCCAGACCCTTTCCCCGGTACAAAACGGGGGCCTCACTGCGGTGGCGGTCAGCGCTCCTCTTCTGCCTTCTAGTAGCTTGTTGGAGGGACTCTGGACGGCCCTCCAGGTTCCTTGGAGCGCTGTCCCACTCCTCCACCGCAGGAGCCTCGGTCTGGCTCGGATGCCATGGTGCAGGACCGGCTGGTACCCCACACACACTGAAAGGGGACACATTAGTAGAGGAGTGGCGTAGTGAGTTCTGGGCCATCTCGGCCCAGGGAATGTATCTCGCCCACTCCCTGGCCGGTCCTGGCAATACGACCGCAGAAACCTACCCACCTCCTGGTTCACTCTCTCCACCTGCCCATTACTCTCGGGGTGATAACCGGAAGTCAGGCTGACCGTGACCCCAGACGCTCCATGAACGCCTCCATACTCGGGACGTGAACTGGGGGCCCCGATCAGAAACGATGTCCTCCGGCACCCGTAGTGCCGGAAGACGTGGGTGAATAAGGCCTCCGCAGTCTGTAGGGCAGTAGGGATACCGGGCAACGGGAGGAGACGGCAGGACTTAGAAAACCGATCCACAATTACCAGAACCGTAGTGTTTCCCTGAGAGGGGGAAGATCGGCAGGAAGTCACGGACAGATGAGACCATGGCCGTTGTGGAACGGGAGGGGTTGCAATTCCTCTAGGAAGGTGCCTAGGAGCCTTACTCTGAGCGCATACCGAACAGGAGGAGACAATAACCCTAACGTCCCGAGCTAAGGTAGGCCACCAATACCTCCCCGAAGGCTCCCCACTGTCCTCGTCACCCCGGGTGACCCGAGGAGGGTAGGACATGAGCCCACCGATCAGTCGGTCCCGAACACCAAGCGGTACGTACTAACGGCCGCCGGACACTGAGGAGGCGCGGGTTCCGCCCGTAGCGCCCGCTCGATGTCCGAGTCCCACTCCCATACCACTGGCGCTATCAGCCTCGAGGCGGGGATGATGGGAGTGGGTTCGGTGGTCCTATCCTCCGTGTCGTAAAGGCGGACAGTGCGTCTGCCTTTACGTTTTGGGAGCCGGGTCTATAGGACAACGTGAACCGAAACCGGGTGAAAAACATGGCCCACCTTGCCTGACGTGGGTTCAGTCTCCGAGCTGCCCGAATATACTCCAGATTCTGGTGGTCGGTCCAGATGAGAAAGGGTGCTTAGCCCCCTCAAGCCAGTGTCTCCACACCTTCAGAGCCCTGACCACCGCTAACAACTCCCGATCCCCCACATCATAGTTACGCTCCGCGCACTGAGCTTACTAGAGAAGAAAGCGCAGGGGCGGAGTTTTGGTGGCGTACCCGAGCGCTGTGATAGCACGGCACCCACCCAGCCTCGGACGCGTCCACCTCCACTATGAATGCTAAAAGGGATCCGGATGCGCAACACGGGAGCATCCGTGAAGAGCCTTCAACCTGTTGAAAGCTCCGTCGGCCGCCGCTGACCACCGCAACCGCACCAGGCCCCCTTAGCAGTGTAGGGAATGGGTGCCGCTACCGGCCAAAACCCCGGATAAATCCGGTAGTAGTTGCCAAAACCCAAAAACCGCTGCACCTCTTTACCGTGGTCGGAGTCGGCCAATTACGCACGCCTTTATGCGGTCACTCTCCACCACCACCCGAGGTGGAAATGCGATAACCCAGGAAGGAGACGGCTTGTTTGGGACACAACACTTCTCAGCCTTGACGTATAAGTCATGCTCCAGCAGTCTGCCAAGCACCTTGCGTACCAGAGATACATGCGCGGCGTGAGTAGTTGAGTAGATCAGAATGTCATCGATATACACAACTACCCTGCACGTGCAGGGCCTGAGAATGTCGTCTACAAAGGATTGGAAAACGGCTGGAGCATTCTTTAACCCATACGGCATGACGCAGTACTCATAGTGGCCCGATGTAGTACTAAATGCGTTTTCCACTCGTCTCCTTTCGAATACGCCAAGACTGTACGCGCTCCTGAGGTCCAGTTTTGTAAGAACTGCGCTCCGTGAATGATTCCACCGCCGAAGCGATGAGAGGTAGTGGGTAACTAAACCCACTGTGATGGCATTTAGACCTCTATAATCAATACACGGACGCAAACCTCCCTCCTTTTTCTTCACAAAAGAAACTCGAGGAGACGGGTGAGATGGAGGGCCGAATGTACCCCTGTCCAGAGACTCCGCGACTATGTCTCCAATAGCCAACGTCCTCTCTTGGGACAAAGGGTACACGTGACTCTTGGGAAGCGCAGCGTTAACCTGGAGATCTATCGCACAATCCCTACCCGGTCGATGTGGTGGTAATTTCGTCGCTTTCTTTTTACAGAAAGCGATTGCCAAATCGGCATACTCGGGGGGAATGCGCACCGTGGAACCCTGGTCTGGACTCTCCACCGACGTGGCACCAATGGAAACTCCCAGACACCTTCCAGAACACTCCTCTGACCACCCCTGGAGAACCCCCTGTCTCCACGAAATATTGGGATTGTGCCGGGCCAACCAGGGAATACTCAGCACCACTGGAAACGCAGGCGAATCAATAATATAGAGACTGATACGTTCCCTATGATTCCCCTGCGTCACCATGTCCAGGGGAACCTCCCTGACCACCCCTGACCCTAATGGCCGGCTATCTAGGGAGTGCACGGGAAAGGGAGAATCTATCGGCACAAGCGGAACGCCCAACTTACGGGCGAGTCCGCGATCCATAAAGTTCCCAGCTGCCCCTGAATCGACTAGTGCCCTATGCTGGGAAGAGGGGAAAAAATAAAGGAAAAAAATTGAGACAAACATGTGACCAACAGGGGGTTCTGAGTGAGTTTGGTGCTGACTCACCTGGGGTGATCGAGAAGCGTTCCGCCTGACATCTCGACTCCCAGACAGACCCCCCCAGCACCGATCGGCCGTGTGTCCTCTCCGACCACAGCTGGTGCAGGGGGGGCCTCCTCCTCCGGTACCCCTAGGCGCGGCCCCTCCCAACTCCATCGGGATGGGAGCCGGGGCGCTGGGTGGTGGAACGCACAGGACCCTCTCCGAACGCCCGCGGGCAGCCAGCAGATTATCCAGTCGGATGGACATGTCAATAAGCTCATCCAGAGAAAGAGCGATGTCCCGACACGCTAGCTCCCTGCGGACGTCCTCCCGGAGACTACACTGGTAGTGGTCAATAAGGGCCCTGTCGTTCCACCCTGATCCCGCGGCCAAGGTCCGGAACTCCAGCGCGAAATCCTGTGCGCTCCTCTTCTCCTGCCTGAGATGAAATAGTCTCTCACCCGCCGCTCGGCCCTCTGGGGGGTGGTCAAACACGGCACGAAAACGACGGGTAAACTCCGGATAGTGCTCCTTTGCAGAGTCCGGGCCATTCCAGACTGCGTTGGCCCACTCCAGAGCACGACCCGTTAGGCAGGAGACGAGGACACTCACTCTCTCCGCTCCCGAGGGAGTGGGGCGAACAGTGGCCAGGTATAGCTCCAGTTGGAGTAAGAACCCCTGACAACCTGCCGCCGCTCCATTATAATCCCTCGGGAGCGTAAGACGGAGCGCGCTGGAGCCGGGGGATGGAGAGTCCTGGGGGGGGGAGCCGAAGGTGGAGAGAGGAGCCCACTCCTCTCCCATCGCTCCATTCTCTCCATCATTTGGTCCATGGCTGATCCGATCCGATGGAGGACGGTGGTGTGGTGGAGAACCCGTTCCTCCATCGATGGGAGAGGGTTGGCTGCTGCTCCTGCTGACTCCATTCTAGTGGTGCGGGATTCTGTAACGACCTGGGTGTCGGGGGGTGTGAAGTCAGACGCAGGAACAGCAGAGCTTCAATACGTTGATTCTTTAATGCACAACTGGCAAACAAAATGTCCAACACGGACTTACTGGGTGTCATAAACAACTGTCCAAAAACACGAGAGACAAACCCAGTCCACAATACATAAACCACTCCCGAAATCCAAAGCTACAAATGAACAATCCCGCACAAAGAAGCGTACGGGCTGGCTGACTAATAAAGCCACACTAATTCCCAATTACCTAAACACAGGTGATACAAATTAACACATAAGGAGGGGGAGGAAAAAGAGTCAGTGGCAGCTAGTAGGCCGGTGACGACGACCGCCGAGCGCCACCCGAACGGGAAGGAGAGCCTGCCTCGGTTGAAGTCGTGACACTTGGTCTTTTACTACAAATGAACTTTAACAAGAAGAAATTCCACAAATTAACTTTCAACAAGGCACACCTGTTCATTTAAATGCATTCCAGGTAACTACCTCATGAAGCTGGTTGAGAGAATGCCAAGAGTGTGCAAAGCTGTCATCAAGGCAAAGGGTGGCAACTTTGATGAATCTCAAATATAAAATACATTTTGATTTGTTTAACACTTGTTTGCTTACTACATGATTATATATGTGTTATTTCATAGTTTTGATGTCTTCTCTATTATACTACAATGACGAAAATTGAAAAATAAAGAATAACCCTGGAATGAGTAGGTCGGTCGAACGTTTGACTTGTACTGTAGATAGGTGTGTGCCTTTCCAAATCATGTCCACTCAATTGAATTTACCACGGGTGGTAAAGCTCAATTTCGAGTCTCATAGCAAAGGGTCTGAATACTTATGTAAATAAAGTATCTGTTTTTTGTTGTATTTAAAAAATGTGCAGAAAATTGTTAAAACCTGTTTTTCGCTTTGTCATTATGGGTATTGTGTGTTGATTGATGATGGAAAAATAATTTTAGAATATTGGCTGTAACGCAACAAAATGTGGAAAAAGGGAAGGGGTCTGAATACTTTCCGAACGCGCTGTATATGTTCAGTCTTACATAATGCATTTAGTTGACATGCAGTCAATTCAGGAAGTTATTTTAATATAAAATTCAAATAAAAAAACATTTGAAATAAATAGCTAAGTTGATTGAGAAGTCATTGAAAATAGATGCATTTTGAATTATTGTTCAAGTTTACTTCTTCAGTTTGAATTGACCCCAGCCCTGAGTTGACAGGCACGCATTGTTACATAATAGTGCTTAAAACTGTTAATAACATGTGAGATTTTTGTAAACATTAGATGTACAACAAAATACATTTATTTGACCTCTGTGTAATGATTAATTAAGATAGCTCAGTTAGGTCATAGGGCTCTCATGAGTTTGCTCATCAATCATTTGAATTGTGTAAGCCTCATATGGGTTTGACAGTTATAAATGAACATTTATAAGTATTATGCCATGTATTAATCCCAATGTTAATACACAGATTTGAATCCAAATGTTAACACACACACACACACACTTATAGTTGCAATGTACCTGCTTTTTAATTACTGGTGCAACATACATTTAATGAAAAAGTAGGGAGACCAGTTTTCCATTCTGGTTTAAAGGACAGTCACATTTTAGTGGAACTGTTAAATGGTAAGCATAGTTAACCCCTCTCTTTCTCTGGTCAGCTCTGCAGATTTGTATATCAAAGACCACTTCCATCCATACGTCAACTCTGGACACCCTGAGATGAAGCCACTGAGAATAAAAGCAAATAAACAAGGGGTTCCAGTGAGTTCCACGGATGAGATCACACAGAAGTACTGCCTTCTATCCAAAGATGGTCAGTTTTTTCTACCTCCTACCAAATCTGCTTTGGATCACCACAGAATAGTCATAACAACTACTGCAATGGCAAGACACTTCAATGACCTAAAGCTTTCCGATGGCTACTTCACCCACATCCTGATTGACGAAGCCTCCCAGATGCTCGAATGTCAAGCCCTAATGCCCCTTGGTCTGGCAGGGCCAGCAACTCGGGTGGTTCTAGCCGGAGATCATATGCAGATGGGACCAAAACTATTTTCAATGGACGATGACCAACACTCCAATCACTCTTTGCTGAACCGTCTGTTCCACTTCTATCAAGGCTGTGAGAGTCGTACAGCTTTGAAAAGCAGAATATTTTTTTACGAGAACTATCGCACCACAAAAGAGATAGTAGAATTTGTGTCCACTCATTTCTACGTTGGCAGGTCGGATGTCATCAAGGCTGTTGGTAATGTTCCAGCTCATCCGAACAGCCACCCCCTGAGGTTTCACCATGTCAGAGGAGAATCCCACTTGGACACCGCATCCATGTCATGGTTTAATCTTGACGAGGTTGAATGCGTGGTTGAAATAGTGCAAAATCTGCTCAGAGATTGGCCACTCGCATGGGGGACTCATGATCAAAGCTCAATCTGTGTTCTCTCGGAACGATGCCAGGTGAAACAGTTGTTCCTCATTTAAACTTGTCAATTACCATGTACAGTTTAAGAATTCTAATGCATTTCTTGAGAGAATGAGGAAAAACCTCTCCCAAGTCAATGTTGTGTTATGTCCTTAACTTTTTTGGTTGACATTATTTATGTATTTTTCATAGGTTTCAATGATCAGGAAAGAGCTTCGGAAAAGATTCCTTGGCCGAGTGACTGTGGAGAATATATCCAATGTTCAAGGTATTTATCATGAAAACAACTCAAAGATTTGGGCTGGAATTTATTCCAATTGTGCTTTGTGGACAATGCGGCTTTTAAAGGCAATGTTCCTGCATTCGAGGAGACGTCATTCACAGTAGCTGCATATGTCGACCCAATCAGAAATTAACGCATGATTTGTTAATATAATACATTTTTGTAATATTTTTGTTGACTTAATTTATTTTATGTTATTTTGATCTTTGTGTTGAAACCTTTCTATTCATCAAAATAATGGGTTGTTAACCATATAACCCTTTCATTATTTCTTGACAGGCAAACAGTTCAGAGCAATAGTAATGACAGCCGTTCTAACCCGTGACAGCCTTCACCCTCCTGACTCATATTGTGTGGAGTTTTTCAACGATGCTCGCATGCTGAACACAGCCATGACTAGGGCTCAATCCCAGGTTGTTGTGGTTGGAGATGCTGCTGCGCTTTGCTACTTTGGGAAGTGCTCAAGAATCTGGAGAAGCTACATTCACCATTGTATTAGCAAGGGAAGTGCTGAACCGAAACACCTTACCAATGACTTCATTGATGGCGATATCAAGGAAATCTCAAGATTCCAAAGGACAGAATACCTGGATGAGAGCAGCACTCAGTCCGTTATGTTCGATACAGAGAACGACATGGATGCTATTCTCCAAGAACTACAAGAGGAGCAAAACAGGGCACACTCCAATTCATCTTATGGAGACAGTTCAGAATGTGAACATGTACTGGAACGAAAGAGACCATACGATAGTGCCAAAGTGGAAAGAGATGCCTTGTTGCAGTTGTTGAGAGAGCAGCCCAATGTGTACAAGCGAGGTGAATTGGTCATGGAGAAACATAATGCAGGCTATATCATTCCATTTGACAACCCAACTAACCACATTATCATCAAAGGTAGAGGTAACCTCGGCAAGTCCTTCTGTGGTGATGAAGTGGTGGCCGAAGTAGTTCCTTGTGAGGGTATTCCACAAGGAAAAGTGTTAGGCACCATCAAGGCAGCTGAATCCCGTCGTGTGTTTGCTTGTACCCTTGGAGTTGAAGATGACCAGAAACCCAAAACGAAGTCTGAATATCAATTCCTCAGAAAAATTATGGTACCCCTCAACACAAACACCACCAAAATGTGTACCTTGGTCAGCAAGAAGAGTCGCAATTCAATTCCAATATGGAAGCACGATGATGGAGAATGGGAGATTGTCAGATATCAACACCTTGATGAAGAAATCAAACACAGTCATGTATTTATGGTGGAAGTGTTTTGCTGGAAAACGAAAACAGAAAACAAAGGAAACTATGCCTATCCGTTAGGGAAAGTGATAGATATTATTTCCATAGGATCATCTTTGGAGGAGGGCTTAAGGATTTTGGATGCAGAATTTAAAGTTCAACCGTTGCCTTCCAGCCATGTTTTAGCTGAACCATGTTCCTGGGAAGACACCCAAAATGGTAACAGAAAGGACCTCCGAAAGTTGATTACTTTCACTGTTGACCCAAAGAAATCCCAAGACTTGGATGATGCAATCAGTGTCATTGACATGGAAAGCCATTATGAGGTTGGAGTCCACATAGCAGATGTGGCAAGTTTTGTGAATCTTGGCAGTTCGTTGGATGATGCTGCACAAAAACATGTTGCAACATTTTACAGCCCTAGAAAAGAACCAGTTTACATGTTCCCAAAACAATTTAGCATCAACCACTTGAGTCTCCGGCCTGGTCAAGATCGAAAGGTAGTTTCGTTAATGGTAAAAGTGGACAAGGCAACACACAAAATCACTGAAAAGAAATTCCAGCTTTCGCAAATCAAGTCCGATAGAAAGTTGTCTTATGAAGAGGCAGAGGACATCCTCAGTAAGCAGTCAGGAGAAGAGGCCAAGTTTGATACTATAGAAGACTGTGTTTCTGTGGCATATCGTTTTGCCAAAGTCCAAAGGAAGGCCAGGCTTGGCAAGGATTGGAGCTATAAACAATTGGACGATCACCAGAAGCCAGGGAAGAGGAGATCCAGTCAGATGATTGAGGAGCTTAGTATACTGTTCAACTATTCTGTGTCTGAATTTTTGATCAATGCAAATGAAACCATGTACTGCACTCCACTCCGATGTCAAGTAAGACCTGACCCTGAAATGTTAGAAGACTTGAAAGAGCAATACAAAGACATCATACCACTGTCCTCACACCTGAGGCACAACCTTGACCATGACAATAAACTTGACCAGAAGGCCATGGAGAGCAAAAGCTTCTACGTGCTAACATCAATATGGAATGAGATCCTGTCAGCTGCCAAGAAAGAGGAAGTTGACACTGACACAATGATTGATCTGATTGGTACAGATGACATCTACCCCCAGCTCCTTCCAGTGATATATGAGTTTAGGAAGTGTCTTAACGAAGCCTATGTCATCCGTTCCAATTCATCCCAGGAAAAAGTTGGGCACTATTCCTTGCAACTTGAGTCCTATACACACGCATCCTCGCCCATTCGTCGCTACATGGATATTGTCCTGCAAAGGCTTTTGCATTCGGTCCTAAGCGGCACTCCGGTCCAATATTCTCCACAAGAGATTGACATTCTGTGTCAGAAGACTGAAGACATCTACAAGAAGGTCAATGAGTATGAAAAGAAGGCTGCGATGATATCTTTTGCCATCAACATGAAGAAACAAAATTCTCTGAAGCTAGCATTTGTTGTTGGTGTAGAAGTAGGAGACAGTTTCAAGCTGTCATTTCCGTTCGACAGGCACTCTTTGCCAGAGTGTTTGCCCGTTATGTACAGAGATTTGCAACTGGAGGATCAACCACTGTACGATTCAAATGAGAACCAAATGACTCTGACATGGAGAAGACGAGTGTACTCAATTGACACTGCCAAAGTTCACCAAGAGCTAAAAAAGGTGCAAAATTCAACTGCCTGCATCAAGCTCCCACAAAAGACTTGGCAAGCCATTGTTAATGCAATGGACCATGAACAATGGAACAAAGCAAGGTCTCTCATAGTAGATGCCACAACAAAGCAAACAGAAAATGTAAAGAGTCTCTCAAAACATGCCAAGATGGATTTGCTTGAAGCTGGGAATGACTCTCATAGAACTGCACATGGACAAGCTGAAAAAATTGAAATGGAGCACTATGTTGATCTTACCCTACATTTGAAGCCAGGAGACACGCTTCAAGTCCAAATGACATCTGAAAGAAAAACAGGTTATTGGACACCCATTGTTCAGTTGGTGTGCATCAAACCAATATTTGAGGTGTGTGTAGACCATGCCCACAGTCCTATCACATGCTTTTCCAAACGTGCAGACTATCCATCCAAGAGTGAATATAGCAACACAAGAGAGTATGTGAAGATCTGGCGACCACTTTGTGAGATGGAGTCTGCAGACAATGCTGTGGATGAAAGTGACAGCATAATAATTGAGGACCTGAAGCTGAACTTGAAGCAAGTGAAAAACACACTGATAGGAAGTTTTGACCTTCCACTCAAATACATTAAAGAATGGGCCATTGAATGCAACCTTAGCAAGTGCTTTCTGTGCATCCGAAAAAGGGGATTGAAACTGACTTCCACCCCTGACCAATCAGAGGAAGTAGTCGACCCTAAGAATTACACATGGGTGGCACATGGTGTTACAACCAACTTTGAAGAACCAAAAAACAACCAAAATCAAGCCAGAAAAGTGCACTTCTACATCAACCACTTGCCAATGGATACCATTCCAGAGTGTGTCTACCAGAGAAAGACAACATACACGGTTGAGATAATCCCAAAGCTTCTGACAGACGTGCAAGTATTAAATTAGTATGCAAAAAAAGAGATTGAACAAATGTATTACCGTAACACTTTATTTTACAATTCCAGTTCTTATTTAAGTCTCATTTAAGTCTTCAAAATGGTGCTTCAAATGTAATTACCATTTTTAGTAAATACCTGGTAATTGCTGCAGTCAAATATAAAGTACTACTCACATTTTAAAATAAGATTTTTTTTAAGTACACTCTTTAAAATAAGATAATGTAAAAGTACTATCCCATATTTTTATTGGATGGACATAATGTTCCCATAATTAATTCAGTATATATAATTAATGGTTGTTGACATTTCTACTGTCTAGACGTAAAGAAATGGCTGTGAACAACATTGTGTCTGCAAATGAGCTTGTTCAGAAAATAGCCCTAGGACAACACATTCCAAAAGGAGGTAAAGTAACCCCATTTTACATCTGTGGGAATTTACAACAACCTTGTTTTTAAGCTATATGCTTGAAAGTGTTGTTTTGTGGTCTTGCTTGGGATTGTAGCTTCGCAATCTKTTGTACCACCACGGTACCAACTCATGAGGGAAAAGGCAACAGAGGGTCTCCCAGAGCTGAATAAGAGTCAAATTGATGCAGTGGAGAAAGCTCTGAATAACAACTTCACAATCGTACAAGGGCCACCTGGTAAGTTAAGAAATACAGTACTACTACCAGAATACCTGAAGCTGTTATATTGCCCATTGCTATGTTTACTGGAATAAAAAATACACACCTGTTTCATAGGGACTGGAAAGACTGTTTTAGGAGTTTACATTGTGTACTGGTTSCTTGTGCTGAACTCCAAAAACCCCAGGATATTTGAAAATCCGAATGACAAGGACAAGAAAGAAGTTATTCTCTGCTGTGGTCCTTCCAATAAGTCTGTCGATGTGKTTGCTGGCAAGTTACTTCATACTTGAATTGAAATGGTCTCTACAAAATAATGTATAATACAACCACAGCTTAAACATGATCCAAGTTCTGCAGGGAACGTTCTAGGTCACATTCTATTCATTCTGAACATTCTGTAGAGTGCCTGGTGAAGTTTGGAGACAAGTTGAAGCCCCTCAGGGTGTACAGCCGACAACTGGAGATGGCGGAGTACCCTTACCCRGGGAGTGTCCTTCAGCTCTCTCCCAGGTCACTTCGCCATGAGCRGTCCAAGGCAGAACTCCGGTATAAAATATACACACATCACTCTGCAGTAGTGGCCACTTTTTCAGGGAATCTCTGTCTTTGATAATCTGATCGTACGGCTGGCTTYATCATGTCTGACCAGTGTCTCAGCATGTTTTTGTCAAATGGTTCACATTACACAAACTCCCCATATCACAGTATTTGACCATGTCTGTACCATTTTTAGAGATATTACCTTGCATCATCGCATACGGGAAGAACAAAATCCACATTCCACGGCAATAAAAGAGTTTGACCACAGAATAAAGCTAGCAATAGAATCAAAGGGAGAGGAGTTGACAGAAGAAGAAGTTGAGGAGTAAGTATAGAATTTTGCTGTAATGCAATTTTTTGAAGAAAAAAAATATAAACCTACATCTGACTGATGTACATATATAAGTGCGTCAATTTTTTGTTTTTTCTTCTAGCTACAAAAGTCTTCTGAATAAAGCTCGTGTGCATGAGCTGCAGAGGCACGATGTCATTCTGTGCACCTGTACAACAGCCTCTTCTCCTAACCTCACTAAAACMGTCAGTGCACGCCAGATTCTTATTGATGAATGTGCCATGGCAACAGAACCTCAGGCCCTCATCCCAWTGGTCAGCAACAAACCAGAAAAGGTGTTGAAATCCATGTATTCATTTACTTTTTGTTATAGAATGATATTTCCATGTATGAKGGTTTAAAATCCTTRAGACTCTATTGATGCACCCGTGTGTCAATCTAATAAMTATAACAAAAAAGTCCCCATCAAAATCTGTAAATTTAAGCTAGTGAATGTCACACCAGGAGACATCCCGAAAATCTGTAGCGTCTACGACCCCCACATGCCCCACGGGACTCTGAAGTTGGTAACACTGATGTGCCAACTTCTGTCTGTAGTGTCCRAACTGTTTTGGCTACAAATTAATATGACCCCACTGTGGAAAGGGGAGATTCTCCATTTTGCTTTACGACCCACACAAGTGTCACGGGACTCATCTGTAGGTAACAAATGGAAATGAATGGAAGTATGGAGGTAGTTTTGGGGCAACAAAAATWAGGGGTTAAATATRKGTCCAAAAAAACTACAATATTTCCTGAGCTTTCTTACATTGCCTAGATTTAGGACAGACACTTCAAAACCTTATTCCTTATGATAGATTTTTCTTCTTTCTTTTTTGACATTTTTKAATGTGTTATGCAATGCGYTTCTATGGCCTATWGTTAGAAAGTCGAAATTSTATATTTTATCAAATCATAAAACATTTAAGTRAAATGATGTACCTAAAGGGGTCCAAAAATTGAAAATGAAATAGCTAAATGATTCCATATGTTAGCTTAGTAGAACCCCCACCCCCCACCGGTTTAGACTTTGAGATTAAAATCATTTTTGTATGTTTGTGATGCTGCCTATTTATGTATTGAATAACCCTTTTTGCTTGCAGGKAGAACCCTTTTGGTTGCAGGTATAACCCTTTTGGGTTCCATKTGCAACCCTTTGTACAGAGGGTTCTACATGGAACCCAAAAGGGTCCTACTTGGAACCAAAACGGGTTCTCCTATGGGGACAGCCGAAGAACCCTTTTTTGGAACCTTTTTTTCTAAAAGTGTAGTGTTATGAAATTACATTTTAAGAATGTGTTAGTGTGAGCATTTCTGTAAAAATAATGTAGATTTTTTTGCATGGAGTCTAACCATTGAGTTTGGGCATATAAAGACTGCATTGATACAGAATMTGTTCAACTAAGCCTTAACAGCAACCCTGTTTTCTCACCTGCATCCCAAGCAGAGGAGGCTGGTGGGAGGAGCTATAGTATGATGGGGTCATTGTAATGKCTGGAATGGATCAGATGGAACGGTATCAAACACATGAAATATGGAAACCACATGTTTGACTGTGTTACATTTATTCMATTSCAGCCATCCTATATGTTTAATAAAGGTCATCACCAYATTTGCAAGTGATGAAGATTGATGGCGAAATAACCTCTTTTCACTTCCTAGATTGTGTTGCTCGGTGACCACAAACAGCTACGTCCCATCGTTAAGAATGAACTTCTGAGGAAGTTGGGRATGTCAAAGTCTCTGTTTSAGCGTTACTTTGAGTGCCGGTCCCAGACAGTGATGCTGGATACCCAGTACAGAATGGTAAGAGGTCCGGAAATGTTTGGGCTATGAATTTATCACATCATATAATCTAATTTGACAAATGTTTATAAAACWGTGCCTTTGACTGCACACATATGTTTTAAGATGCATATTGATTAATATCAGCATGYGCTGACCAACTGGCAAGTGTCTTCACTGACATTTTCAACCTGTCCCTGACTGAGTCTGTAATACCAACATGTTTCAAGCAGACCACCATAGTCCCTGTGCCCAAGAACACTAAGATAACCTGCCTAAATGACTACCAACCCGTAGCTCTCACGTCTGTAGCCGTGAAGTGCTTTGAACGACTGGTCATTTGAACGACTGGTCACAAACACCATTATCCCAGAAACACTAGACCCACTCCAATTTGCATACCGCCCCAACAGATCCACAGATGATGCAATCTCTATTGCACTCCACACTGCCCTTTCCCGCCTGGACAAAAGGAACACCTACGTGAGAATGCTATTTGTTGACTACAGCTCAACGTTCAACACCATAGTGCCCTCAAAGCTCAACAATAATCTAAGGACCCTGGGACTAAACACCTCCCTCTGCAACTGGATCCTGGACTTCCTGATGGGCCRCCMCAGGGTGGTAGGAGTAGGTAACAACACATCCGCCAYGCTGATCCTCAACACAGGGGCCCCTCAGGGGTGYGTGCTCAGTCCCCTCCTGTACTCCCTGTTCACCCATGACTGCATGGCCAGGCACGACTCCAACACCATCATTAAGTTTGCCAATGACACAACGGTGGTAGGCCTAACCACCGACAACGAYGAGACAGCCTATAGGGAGGAGGTCAGAGACCTGGCCGYGTGGTGACAGRATAACAACCTCTCCCWCAAYGTGATCAAGACAAAGGAGATGATTATGGACTACAGGAAAAGGAGGACCGAGCAYGCCCCCATTCTSATCGACGGGGCTGTAGTGGAGCAGGTTGAGAGCTTCAAGTTCTTGGTGTCYACATCACCAACAAACTATCATGGTCCAAACACACCAAGATCTTCATGAAGCAGGCACGACAAAGCCTATTCCCCCWYAGGAGACTGAAAAGAATTGGCATGGGTCCTCAGATCCTCAAAAGTTCWACAGCTGCACCATCGATAGYATCCTGACTGGTTGAATCACTGCCTGGTATGGCAACTGCTCGGCCTCCAACCGCAAGGYACTACAGAGGGTMGTGCGTATGGCCCAGTACATCACTGGGSCCAAGCTTCCTTCCATCCAGGACCTCTATACCAGGCGGTATCAGAGGAAGGCCCTAAAAATTGTCAGACTCCAGTCACCCTAGTCATAGACTATTCTCTCTGCTACCGCACGGAAAAGGCGGTACCGGAGCGCAAGTCTAGGTCAAAAAGGCTTCTTAACAGCTTCTACTCCCAAGCCATAAGACTCCTGACAGTAATCAAATGGCTACCAGACTATTTACATTGCCCCCCCCCCACCCCCCCCCCCTCATTTACGCTGCTGCCACTCTCTGTTTATTATCTATGCATTGTCACTTTAACTCTACCTACATATTACCTCAATTACCTCACTAACCTGTGCCCCCGCACATTGACTCTGTCGGTACCCCTGTATATAGCCTCGCTACTGTTATTTAATTATATTTTTTAAAATGTACTTATCTATTTTTTACTTAACACTTAATTTTCTTAAACTGCATTGTTGGTTAAGGGCTTGTAATTAAGCTTTTCACTGTCAGGTCTACACCTGTTGTATTCAGCACATGTGACAAATACAATTTGATTTTGATTTGATATCCAATGACAAAGTACATAGTATTCTCCATTGTTTCTCTTTTTGTAGCATGAAGATATATGCAAGTTCCCATCGGAGGAATATTATGGAGGAAAACTGAAGACTGAAGTGAATCMCTCAAGCAGTGTCCTTCAGGCTGGCAGCCAACAGACGCACATTGTTTTCGGGAACGTCATTGGAGAGGAGGTCAGCCTGGTTGTGAGCACARAARAGGGAASTGAAAACTCCAAAGCGAATAGGGYGGAGAGAGATGYAGTGGTAAGGAACCCTTTTTGTTTTGTCTTAACACATAACTCACACTTCAACACATACRGCTCAAATCTTGCCATTCTACTTGTAGAGTCAGGTGAGTCACTTTCCTAAAAGGAAGTTATACGATTCATGGTTGTCTTTTTGTTCATCACAGATCCGGCTCGCCAAAGTACTGATAAAAGATTCCAAAATAAAACAACAGAATATTGCAATTCTATCACCCTACAACGCCCAGGTGTCTGAACTTAAGAAAGAACTTCATGAACACAAAATGGACGAAATCACTGTCACCACCATCACAAAAAGTCAAGGTGACAATTTTCTCTTTCATACTATTCCCTCTGTTTTATCTTGGTTGTGATGCTATGGTTGTCCCCCATTGTCATTTTGTCAACTTTAATCTGATTAGGTTAGCCATTGCTATAACAATCGATGCTTCGTCTCCAATGCAGGATGTGAATGGAGCTACGTCATTCTGTCCACTGTGCGCTCATTACCCAGCAAGGAGATCGAGATCCAGCCGGACAGGGCCTGGAGGTCTAAACATGTGGGCTTTGTTGGCGACCCCAACCAGATCAACGTGGGCATCACCAGGGCCAAAGAGGGACTGTGCATTATCGGTGAGCAAGACTTTTCATCCAGGGCTTAGTGTTAAGATCATTAGAGTAAGCCTAATCTAAACTAGTGTCATTTTAAAATGTATTTTCTTCCTTTCTTAAAAGGTAACCAAGAGTTGTTGAGCCGCAGTGGCGCTTGGAGACAGCTCCTCAAACATTATAGAGCAAGGAACTTTGTCACAGAAGCTGACAAGATCTCTGTGCGCAAAGCATCCTGTAAGCACAGTCTACATTGAAAGACATGGTCTCGGCACCAGATCAGTGCACTATGAATAGTCAAATTAAAAGTCGTTTTCAGAGACAAATGTATTATGTGCTTTTAATTTCTATATTGCAATGTTGAATCAAATYAGTTATAATCTGTACTCACTGTCATTTTTAAGTGACCTTTAAATTATCTGTCAATTGTATTAGAGTGTATATTTTTTWCTGCTAACTATACTGTTTGTTAATATATACACTGTATACATACAGTTGAAGTCAGAAGTTTACATACACCTTAGCCAAATACATTTAAACYYAGCTTTTCACAATTTCTGAAATGTAATCCTAGTAAAAATTCCCTGTCTTAGGTTAGTTAGGATCACCACTTTATTTTAAGAATGTGAAATGTCAGAATAATAGTAGAGAGAATGATTTATTTCAGCTTTTATTTCTTTCATCACATTCCCAGTGGGTCAGAAGCTTACATACACTCAATTAGTATTTAGTAGCATTGCCTTTAAATTGGTTGGGTCAACTTGGGTCAAATGTTCCAGGTAGCCTTCCACAAGCTTCCCACAATAAGTTGGGTGAATTTTGGCCCATTCCTCCTGACAGAGCTGGTGTAACTGAGTCAGGTTTGTAGGCCTTCTTGCTCGCAGACGCTTTTTCAGTTCTGCCAAAACATTTTCTATGGGATTGAGGTCAGAGCCTGATGATGGCCACTCCAATACCTTGACTTTGTTGTCCTTAAGCCATTTTGCCACAATATTTGGAAGTATTCTTGGGGTCATTGTCCATTTGGAAGACCCATTTGCGATCAAGCTTTAACTTCCTGACTGATGTCTTGAGATGTTGCTTCWATATATCCACATAAATTTCCATCCTCATGACTGCCATCTATTTTGTGAAGTGCACCAGTCCCTCCTGCAGCAAAGCACCCCACAACGTGATGCTGCCACCCCCGTGCATCATTGTTGGGATGGTGTTCTTCGGCTTTCAAGCCTCCCCTTTTTCCTCCAAACATAACAATGGTCATTATGGCCAAACATTTCTATTTTTGTTTCATCAGACCAGAGGACATTTCTCCAAAAAGTACAATCTTTGTCCCCATGTGCAGTTTGTCCCCAACCGTAGTCTGGCTTCTTTATGGCGATTTTGGAGCAGTGGCTTCTTCCTTGCTGAGCGGCCTTTCAGGTTATGTCGATATAGGACTCGTTGGATATATATACTATATATACTATATATATATACTGTGGATATACTGTATATACTTTTGTATCTGTTTCCTCAAGCATTTTCACAAGGTCCTTTGCCGTTGTTCTGGGATTGATTTGCACTTTTTGCACCAAAGTATGTTCATCTCTAGGAGACAGAACGCATCGCCTTCCTGAGCGGTATGACTGCTGCGTGGTCCCATGGTGTTTATACTTGCATACTATTGTTTGAACAGATGAACGTGGTACCTTCAGGCATTTGGAAATTGCTCCCTAGGATGAACCAGACCTGTGGAGGTCTCCAATTTTTTTTCTGATGTCTTGGCTGATTTCTTTTGATTTTCCCATGATGTCAAGCAAAGAGGCACTGAGTTTGAAGGTAGGCCTTGAAATACATCCACAGGTACACCTCCAATTGACTCAAATCATGTCAATTAGGCTATCAGAAGCTTCTAAAGCCATGACATAATTTTCTGGGGAGTTGTTCCGGCAAGGGCTGTACCGAAGGCTTCCCAGGAGTTGCCAAGCTTAAAGGCCAGTCAACTTCATGTATGTAAACTTCTGGACCACACTGGAAATTGTGATACAGTGAAATAGGAAGTGAATATAATCTGTCTGTAAACAATTGTTGGAAAAATTACTTGTGTCATGACAAAGTAGATGTCTAACGCGGAGCTTTTGCCAAAACTGTAGTTTGTTAACAAGAAATTTGTGGAGTGGTTGAAAAACGAGGTTTTATAATTGACTCCAACTCTAAGTGTATGTAAATCTTCCGACTTCAATCGGTACTTATGTACATGTTATATTTACATGTTTTATTTGTAATAAATCTTTGCCAAAAGAATTCTAACAACAGACTGTTCTGATTTGCAGCTTCATTTATTAGTTATCGTGGTGTATGTGTGTTAGATTGATGAGGGGAAAAACACTATTTTAGTCGATTTTAGAATAAGGCTGTAACACAGAATAAGGCTAGAAAATGTGGAAAAAGTCAAGGAGTCTGAATATTTCCCGAATGCACTGTATTATTGTGGGAAGTAAAAGCCTTGGGGTAGCGAGTTGATACAATTTCAAAGTATGGAAGGTTAAAAACAACCTCCAAACTTAGGAAGACGTATGTCCTCCAGACCGGGTGAGCGCAGTGGGTCTAAGCAGCACTGCAATCATCGCGCAGTGTCTGTGCTGCGCGCACCAGAGTCTGGGTTCGCGCCAGCGCCTCTGTCCGGCCAAGCCGGGGCCGGCAGGGACACGGGAGTATCCGTGGGGCGACGCACCTCACTTGGCTTAGCCGGTAGTCCGGTAGTTAGGAGGGTTTTGGCCGAGGTAGGGATATCCTCTGTAGTTCTCATACGCGCTCACACGACTCCTGATTGGCGAGCCGGGGGTCGTGGAGGGGAGCCCGGTGCCGGCCAAGGGCCGCTAGACCGGGGGCGCGGGTGCTACGGTGTTCTCCGACAACATTGGTGCGGCTGGCTTCCGGGTTGGAGGGCGCGCTGTGTTAAGAAGCAGTGCGGCTTGCGTTGTGGGTTGTTACTTCGGAGGGAACGCATCGACTTTCCGACCTCTCTCTCTCCGAGCCCGTACGGGAAGTTGTGAGCGATGAGACAAGATAAGTAATTACTAGCGATTTGATACCAACGAAAAAAATTTGGGGAGAAAAGGGGAGTAAAATTTAAAAAAATAAAAATACAAAATAAAAAAATAGAAAAAAAAATAATAAAACAATAAAACTTAGGCAAAGATGTCAAATGTTATTTTTTATTCTATGAATTTTATTTTCCCATATCAAATCTTATGACCGAGTATACTTTTTTAAAGAATGTCTTTAAATTGGTATTACCGAAAATAAATAGAAAAACTTTGGCACCATGCCATTCTAAAGAGGTTTATGCTACCTGTAGGATTTATGGGAAGATTATTCAATTTAATTAGATCTGCTTTCATATTGTTGAGTAATGGAATAAAGTTATCTTTATATATATTTGTTGTTCGTTGTCACTTAAGCATCATAAGTATTTCATATTTTTTGTGGTCCACGTAAAGGATTGCTGTCTCCTGCCAAAGAATGAATTGCCCTTATTAGTCCCTGAAAGAAAACAGATAAAAAAATATGATTTGCATAATTTTTCATTAGCTGGCTAGCCAGAACACCAATTCAGGATTTTTAAAATCTGTGCGGGTCTTCATAATGGACACATTCCTGAACTAACTAGTTAGTTTAACTTTAGTTGTTTGTCTGAACAGCTGACGAGATCACGTGTTAGCTATTGCTAGTGTCCAACGTTAGCTAGTTAGTTGGCTGATGTCGAAAGCACACATTCAGCATTGCATGCCGCAATGCAGAGCTGCCAACTCACACATTGGCCGCGAGACACATGCATTTGACCCTAATCTCACGGCACACCTCTTATATCACACACATTGAAAAGTACTGCTTTTATTTTTCTAATTGGTCCATTGTATAGTCAGCGTGTTAACTTTTCAAATGTACTCCAAATTGTTTTGAAATCGGAGCATCTGCGCCTGCAATTTAACATCACGAGCGGAAACTCATATCATTTTCCTGTCTTGCCACAGCACTGAACCAYGGCACACTGAATCATATGATTGGTCTAATTATGTCAGGGATCAAGGGGATTGGATGCATGTKTTAAAGAGACGGTGAGTGGCTGAATGGAGAGAGAGAACCTTTCTCTGCTCAGTGTATAAAAAKAGCAGCATGGTAGAACTGTTTTACGTGTCAACAAAATTCGATTACTCCCGTCCCTGTTGTAGAATGCAGCCTTTTGACACCATCATCTGTTACCAAAATGGCATAGCAGTCAGACTTCCTTTGTCCTCGTCTTGTCGTGTCCCGTATATATATATTTACACCTTTCTTCGCATATCTTTTATATATTTTCTTTTCCAAAAACTCAACTTCAAAACACTTTCCTGCAACCCGTATTACCAATTTTTTTTTTCAAGTATTATTTACCTCAATACTGAAAATCCACAATAGAGGCTAGGCAGAAGCTAATCCAGAAGCTAACCAGAAGCTAACCAGAAGCTAGCCAGAAGCTAACCAGAAGCTAGCCAGAAGCTAACCAGAAGCTACCCAGAAGCTAGCCAGTTTACTGGCTAACGTTAGTATTTCAGCTAACCATGGTTTGTGGTCTTCAGCTATTCCTTTAGCTCGAAAATCCATCGCCACTTTTGTACAACGCGACTCAGACCAGAACATACCGGACCTATTTTTCTCCATATCCCCGGATTTCAACCGCAAGCTCTGGACATTTACTCCTGGATTTTGCAGCTAGATAGCTGCTTCCYGTGTGACTATTGGCTTACGTTGATCCCAGAGCAAACATCAATTATTCCGGAGCTAGCCAGCTGAAGAGTTCCATCAGCCACTCCTGGGCTACAATCACCTATCCGGACCCGTTTTACTGCCAATGCGGACCCCCACCGGGCCTTCACGGCTGGACTACCGACGTTATCTGCCTGAGGKAGTTATMCAACTGGCACSTCCTTCGCGACGTTACCTGAACGCCCATCTGCGGCCCGCTAATCGTTAGCTGTCTTATCGGCTGCTATCTGAATATGTCTATCGGACACTATAACTATATCTATTTTGCCAATTGGATTGATCCCCTCTACCACACGGAACCCCACTAATCTACCGACGGAAACGCACGAGTTGGCTAAAAACAGACCTCCATCCAATGCTAGCTTGCTACCGATGGCCCAGCTAGCTGTCTGAATCGCCGTGAYCMCAACCAACCTCTACTCACTGGACCCTTATAATCACTCRACTAAGCATGCCTCTCCTTAATGTCAATATGCCTTGTCCATTGCTGTTCTGGTTAGTGTTTATTGGTTTATTTCACTGTAGAGCCTCTAGCCCTGMTCACTATACCTTATCCAACCTTTCAGTTCCACCACCCACACATGCGATGACATCACCTGGTTTCAATGATGTTTCTAGAGACAATATCTCTCTCATCRTCACTCAATACCTAGGTTTACCTCCACTGTATTCACATCCTACCATACCTTTGTCTGTACATTATTCCTTGAAGCTATTTTATCGCCCCCAGAAACKTCCTTTTACTCTCTGTTCTAGACRTTCTAGACGACCAATTCTCATAGCTTTTAGCYGTACCCTTATCCTACTCCTCCTCTGTTCCTCTGGTGATGTAGAGGTGAATCCAGGCCCTGCAGTGCCKAGCTCCACTCCTATTCCCCAGGCGCTCTCTTTTGATGACTTCTGTAACCGTAATAGCCTTGGTTTCATGCATGTTAACATTAGAAGCCTCCTCCCTAAGTTTGTTTTATTCACTGCTTTAGCACACTCTGCCAACCCGAATGTTCTAGCCGTGTCTGAATCCTGGCTTAGGAAGACCACCAAAAATTCGGACATTTTCATCCCGAACTACAACATTTTCAGACAAGATAGAACGGACAAAGGGGGCGATGTTGCAATCTACTGCAACGATAGCCTGCAGAGTTCTGTCCTACTATCCAGGTCTGTACCCAAACAATTTGAACTTCTACTTTTAAAAATCCACCTGTCTAAAAACAAGTCTCTCACCGTTGCCGCCTGCTATAGACCACCCTCTGCCCCCAGCTGTGCTCTGGACACCATATGTGAACTGATTGCCCCCCATCTATCTTCAGAGCTCGTGCTGCTAGGCGACCTAAACTGGAACATGCTTAACAMCCCAGCCATCCTACAATCTAAGCTTGATGCCCTCAATCTAACACAAAGTATCAATAACCTACCAAGTACACCCCAATTCCGTAAACCTGGTACCTCATAGATATCATCCATAAACAATTGCCCTCCAAATTACACCCTCTGTCATGTTTTTCAACCAAGATCTCACGCCGATCAACTGCGCATTGCCTGCATCCGAAGGCAGCGGTCAACACGACCTCCGACTCATCACTGTCAAACAGCTCCCTGAAACACTTCAGCGAGCAGGCCTTCCTAATGCCTGGCCAGGTATCCTGGATAGACTATTGATCTCTATCCCTCAGTAGAGATGCCTGTTATTTTTTTAATGCTTCCTCACAGTCTTAAAATAGCATGCCCCATTCAAGAAATGTAGAACCAGGAGACATATATAGTCCCTTGTTCTCTCAGACCTGTCTGCCACTTAAACCAACAACCAACAACAACTATGGCGTCTGCATAAGCAGTCTCGAACAGCCCCCTGATATGGCAACTTTTCAGGAGAGCTAAGACACCAATTATACACAGGCAGTTCAGAAAACCAGCTAGCTTTTTCAAAGCGAAATTAGTGCCTGCAACAACAAACTCAAAAAAGTTTCTGGGAGCACTGTAAAGTCCAGGGAATAGAGAAATCTCCCCAGCTGCCACGACTGAAGAAGGAAACACTGTACCACCATAATCCACTATAAATTTAGAACATTTCAATAAAGCATGTTTTCTACGGCTGGCGTTCGTGGTTTGTGTTTTCGGGTTTTGTTTCATGATACACCACCCCAGCACACCAATCACAAGTAAACTATCCAGCTATGTCTTGTACCTCACCTCATACACATAATGAGTTCAACACTTATTTTTCTTCACACATGGTTAACAACACACATACCTTGATCATAATTAAGGAATATGCTCTATCTTCGGATGCCCAGTAGCTTTTGCTATCTTCCTTCTGCTCGTATCCCATGAAACCAGTATGAAAGTTTGGCCAGGAGATGACAGACTGGCTTTGTATTTCTGCTTTCTTCTGCTTTCTCTTTTCTTGCCAGCATACATCTCCTGATAGGAAATGAGTGTGCTTCTCTCTCTCTTTGCCTCTTTTTCCGCCTCTCTATCTTTCGCTCTCTCTCTCTTTTTCTCTCTTTCTACTTTTCAGACTGGGGGACCTCCTCTGCCTCAGATTTACAATTGCGCTCCAGCAAAGAGGTCAGCAGAGCCAGTGTTAATACGACGTCGCTTTGAAAAAGCATCAACATCTACAGCACTCTAGAGACAAAAAGCCTTAATATCGTCTATGTCTTGTAATATTCTCAGACGAGAAATTAAACATAACCTTGCTATACATTATTTTAATTAACACATGTAGGTTTTTGGTTACTGTGTTTGCAAGCCAATGCAAGGTATCCCTTTACAAATGAAGCATTTTTTCACAATTGACATTTGTGTCAAATGAACACGTCTTAGTACTGAACTCTGAAATGCAGTGTTTTTGTGTGCTTTTGTTACAGATGGCGCCGACAGATATGGCAGATCTGCTTCTATGCTCCTAAGGGTGGAAATAGATTGTGTGCGTGTTCAGTTTGGTAGTTTTGCACAATACATAC
>NC_036838.1:18117058-18122149 GCF_002910315.2 Salvelinus sp. IW2-2015
CAGTGTTTTACTTGCTATATTGTATTTACTTCACCACCATGGCCTTTTTTTTGCCTTCACCTCCCTTATCTCACCTCACTTGCTCACATTGTATATAGACTTATTTTTCTACTGTATTATTGACTGTATGTTTGTTTTACTCCATGTGTAACTCTGTGTTGTTGTATGTGTCGAACTGCTTTGCTTTATCTTGGCTTGGTCACAATTGTAAATGAGAACTTGTTCTCAACTTGCCTACCTGGTTAAATAAAGGTGAGAAAAAGAAAAGAAATATATGTATATATATATATTAGATGATTTAATCCACATTAGTCCTCTCGTTTGGTGATTGCCATTTAGGCTGTGTCAATGAAAAGGCAGCAGACAGACCTACAGTTGTCACGCGGAGCGGAACAGGTGAACCCAAGAGCAGATTCAGATGAGGAGACTGGGATGAGGTAACCAAGGTATTTATTGAAACACTGGGGGAAGATTGAGTGCAGGCCAGGGGAAGCTCAGGCAGGTTGCTGGAAACCAGGTGCAGAGGCTGAGGCTGAGGCTGAGGCTGGAGCGAGTGGTGTGGGGACAGGGTAAGCAGGTCCGGAGGGGAATCCAAGGGAGCATAGAGTGAGGAATCCAGGACAGAATAGTAGGACTGACGAGAAGTCAGACTGGAGACAGGGACCAGAGTCAGAGCAGGCAGAACTGTAGCGGAGAGGAAAACAGCGTCAGGCAAGGGAAACCAGGCACAAACAGCTAGAACCGTGGACTTACTGGGCAGAGACTACGATCTGGTAGTGTGGAAGTGGCAGGACTGAGTATTTGTAGAGGTCYTGATTATGGAACAGGTTGCAGCTAGTGGGGATCTGCTCTGACTCCAGCACACCTGTCTCCGCCCACACAATCACACAGAGAGGGAGAGAGAGAGGGAGAGGGAGAAGGAGAGAGCACTGGGGGAGTGGCGGCAGGTCAAGGAGACACCGGATGAGCACTAGAGGGCGTGGCAGGAGCAGATGTGACAACAGTATGTTTTAGCAGGGAAGTTAAACAGATTGTGAATCRCAATCTTAAAGGTTAAGTTTTATTCTAGAGGGGGGACAATAAATAAGTTAGGTGTATAGGGGCAGATTTATGTAATCTATGTTTCAGAGATTTTGTTATGGCTACTTACGTGATTAGTCTGACAGTCAGAACAATTCTCATTCTTAAAACAGATGAGCCGCTAAAACTATTAGGGTAATTACTGTGCTCGTCGTTGCAACTTGCTCCGAGAATTTCTGTAATAATTATGTTACGAAATTTGCAAAAACTGATACTATGTGTTACGAGATCTCTCAGCTGTGGTAATGTCTAGCTAGGCTATAGGGTGTTTTAAGGTTCAGTTAATGTTATGGAAAGGGTTAAGGTTAGGGTTAGGGGAAGGGTTAGCTGACATGCTAAGTAGTTGCAAAGAAGCAAAAAGTAGTAGTTGAAAAAATGTGCTAAAATTGCCCATGATGAGATTTGAACTCACAACCTTTCGGTTGCTACACGTTCATTTGCGATACATTCATGTTATACATGGTGACAGTCTGGTGAGGCCATAAATTGGACATTTTCAGCTTCCAGGAATGGTCAAACCACCATGCGCAATTGCACATTTTACACAATAATAATTGTATTAGTGTCAGTATCTCCCAGGAGAGGTGGGTGTGGAGTCAGGCGCAGGAGAGCAAGAATTTCAAGAAGGCGTTTTATTTACTGGTCCACCAACAAAACAGGTACAGGACCACAAAAGCAGCCACTAGAAAACAGGAACGCAGTCTAGTCGAAAACGGAGAACACACTCCTCTACTAAACTAACGTGCTGGGAAAAACAGTCCCGTGAAATTAAACCTGCTTAACAGGAAAAAGCAACCCAAGCTAACGACAGTAACACAAACAATCCCGCCACAAAACCTAGCGGGTAGGGCGAGATTAAATACCCACTGATTAGCCTAAACTAGAACACAGGGTGAACATAAGACAGACAAACCAAACGAAAAAGAAAAGGATCGTGGCAGCTCTAGCCGGCGACAACGACCGCCGAGCGCCGCCCGAACAGGGAGAGGAGCCACCTTCGGTGGAAGTCGTGACAATTAGTCCCCTGCCTTATATCACATATTGGGTACCTCGTCACTCATACAGTTCAATCTTTTATCCATTATATGATTCATTTGTATGTATCTATGCGGTCACACACTCTCTCAGTCAATCACATCTTAGGTGTTCACACATCCCACTCCCTGTCCCCCTTCAAGCCAGAGTGAGATTTCCTACTGAGGTGTCCATCTGAAGATTGTCTCCAAGTTTTCTACAACTGTTGTGTGTGCGTTCAGATACTAAACACACATTTACAACATTCCATTAAACATCACAAACTGGATTCCTGGAGTGCAGGAAGATTAAGGGCAGCATTGTACAACCATCAAAATAGTTTAATAATTCACAAGTGGTCCTTCGAAGCCGTATGTACAATTGCTGCGTCATGGCCTATTCCAGAGATCCATACGATGRACAACAACCAGCATGGACAACCAACAATGGACAATGTTCCCGACCCAGCAGGAACCGACGGATCCAAGGAAGGCTTGAGAGCTACATCCTGAGTTACCCTCCACAACAGTATCTTCTGTCAACCACAGCAGTCATCAAACAGGCACCACAGGTCCAATACTCAACAGTGGCTGCCCATGTCGAGGAGAGGGTAAGCGAAGATCAGAGATGGAGTAGGATGGAGGCATGTTGGCAGGAACATAGAAATAGAARGAATAGAACAGGCGTCCCCATTGAAGTCAATGATGGAATAATGGGTGGACTGGCGGCCATTGTGAGTGTACACATTGGAGCAAAGCAGGAMGTAAAAGCAGGAAGTGTACCCATCAATCTGTGCTGTGATTTGTTGAATCAACTCAGACATCAGAAAAAAAGACATGAGCCACATCAGTTAGCATAATTTGAATGAACATTCTACATTACCATGGAAATTGCATCACATTACCAGGCAGCCATTGCGAGTAGTACCCCTGAGTTTACCAATCAAATTGCCACAGTTAGAGGATCACTATATTTCTATGGGCAGGACATTAGCAGACAGATGAGGGCRCTGTCAGTAGTCACTAAACGAAGTCAGACAAGTTCCCTGTCCACACAGCTCAAACACCATCAGAGCCTTCCTCTCCTGGATCCACATAGCCCAATTCATACTCTGCTACCGGGAATCAACCCAATATAACCATCCCGGCCAGCATCACCAATTAGGCCACTGCCAGGTCCAGGTTCAGCTCAGCCTGCCCAGACACCTCCACCTCCTGGGCCACAGCCCCTAGATCCAGCACAGCCAGCCCACAACCCGGACCGCARCCAGCTCCACAACCCGGGCCTCAGCCAGCTCCACAACCTGGGCCGCAGCCAGCACCACAATACTGGCCACTACCAGCTCCACAACCCTGGCCACAGGCAGCACCATACCCAGTGCCACAGCCCGAGTTTTGGTATCCATATCCCGTGCTTCCAAATGCACCAGTTTAGCCTCCAGCAGACTCCACGATGCCCAGCCTCATCTTATGGACTACACCAGGGTTCCCCAACTGGCGGCCCGTGGGCCAAATCTGGCCCACCAGCAATATTATTTGGCCCCCCAAATTATTATGAATATTTTTTGTTCCATTTAAAAAATGATAACAGTAAAAAACATCTAGGGCCCGAGATGCAAATGCAATGTCCCAAGCAGGAAGTTATCCCTACAGTACCTAAAAAATGCAAAAGTTAAATTTTAACTTAATTCATGAGGCGAAAGAATACAGTAGACAGTCAACTAATAAAGCAGGCAGCGGACAATTTTGTGGTGCTGAAACATAAAACTGCAACCGCAGCGCAATCAATAGGAGGTGCACARTGCCTGGTGCTGAAAATATAGCTAACTTGTTATGCATGTAGCGCACAGCAACAGATGGAGAAAAACTACACCAGTCGAGTAATTCACTTCAACAATAATCTTCATTTTAAACAACAAGAGGGCTTAATTGGAGTCTATTTCTTCCAAGCCTAGGCCTAWATAAAATAAATTACCTGGCTGATGTAGGCTATGAGGCTTAACAGCATCTTTCACAAGCAAAAAATATATTGCCTAATAGAAGTGTGATTTTTTTAAA
Source organism: Salvelinus sp. IW2-2015 (assembly GCF_002910315.2). Lineage (NCBI taxonomy): Eukaryota > Metazoa > Chordata > Actinopteri > Salmoniformes > Salmonidae > Salvelinus > Salvelinus sp. IW2-2015. Next base: position 18,121,210 of record NC_036838.1, read on the forward strand.
TTAAGCCTACTTACAATTGCAACTGGCCAAAAATGTAGCATCCTACATAAAACAATAAGGTAAAGAAAAAAGGCAATGTCTGTGCCTGAATGTCTGTATTGGGTGTCTCGGGATAGCATGCTCCTGTAACGACAGAACATACAGAAAATACTGTCAGCTTGAGACCTAAATAGCCCTGGATAGGCACTCACAATAATGTTAGTATTTACTAAATACAGTCATGTAGGCCACTAAGTGTACTTACTCGGACACGATCTTGTGGATGTCGGGTGAGATAACGAGTGGGGAGAACAAGTATTTGATACACTGCTGATTTTGCAGGTTCTCCTACTTACAAAGCATGTAGATGTCTGTAATTTATCATAGGTACACTTCAACTGTGAGAGACGGAATCTAAAACAAAAATCCAGAAAATCATATTGAATGATTTTTAAGTAATTAATTTGCATTTTATTGCATGACATAGTATTTGATCACCTACCAACCAGTAAGAATTCCGGCTCTCACAGACCTGTTAGTTTTTTCTTAAGAAGCCCTCCTGTTTTCCACTCATTACCTGTATTAACTGCACCTGTTTGAACTCGTTACCTGTATAAAGACACCTGTCCACACACTCAATCAAACAGACTCCAACCTCTCCACAATGGCCAAGACCAGAGAGCTGTGTAAGGACATCAGGGATAAAATTGTAGACCTGCACAAGGCTGGGATGGGCTACAGGAAAATAGGCAAGCAGCTTGGTGAAGAGGCAACAACTGTTGGCGCAATTATTAGAAAATGGAAGAAGTTCAAGATGACGGTCAATCACCCTCGGTCTGGGGCTCCATGCAAGATCTCACCTCGTGGGGCATCAATGATCATGAGGAAGGTGAGGGATCAGCCCAGAACTACACGGCAGGACCTGGTCAATGACCTGAAGAGAGCTGGGACCACAGTCTCA
>NC_036838.1:18125257-18177266 GCF_002910315.2 Salvelinus sp. IW2-2015
ACCAGGGTAAGTCTAATACGAAACACAGCCCTTATTGTTACGTGTTTCTAAAATACTATGGCAGAAAGAAATGGTGGGAAAAACTATTGAGACATTTCCCTGGTTTGAATGCTAGTTTGGCATGGGTTATTATGAGACATTACTGTGGTACTCTATTCTGTATATGGTAGAAAGGGTATTTCCACAATATAATACATTTTGGTAGTGTACTGTAGTCATTTCTTTGTTTGAGAATTTCACCTCATTTTAACATTGTCATAAAGAGCACAATGTAACTTAAAACAAACATCACATTTCCATCTCTAGGAGTTTAAAATGAAGTAATTAGGTAAGTAGTGTCTAAAGGCAACTGGATTTTCATCTTAAATCAGCCATCAATCCCGCTTATGACAGGGGGAATGGAAGTGTTCTGTGCAAGCAGGGAGGGACACTTGAATGCAATCTTTTTTTTAATATGTAAATTGTTAACATTTTCAGGGCCTACAGTGGCATTCGAAAGTAGTTCAGCACCCCTTGACATTTTGTTACGTTACAGCACTATTCCTAAAATGGATTACATAATCTTTTTTCCTGAGCATTAATCTACACCAATGCCATAGACAAAGCGTAAAACAGTTTTATAGATGTTTTTGCAAATGTATTATGAAATAATAAACATGAAATACATTTATAAGTATTCAGACCCTTTTAGCGTCATACTTTGGGCTGAAGCACTGTCACGTTTGGGTCGTCCTCCCTCATCTGCAGAGGAGTAGTTGGAAGGATCCGGAGGACCATATGCAGCTGGTAAGGTGTTCATCTTGATATTTTATTTAAAAGAGAACACTGAACGAACCTTACAAAGGTAACAAACAACGAACGTGAAGCTATCGAATAATAGTGCTGACACAAAAACTACACGTAGACAATCACCACAACCCACGCATGACAAAACAGGCTACCTAAATATGGTTCCCAAATCAGAGAACAACGACTCACACCTGCCTCTGATTGAGAGCCCATATCAGGCAAACACAGAACAGACAAAGCTAGACATACCAACGGTGCGGACTCCGGGAACGCTTAAACCTATAGGGGAGGGTCTGGGTGGGCATCTGTCCGGGGTGGCGGCTCTGGCGCGGGACGTGGACCACCAAGTCATGTACCCGCTTCAAGGTGGGCCTCGTTAGAGCGGCAACCCTCGGCGCCAACCTTGGACTGGCTAACTATAAAGGGCCATGGACTGAGGAGCGCTCTGGACTGATGGGACGGCTCGGAGCTGGACGTGGCGGCTCTGGCGGCTCTGATGACGGGGCGGCTCAGGAGCAGCGGGGGAGGACTCAGGCGGCGCTGGACAGGCGGGGAGACTCAGGGGCGGCGGACAGGAGGGAGACACTCAGGCGGCGCTGGACAGGAGGAGAACTCAGGGCGGCGGCTGGCAGGAGGAGGTCACTCAGGGCGGCGCTGGACAGGAGGAGACACTCAGCGGCGCTGGACAGGAGGGAGGACACTCAGGGCGGCGCTGGACAGGAGGGGAGACACTCAGGCGGCGGCTGGACAATGGAGGAGACACTCCGGCGGCGGCTGGAACAGGAGGAGACAGCTCAAGGAGGGCGCTGGAGCTAGGAAGGGAGACACTCAGGCGCGTCTTGGAGCAGGCGCAGAGGGGAGACACTCAGGGCGGCGCTGGACAGGGAGGGAGACACTCAGGGCGGGCGCTGGACAGGAGGAAGACCTCAGGCCGGCGCTGGACAGGGAGAAGACACTCAGGCTGCGGCTGGACAGGAGGAAGACTCTGGGCAGCGTGAGCGGCGGGAGCACCTGGTAAGGTGCGGAGAAGGAGAGACAGCCTGGGGCGGGGGGCTGCACCTGCGGGAGGGCTGGTGCGTGGAGGTGGGGGGGGCCGTGGTGGGGGTGGGTGTGGGTGGTTGTTCAGGGGTGGCCGGGTGTGGGCGCGGGTGGGGTCCTTGTCTTCATTCTTCTTTGGTTATTTCCCTGCCCCTCCTCCTTTGGCGGCCCGCGCTGCCAATGCATGTCCAGCAGGAAGTTTATCCCTACAGTACCTAAAAAATGCAAAAGTTAAATTTTAACTTAATTCATGAGGCGAAAGAATACAGTAGACAGTCAACTAATAAAGCAGGCAGCGGACAATTTTGTGGTCTTGAAACATAAAACTGCAACCGCAGCGCAATCAATAGGAGGTGCACAGTGCCTGGTGCTGAAAATATAGCTAACTTGTTATGCATGTAGCGGCACAGCAACAGATGGAGAAAAACTACACAGTCGAGTTAATTCACTTCAACAATATATTCATTTTAAACAACAAGAGGGCTTAATTGGAGTCTATTTCTTCACAGCTAGGCCTATATAAAATAAATTACCTGGCTGATGTAGGCTATGAGGCTTAACGATCTTTTCCAAGCAAAAAATATATTGCCTAATAGAAGTGTGATTTTTTTAAATTAAGCCTACTTACAATTTGCAACTGGCCAAAATGTAGCATCCTACATAAACATAAGGTAAAGAAAAAGGCAATGTCTGTGCCTGAATGTCTGTATTGGGTGTCTCGGGATAGCATGCTCCTGTAACGACAGAAACATACAGAAATACTGTCAGCTTGAGACCTAATAGCCCTGGATAGGCACTCACAATAATGTTAGTATTTACTAAATACAGTCATGTAGGCCACTAAGTGTACTTACTCGGACACGATCTTGTGGATGTCGGGTGAGATAGGTGAGATAGGTGAGAGTTTTAATGTGTGTATGTGTATGACTTATGTGAAAGACGGTTCCTGTCGTGAGGACTTGCAGGTGTAAGTTGATCCAAACATTGTCAGCGCATAAAATGCACGTTTCTCTACTGTGCTTTATTCCTCTGAGCATGCCACCCAAAACGCGCACAAGGACTCGGCACTCCTGAGCGCATACCTGATCTGGCTGGATGTCTGGAATTCAATCAACTCGGTTTGAATTGCGGCCTCATCCAGCGAGGGTAGCGTTTCTTTAGCAAGGGAGGAGAATTCTCCACCTGGGCAGACTGTGAGAGGATCCCAGTCTGCTGTAGGGCCTGCTGCAGTCTTCAAATCCAGTGTAGAAGTTGTCCCTCAGCTGCTTGACGAGATCTTCCATCCCCTCTGTGACAATGCTGCGGCCTGGTCCCTCTSTCTGTAGTTTCTTCAGTGTGCTGAAGTGCAGTAGCCTTCCAGATGACAAGTCCAAATCGAACAACTCAAGCTTCCTAGTAAAGGTTTTTCCACCATGTACACAACTTTTTTCCCTCTTCCTTGTAGCTGCAGATTTAACCCGTTTAAGTGACAGAATATGTCAGCCAAAAAAAGCTGTGTTTGTAGTTTGCAGTTAATGTTTCAATGTTTGTGCGTCGGGGCCACTTCGAAAGTTCCATGCTTAGATTCATAATGACGTCTGAGATTAAATTATTTGCAAGCAGCGACATTTTCATTGCAAATTTGACGCACTGGCTTGGCATTGGGAAAAGAAGGTACTGAAAGGTGGATAATGAAACTTCGAGTTTCTTTATCCACCTTTCTTTTGATACTTTTTGAGAGCGACATTCCCTCTTGCTATCAAGCTAATTGTTCTGAACGAATGTTGACGTTAAAAAAAGTAGTGTAGCCTACAGTAGGCTACGTAGACCGTTTTTCCCCCACCAATCAACGCACAGAGAAATACACAAAAATAATAATTGAATAGAGACATTGGTGATTTTATGAGCATAATCAGATCAAAATAATTGTTGTTTTTACAGAATTTATTATGTACTAATCAGATGTGTTAAAAATGCTGTTCAATTTGTAGTGTAGGTCAATTAATTGTGCTAATATTCAACAGAATCTCAACTCAATTTGTGCAAATATGTACTAAAGGTATTTCAGCAGATTTTGTGCGTTTTCATGAGTTTTTATGTGGCTTCATTCATAGGAAAATACATTTTTGGGGGGCAAACTTCAGAACAATCTTTTGAAAGTTTTTGGAGCAATATTTTTTGGGGCAACGGTTTTCTACACAGACTCTTTTTGTGTCCCACATTTATTTAAAACAAAAAACAAACGTTAAAAACCCAATATCAACCAAGTTGTCACCCAAAATACTTAGAATTTAATWGCAACCTTTTTCTATGCTTGTTTTCGCTGAATAATTTGGGATACTGGTGGGATACTATGTTGGATTTCGTGAGGGTTGCCWGATTGGAGTAAAAATATTTTAGGGGTGGTATCGATGAAGGTATTTGATTGGAGAATGGGGATACATTTTCATGATGTGAAATTGATTCATCAATAAATGTGGGGAAACAGAAGTCCTGCAAAAAAATCTGTTTTGATAAATTCCCCTGGTGTAACTGCATGGTATTTGCAACTATAACGGGTCTGGACTATGATCAATTAACCCATATCAATGCAATTAAACAGGCTAATTAGCATAATGAATTATGTTGGCTTGCACTTATGGTACTTCAAAGGTCATTTCATGATGGTTATTGCAAACATGTCAATCATGTCATATACTTAAGCTATTGTAACAAGGTATATGCCAGCATTGTAGGCCAACTGCCTCTGCCCAGATGCCTACTAGGCTTTCGTGCCAATGGCCGTTGGAGCTCACTTTGCCACGTATGAGACCTGGTTAGAGTCCCTGTTACAGCTTTCACTTTTTTCCCGCTACACTGGTGGCAGAGTTGGGATCATGTCCAGCTCACGTCTATTTATGTGATCTAGTGGTGGGAAGCATTCTGTTATTCAACATTGTGTTGTGTGTAATTACATTGATATAACTAGTGAACAATGGATAAGCAACAATGGGTGTGACGGACGTCAACTTACGTGTCTTACGTCAAACTTAACATGTGTGGACCCAAAACAACACATTCACAAACGAGAGAGAGAGAGAGAGAGAAGAGAAGAGAAGAGAGAGAGAGAGAGAGAGAGAGAGAGAGAGAGAGAGAGAGAGAGAAGAGAGAGAGAGAGAGAGAGAGAGAGAGAGAGAGAGAGAGAGAGAGAGAGAGAGAGAGAGGAGAGAGAGAGAGAGAGAAGAGAGAGAGAGAGAGAGAGAGAGAGAGAGAGAGAGAGATGGAGAGAGATGAAGAGAGATGGAGAGAGATGGAGAGAGATGGAGAGAGATGGAGAATGCGGAGATTGGAGAGAGAAGAGATTTCTTCAAGAAAATAAACAGAATTGAGCACTTTAAATGTTTCTAATTGTTTTTAGGTCTTCTGCTTAAAATAGCCCTAAAACTGAGCACATATGACTTCTATTGCTTTTTGTGAAATTAACGTTTAAAAAAAACATTGCAGAATTTCAGAAAAGCTGCCGCGAAATCAATCATTTTGGGCCGCAGAAATCACAAAACAATTTCGCGAAATCCTGGAGGGACTGACTTTTTCGTTTTTTCAAATTCCCGGTGTCTTGAATACTTTGTATGGTCATTATACTCCGCTAATGACCATACAAAAAAGAGTAATGGAAAACAATTTGTGGTAAGTTCATGGGAGCCACCATCTTAATGCACCTCCACTATTGTTCAAAGTAGTCCTCGTGCATAGACTTGTATGGTTTGTTAAACTTTGAAATCAATGGTTTTTGTTTAGCATACATTTTAAAGTGAAAAATCGGTCAGTTTAATTTTGTTATCGTGGAATTGCCCGTGACCATAAACCAAAGCCTTTGCTTATTCCTAATATGTAGGATGGAAAATGGTTGAAAAATATATCTATGCCTTCATTTCCCAAAAATAAGACTCTTAGCGTTCATTTGATACCACATTTGATATGTTCCTATAAACTTCACATGTTGGTGCTCATTGGTCTTTTTACATGGAAATGACCGTAACCTTTGTCAAGCTAATCATTCATCCGTTTATCATTTCCTTTAAGTATTTTTCACAGTAGTGGCTCATTTAGAGGTTAATTTTCCTGTGTTCTACCACTGCACCTTTTGACTCATATTCATCCGTTGCAGGTGAGAGAGTACTGAACCACCCCGAGAAACCCTGCTACCTGTGGTTCATCATGGAGTTCTGTGAAGGTGGGGACCTGAACCAGTTCATCCTGTCGCGACGACCTGACCTGCGGACCAAAAACAGCTTCATGCTTCAGCTGACAAGCGCTGTCGCCTTTCTGCACGAAAACAACATCGTTCCCCCCCGACTTCAAGCCTGACAACATCCTCATCTCTGAGAAAGCAGGGACACCGGTTCTCAAAGTGGCTGACTTTGGCCTCAGCAAGATGTGTGCCGGCCTAGGGGGTGCCGAGAAGGACAAGGCGGGCGAGGACAAGAACGAAAATGTTGTCAACAAGTTCTGGCTGTCGTCGGCGTGCGGCTCAGACTTCTACRTGGCACCCGAGGTGTGGGAGGGCCACTACACAGGCAAGGCTGACATCTTCGCCCTGGACATCAACATCTGGGCTATGCTGGAGCGGATCACSTTCATCAACTCCGAGTCCAAGCGCGAACTGCTGGGAACATACGTGAAGCAGGGCACCGACATCGTGCCTGTCGGCGAGGCTCTGCTAGAGGACCAAAAGATGATACTGRACATCCCGCAGAAGYGCAAGTCCTCCATGTCGGACGGGGTGAAGAAGCTTTTGCAGGACATGCTAGCGGTCAACCCTCAGGACCGGCCCGATGTGCTTGAGCTACAAAACAGGATGGACAAGGTCACATGTGCTGCATGACCCCACCCCCCCCTATACTTCTTTCCCCCCAGGTACTTATCTATACATTTAATCTTTTGACCTTTTTTATGTTCCTGGTTTTGCGTTTTTTGCGTACTAGCAATGGTTATGTTTTGTCTCCATGTACTTTTTTTTATCATTCACRAGCACTGCTCAGTTGACAAAAGGGCTTTGAAAGATTCCACCATACCCGCAGTAGGGGGGTTTGCTTAGTGACCGAACGTGACAGAATGTTCTGGCCAGGGCACCAGCTCATAGATAAGATCCAAATGTCTGTGCTGTCTGTTCCCCAGATGTTTTCAACTGAATTCCTTTAGCTCCAGCAGTTTGAACTGGTTGAGGAATACAGAGCRTTCTTCCCCATTCTGGATAAGGGGCACCACCTTTTAGCCAGCATTGCTTTCATTAGTTGTCTTTTACAGTGCTTAACATTTCTTCCTTAGGGCCTGCAGACTGAGTGTTCATGGTCTGTTCATGGTGTTCTCCAAGYTAGAGATCGCTCCAAGCTAGTCTAATTCCTTGTTCCTCCCTTACCGCATACTGTTATCTTGTAGGCCTACCTACTTCTTGTTGGTTTTCTGTCATACAGTACAAGTATGTTTATTTARGCCTAACCTGAACAATCTTTCAGATTTCCATCATTTGCAGTTGAAAAACTAAAGGCTTGCCATAACAGTATTTATAAGAGGCCAGTTCACTGGGTGTCATTCTCAGGATAATCTCAGCCGACTAGTCCACTCCACAACTAAACCACTCGTTTTAGGTTGTCGCAGCCTGGTTGTCTCCAGCATGTCTCCAGCTGCATCTGCTCTCACGCTGTCTACCTGTGTGAACCAGTGAAGGGCTGCCTGTGTTTCTCTCCACCAGACATGCTGGGATACCTCTTATGCCACGAGCGACTCCCCCCCCCCCCCCTCCCCCCCACCCAGCCTACATCCCTTTGGCCCGAATCCATCTGTCAAATGCCTGTGTTTAGAAGACGTGGAGTGGATGATCACAGGCTTCCTTTGTTCAGCACTGAAGCGTTGAACCGCATGTGCGTGCTATCTGAATTGTTTTGCTCCACAGCCCAGTTTTGTTGAGAGTTGTTCTTGGTGTGCAGTATATTGTAGCCGATATAATTTGATTTTCTCTATACTGTGTCTTGAGTCCGATAATGTGTGGGGAGGTTAAGTCATGGGGAGGTGCAGTCTTTTTTTTGCGGTGGTAGCTTATCTCCCCGTGTAAAGTAGTCTTATGACCTTTTCCTTTGCCGCTCTTGTAGCCTGCCTGTCTCTCCTCTCCCATTCTTCCCCTTCTCTATTCATCCTTTGCTCCCACCCCCCGCTCTGCTCCCTTCACACACAGGACTGTTACTGCTGCTACATCGGCTTGGTGAAGGAATAGGATGAATCATTCTCCCTTTCCAATAACGACACCATGGGTGTGTGTACATGAGCAAAATTAGCTTAACATGCCCACGTACTGTAGAGTTGCTGTTTACATTTTGCAACCCATTTTATTGTATCTTACTAAAGGTATTTGAGGTGATCAAAATTAAACCGAGGTCACTGGGTATATGAATTTGTCATTTCTTTCTTAATTTCTCMCAAGTTGCGCAGCGGTCTAAGGCACTCCATCTCGGTGCTAGAGGCGTCACTACAGAMACCCTGGTTCGAATCCAGGCTGTGTCACAACCGGCCGTGATTGGGAGTCCCATARGGTGGCGCGCAGTTGGCCCAGTGTCATCCGGGTTTGGCCGGTGTAGGCCGTCATTGTAAATAAGAATTTGTTCTCAACTGACTTGCCTCGTTGAATAAAAAATGTAATTGACTTGTCAATGACTCACAATAAAKAGTTCTTTATGTAGAGATAGAGACATTATAATGTAAGTGCCAGCCAGCAAAAACATTTTATTGATGGTAAATGTCTTATAGCAGCCAGAAGCACCCTTTTTATTTGCTTTGTTCATAACACCACGGCACTTAGGAAAAACGAATCAGAACAAGAAAAGAAACACACACACACTCTGCTTGTAAGTCAATGATCCATATGGGAAACTGCTTACATTATGTCAGGGATTGAATGTACTGTGCGAACGTAAATCCGCCATAGGCATATCCATGTGTAGACAAGAGCGTTGTTATCAGTAGTAAGATATTGCCTGTGTTCCTGTGAGACAAAAGGTGAACGCCCCCCCCCAATTTAACCTAAATATGAACTCTACTATGTAACAGTAGAGTCAGCAAAAGTCTCCAATTCCACATTAAACTAGTTGCATAACAGGATTGTGGGACACGGGAGAGAATCACTGGGCACATATCTGCCACTGGCAGCCCAACAATGACAAGCTGCAGGATTGACGTAATTTCGCTTTGACTCAGATTTCACTTTTAAATCTATGCCAAACAAAAATCAATGAATTCAAAGTGTGCCAAACCATACAACTCTATGCACAAGGGCTACTTTGAACAATTTACACAGAACATTTTACAAACTCATTGACTGGAAAAACTGTGCAGATGCAACAAMAAAWAATCTCCCTCCGTTTTTTATGCGACAATGTTTTCCAAAAAGATCTGTTCCGAACTAAGATWTAAAGATGTCTGCAGAAGGAATGGRGTGTCAGCTATGACATGACACCTTGAATTTTGAAAAAAKATATATWTATTTTATTTTATTATTGAACAACAGTAGGTGAAGTGGGTTTACATCCAGTAAAGGAATTACATCAAGGGTCCCTGATCTGTATTATATGGAAATGCATAAATATGAATATAATTCACTGAGAGAGAGAGAGAGATCACACCCCTTGACCTTTTCCACGCTTTGTTGTGTTACAAAGTGGGATTAAAATGGATTTGTCATTTTTGTCAACAATCTACACAAAATACTCATGTCAAAGTGGAAGATTTGTTTATTTTGTTTGTAATAACGGGAAATAAAACACAAAGATATTTTGATAAGTACTCAATCCCCAGAGTAAATACATTTTAGAATCACCTTCGGCAGTGACTACAACTGTGAGTCTTTCTGGGTAAGTCTCTAAGAGCTTTGCAAACCTGAATTGTGCAATATTTGCCCATTTTATTATTTTAAGAATTCTTCAAGCACTGTTGAGTTGGTTTTTGATCATTGCTAGACAGCCATTTTGAAGTCTTGCCATAGAYTTTAAGTCAAAACTCTAACTAGGCCATTCAGGAACATTTAATGTCATCTTGGTAGGTAACTCCAGTGTATAGTTGGCCTTGCATTTTAGGTTATTGTCCTGCTGAAATGTGGATTTGTCTCCCAGTGTCAGGTGGACAGCAGACTGAACCAGTTATTACTCTAGGACACCCTAGTCCTTGCCGATGACAAGCATACCCATAACGTGATGCAGCCACCACCATGCTTGAAAATATGAAGAGTGATTTGTTGTTTTGGATTCAGGGCAAAARGTGAATTTCTTTGCCACATGTTTTGCAGTATTACCTTAATGACTTTTTGCAAACAGKATGCATGTTTTGGATTATTTTTATTCTCTACATGCTTCCTTCTTTTATCTCTGTCATTTAGGTGAGTATTGTTGAGTAACTACAATGTTGTTGATCCATCCTCAGTTTCCTATCACAGCCATAAAATCACCATTGGCGTCATGGTGTAATCCCTAAGCGAGTTAGGAAGGACGCCTGTATCTTTGTAGTGACTKGGTGTATCGATACACCATCCAAAGTGTAATTAATAACTTTACCATGCTCAAAGAGATATTCAATGTCTACTTTTTATGATTTTTTCTAACAATAGAACAATTCTTTGCGAGGCATTGGAAAGCCTCCCTGGTCTTTGTCGTTGAATCTGTTCTTGAAATTCCCTTTTCGACTGAGCGACTTTACAGATAATTGTATGTGTGTGTGCTAAAGAGATGGGATAGTCATTCAAAAACACCATTATTGCACACGGTTAGTCTATGCAACTTAATTTTTTTTAAATTACTCAAGGTATTTAGGCTTGCCATAATAACAGCAAAGGGGTTGAATACTTACCGGCTCAAGACATTTCAGCTTTTCATTTGTTATTAATTTGTACATTTTTATCCATTTTAAATTCAGGCTGAAACATAAAGTGGAAAAAGTAGACGGGTGTGAATAGTTTCTGAAGGCATTGTATACCTTAATAAAAATGAAAGTCGAAGCTTTCATTTGGCACCAAATTTGACATGTTCCTATGAACTTCTRGGGACAATAAAAGGCCACCGCTGACCATGTGTATGACGCCRTGGGGGCGAGCAGTTTGCTGATGTCAACTTTGTGAAGAGAGTGCCCCATGATGGCGGTGGGGTTATAGTATGGGCASGCATAAGCTACGGACAACCAAGACAATTGCATTTTATTTTATCAATGATCCTGAGGCCCATCGTCGCACCTTTCAACCTCCGCCATTACTTCATGTTTCAGCATGATAATGCATGGCCCCATGTCGCAAGGGTCTGTACACAATTCCTGTAAGCTGAAAATGTCCCTGTTCTTCCATGGCCTGCATACTCATCAGACATGTCACCCATTTAGTATGTTTGGGATGCTCTGGATTGACGTGTACGACAGCGTGTTCCAGTTCCCGTCAATATCCAGCAACTTTGTACAGACTTTGAAGAGAATTAGACCATTCTTCAGGCCAGAATCAACAGCCTAATCAGTTCTATGAGAAGGAACTCTGTTGCGCTGCATGAGGCAAATGGTGTTCACACCAGATACTGACTGGTTTTCTGATCCACGCCCCTAACTTTTTTTTTACGTATCTGTCACCAGTAGATGCATATCTGTATTCCCAGTCATGTTAAATCCATAGATTAGGGCCAGATGAATTTATTTAAATTGACAGATTTTCTTATATGAACTATAACTCAGTAAAATCTTTGAAATTGTTGCATGTTGCGTTTTATATTTTTGTTCAGTGTAGATGGAAATTCCCAGAACCACATCMTTTTTAAGCCTACCTACAGCAAAGGACCATGTTAGGGTGGATTTGAATACATTAGAGTTGGGACAAACTCTCAGAAGTCGAATTCACATACAAGCAACTGTACTCCAACTGTAGAATCTGTCCCAAGTCAGCTGCATATATATATCTACATCTCGGTCAGTCAGTATAGACCGGTGTGTATTGGAATTCCCAGGAACCCCCAAGGTCTCTGTCTGGTTTGGGCCTGGCCTCCGCTGCTGTGTCTGCCTTGCCCTGTCAGCCTGATTGATGCCAAGTATTCAGACCGCTTCACTTTTTCCTAATTTTATGACGTTACAGCCTTATTCTAAAATGGATTACATAATTTTTTCCCTCATCAATCTACACACAATGCCCCATAAAGACAAAGCGAAAACAGGTTTTTAGAAATGTTAGCAAATGTATTACAAATAATAAACAGAAATACATTTTTTACATAAGTATTCACATCCTTTGCTATGAGACTCCGAAATTGAGCTCAGGTGCATCCTGTTTCCATTGATCATCATTGAGATGTTTCTACAACTTGATTGGAGTCCACCTGTGGTAAATTCAATTGTTTGGACCTGATTTGGAAAGGCACACACCTGTCTATATAAGGTCCCACAGTTGACAATGCATGTCAGAGCAAAAACCAAGCCATGAGGTCGAAGGAATTGTCCGTTGAGCTCCGAGACAGGATTGAGTCGAGGCACAGATCTGGGAAAGGGTATCAAAAAATGTCTGCAGCATTGAAGGTCCCCAAAAACACAGTAGACTCCATCATTATTCAATGGAATAAGTTCGGAACCACCAAGACTCTTCCTAGAGCTGGTCACCTGGCCAAACTGAGCAATTGGGGAGAAGGGCCTTTGTCAGGGAGGTGACAAAGAACTCAATGGTCCCTCTGACAGAGTTCCAGAGATGGGAGAACATTCCAAAAGGACAACCATCTCTGCAGCACTCCACCAATCAGGCCTTTATTGTAGAGTGACCAGACGGAAGCCAGTCCTCAGTAAAAGGCACATGACAGCCTGCTTGGAGTTTGCCAAAAGACACCTAAAGGACTCTCAGATTATGAGAAACAAGATTCTCTGGTTTGATGAAACCAAGATTGAACTCTTTGACCTGAATGCCAAGCGACATGTTTGGAGGAAACCTGGCACCATCCCTACGGTGAAGCATGGTGGTGGCAGCATCATGCTGTGGGGATTTTGTTCAGCAGCAGGGATTGGGAGACTAGTCAGGAGGAAGGGAGAGGTGAAAAGAGCAATGTACAGAGAGATCCTTGATGAAAACCTACTCCAGAATGCTCAGGACCTCAGACTGGACTGAAGGTTCACCTTCCAACAGGACAACGACCCTAAGCACACAGCCAAGACAACGCAGGAGTTGCTTCGGGACAAGTCTCTGAATGTCGGACATGTACAGTACATAGTCTCATAATGGACTGCAGCAGGATGGAGCACTGCTGCATTGACTCAGCAGATTTCAACAGATCTAGGCTAAATCATGGTTTAGAAAAGAGCCCACACAAGCCTGGGTTTGTAGACTATAGTACAATTAATTTATCATAGTGAGTGTGGCTTTTGTTTGACTAAATAAATAAGTTTGCCAGGTTTTGGTGTTTATCGACCTGTTTTTACATACACATATGCACTCGATGCCTGGCTTTCAGATTAAGTAAACACACTGTTGAGAGTGTATATTCCCTCTGGGAGTAGCTAGCTGTTGGTCTAACAAGTTCAGGTGGCCTCAGTATGGCCAGTGTGGAAGAGCCGGGTGGCCCTCCATGTTTGTTTACTCCGTGCAGAGGAGGATTTTTCTTTGAAGTATGAAGAGCCTCTAGTGGTTTGATGTGTCACGCTGGCTTCCTCTCACCCATTTGCGCTTAAGCCACACCTTTAGGTCATGCAACAGAGAAATCAACTGGCTTAACTAACCGTAGGCTTTTGATAGTGCAATTATTGAGATTAAAAGGTTAACTGTGAGAAAATGTAACGTAGGCCCTGTGAATGTGCTCACTTGTGGTTTTAGATGTTGTCCTTTGTCTTGGCTCAGAAATCCTCTATCTGATGATGCCACCCATAACCTCAGGTTGAAAGGCCTAGCAGTTAGGTTACATCTGCTTTCCTGCGCTGTTTCCCCCCCCCCCCCATCATGCCTAATTATTTTTTTCATCAAATATACTAACTTTTGTTGTTTTTTCCTGCTCTGTAGTTTCCCCCCCCCCATCATGCCTAATTATTTTTTTCATCAAATATACTAACTTTTGTTGTTTTTTCCTGCTCTGTAGTTAGCATGACTTGAATGTTGCATTTATTTATTTATTTTCTCTCCTCAGATACTACTTCAAACACCCTGGACCCAATAAATCAGTGAAAGGGACTCTTTAATTGTGGAAGACTGTGAAACGTCTATTGAGACAAATGTGAAGAAAAGGGAAGCATTCGACCCAACTGCAATTTGTATACTGCAAATGGAATCTTGTTTACAGTACGGTTCTCAACCTACAGTACATCGTTACAGGGAATGTTTTACTTGGCCTGAAATATTTTAGATGAAGAGAAGAATGATGACACGTACTCTATTTGTATTGATATATGTTTTGTTATATCTGCTGCTTCCTAGTAAGGTGTTTGTTTGAATTGAATGTGTTTTTGTTGTGGTTTCATGCTCGTTCGCGCAGAACGCCGTAAACGGTTGGCCCTGTATATCCAGACACTTTTGAAAATAATACACCGTGGGCTCTCGTTGCCTTATTAAGTCTGCATGTTTCACTGACACCCTACCATCTTGCCCCATCTTCAATTGACAAAACGCATTACCCTAGCGCAAGCCCATACAGAATTTCATCCCGTTTTGATCAAACTCGTGTCGATTCTCCATCACTTGAGAAGGCGTGGCATAGATTGGTGAGCAAAAAGTTGATTTGAAATTCAGTGGACTTAAAATAAACGTTTGTACAGATACTCTGTGCAGCCTTGCTCCCCCCAATTGGAAATGATAACGAAATCCAAGAAGCCTAAATTTGAGGAAATAAACAGTTTTTTTTATGCCCACCGTACCTAAAAGTGGGCTAGAGATGATCATTTGATTTTTCTTTATTTTGGCACTTTCTTCTTTGAGTAACTTGTCCTTTTTTCAAGATTTTTGTTTAGAATTTATTTTTAAAGCCAATGGGTGAGTTTAGATTGATGATGAGGAGTGGACATGAAGATATTATGTCATATAAGCCTAGTATATCAAAAACCTGTTTAAGGTGAACCGCACTTTTACGTTTAGGGTCGGTTTCCCAAACACAGATTAAGCATAGTCCATTTCTAAAAAGCATTCTCAATGGAGATTCTCCATTTGAAAGTTCTTTTTAGTCCAGGACTTGGCTAAATCTGTGTTTGAGAAACGGGACCCTGATTGCTATGAGAGACTGGCCACCACCCTACTCCACCTCTTCTTTCCTAACTCAAATATATATGAATTGGTCATGATTTTCTTGTATTTTGTTAATTGTTTTTGCCTTTTTACACTTTACGTAACACAGCATATTTCTTTATTTGATTCTGTTTAAAGATTCTTTGTTCAAAATTTTTTACTGTTCCTTTTTCTTTGCTTGTCGAGCCGGTATTGTTGAACGGTGTTATCTTGATAAGTTTCCCAAATTCCTTGTTGGATCTTACACAATGATCTTCTTGCAATGGTAGAAATTTGTGACCAGCGTGAAAAAGGAAATAGCCTAGTTTTATATGGCATATTGATTGAAGACTACTAATGAAAAATCTTGATCACATTTAGAGAAATATATTCTTTGAATATCAGAAGAGATATGATGACAATAAATTCACATAATTGCTTTAGTCCAAAGTTTTTAAATTGAACTATCTAAATTAAGCAAAACTACCATCTCTGATTTATGAAATGTAGACACTTAACCAAAGTTGTTGCTTTGCAAAGCATTACCATTAATTGACATCACTTTTACTTCTGCATCTCAACATTTTTTTCATTTGTGGTTTACAGTCACCAAGCAGCCACAAATATATATCCTATCATCCTTTATATATAATGCTACCTCGTTTTCCTGCACATTTGCAGAGACATTTCTCGATTGAGCCATCATGTAATATTTGTATTTTCAGATTCTTTGGGAAGTACAGATTGTGAATCTCATCGCTATCAGAACTACAGTAAGTATATGTAAATTGTGTGCCGGTTCTATTCAACTGTATTTTTTTATTTTATTTGTTGCTTAGTTTTCATTTTAGACTCTGGCTTAAAAGGGTCCTTTTGTGTTGTTTGATCTATAAACATTTTAAATGGATACCCGAATAACACAAAGTTCGCATTTTACTAAATATAAACTGGACAGTTATGTTTTTTGGCTGTTTGACCCTGCACCGATTTAGATTACATTTAGATTAAGCTTACTTTTATAGTAGACAATTCTGTCTTTCTAATACAATTGTCATCAGTCTCTTCAGGTTTATCTGTCATGCTTTGGTCACCCTCTGTTTGAGAAATATACCTAATATTCAACTTGTAAGGGAGTGCGTAACTGGCTACAGGGAAGTCAGGCGCAGCAGAGCAGAAATGGGTAGCAAACAGAGCCCTTTATTGAGGCGAACAAAACACGGTACTTAGAAAACTAAACACACACAGGTTACAATAACCCGGCGCAAACCAGCCTGGAGTACACATACATTTACATAATACAATTCCACACACAGACATGGGGGGAAACAGAGGGTTATATGCAAGACGAGTAATGAGGGAATGCAAACCAGGTGTGCAGGAAAACAAGACAAAACAAATGGAAAATGATAGGTGGATCGGTGATGGCTAGAAGGCCGGTGACGTCGACCGCCAAACGCCGCCCGAACAAGGAGAGGGACCGACCTCGGCGGAAGTCGTGACACAACTACTTGTTTTCTACCGGTGTTGGTAAATTGTAAGAAGGCGAGGCCTGATTTTATCATTTGATCTATCCAATTAATGAAAGGGACCATGAGCCGAAACTATAAGAGAGAACTTTTAGAAATTCAGGCCTCTTTCTTTCAGGCCTCTCCTCTTTTTTATACTTCTTTAATTCAGTATATTACAAACTCTTTGAATACAATCTTTTTACTCAATTGAAAATCTTCCTATAGTGTACCATGGAAAATTCCATGGCAGGTTTGCAGTATAAAAGATGCCCCCAGATATCCCAATAGTCTCCATTGTAAAGGTATTTTGTACAGGAAAACTGACTCTGCTGCTGGGTTTGGTAAATTACAGATCTACCTGACGATGTTCAGTAATGTGTGGTTTGCCGCTGATTAGTGACACTTTCATCTCATGTTCTTAAGTTTCTCAATCATGCAGAGCTGATGCGACCCCATCAGGTCTTTGTATTTCCATTTGGTGATTCCCACAACATTCTTCTATGCAACCATCCCTCACTCAAACACTGCAACAAAGCAGTTTTAAATTGGTTTGTTTTCTATTTAACTCGCTCTCTGCTTGCCATCGTTCTCTGAGGATTTAGAGGAGGAATCTCCATCTTGTTGTGATATAAAATGTGTTTCCTATAGTTTCGATGTTAGCTTCAGTGAAGACTTCTCTTTGGTATCGTACAGCACATTGTACATCTTGTGATTTCTTTCAATACATTTAGAAAAAAAAATACAGTATGTTCTTTCTTCTAACAATTGTGAGTTTTGTCCTTTCCGTAAGAGAAGTAAAAAGTGTGTAGTCCGCCTGGTGCGACAATGCAATAAACTAGCTCTAAATGTTGGATGGTTGGATGCTGCCTTTGCTTGTTTAATCATGCCCAATACCCAAAGGATATTGGCTCAACCATTATTGGCTGGGAACAGGCAAGTCTGTTAAAAAGAGAACTGTTGATTCTCATGAAATACTGGTTTTGTACATTCTAGAATAACCCCCGTCACTGCTTTAAAAAAAAGCCAATGTTATGCTGAACCCGTATCATTGCAGGCATGGCGCAGTGGATCAACCGGTGGATTTCAAAGTGATGTTAGAAGGGGCCAGTACTGATGTCAACAAGCCCAGTCATATTACACTTATTTGSAATCACCTCATAAAAAATCAGATGCTGAAAGACTTTGGTAACATGTCAGAACACATCCCAAGTCAAACATCAGACCAGGTGAATTCCTCTCAGGGGTGATTCTGTTTTCATATTAATAAAGGAGGAGAAACATGACAGAAAAACATGCAAATAACTACAAATAACAAATAACTAACAGTATATGGTGACTGTGTAGATTTCATAAGCATAATCTCATAACCATTTATGCCTCTACACAGGCAACGCTAGTTAGCAATTGGCTCGTAAAACTACTTCTAACTGTACACGAAGACATAAAAATGGTATCCACGAGTTTATCTGACTCTGGGGAAGTAGATAAAGGGCCTCCTTGCCAAAATCCCGAAGTATCCCATTAAGATCTCCAACATGTCTGCTAACCGTGTACTAACATGGCCATAAAAGACACGGTCAAACAGCCCAGTTTAGCACACAAGGAGATGCTGACCTCGTAAAAATGTATACACTGCAAGCATGCCTGGGTTCACATGCTGTAGTCATTTGTGTTCACTACTGGGGGATATATTTTTTATCATAAAAAGCTTGATTGGCTCACTTTTGCAAGATTGAATGGTCCGTTGACTTGAAAATGCGTAATAATAATTTTTTCCGGGGGGGAGGGGTCCCTGAATAATTTCCTGGTCTAGAAAAATCTTGACATCAGCAGACAATAGAATAAAATAAAATGATGGACCAAAAATTACTTAAATTAACACATTTTTCCCATTTTACAGTATTTTTTTCATCCCCATGCCTGTTTATATATTCGGTGTGAACATAATTAATAAATAGTTAACTCTTAAATAATAATTCACACAAGTTCTATCCCACAGACCCACTTTCCTAAGGAGTTACTGATATAGAGGCTCATCCGTAGCCGATGTGAGACCTTTAAACAGGTTAACATTCACAAGGTCGCAGAGCCAGACGGATTACCAGGACGTCAGAGCATGCSCTGACCAGCTGGCAAGTACATATCTACCTCAGTTACCTCGTACCCCTGCACATCTACTCAGTACTGGTACCCCGTGTACATAGCCAAGTTATCATTACGTATTGTGTATTTATTCCACGTGTTATTATTTTTTATATTATTTAAAAAAAAATAGTCTCTGCATTGTTGTGAAGGAAGCATTTCACTGTTAATCTACATATGTTGTTTATGAAGCCTGTGACAAATTTAATTGGATTTGTTTGAGGCGAGCACTCAAAACCAAGTGTTCAACAGGTGGTGTTGTGTATATCTCCTAAGAGGACCAGACTGACATGTGGTAGTACAGTTGGCCTAAGGCCTACACAGCCAGCCAGACAACAACCATACAGTACAGCTAAACATGGGAAACAAATACAAAAACAGGAAGCTACAGCCAACCTATGCTGGAGGGGGGGTTAGCTAACAAGGGCGAAGAGTATGGTCACGTTTAGGTATATGCGCTCCCAACATGGGGGAGGGGTAGCGTCTGAGGAAAAATAGAGGGCGATTGGAGAAAGGCTGCTGGAGGAGGAGTTTGTGTGTGTGTGTGTGTGTGTGTGTGTGTGTGTGTGTGTGTGTGTGTGTGTGTGTGTGTGTGTGTGTGTGTGTGTGTGTGTGTGTGTGTGTGTGTGTGTGCGTGTGCGTGTGCGTGTCAGTGAGTGTGTCTGTGTACTCAATGAATGGGCAGAGGGAGACAAGTTTTAAAGTTTATTCGCCTGTGCACAGGATACAGCAGGTGTAAAACAGTACATTGCAATTCTTACGTTGAGAGTGCTTATCCAACAATGCAGTGATAATAATAATATAGATATTAATAGAAAATAGAACAAAAAATATTATATTTGCATATGGCATTGCGCATGGTGATCTTAGGCTTGTGTGCGGCTGCACGGCCATGGAAACCCATTTCATGAAGCTCCCGGCGAATAGTTATTGTTTTCATGTTGTTTCAAGAGGTAGTGAGTGTTGCAATCGAGGACAGACAATTTTTACTCACTACGCGCTTCAGCACTCGGCGGTCCTGTTCTGTGAGCTTGTGTAGCCTACCACCTCTGCGGCTGAGTCGATGTTGCTCCTAGACGTTTTCAATTCACAATAGCAGCACATACAGTTCACCGGGGCAGCTCCAACAGGGCTAAAATTTGATGAACTGACTTGTTGGAAAGGTGGCATCCCATGATGGTGCCACATTGAAAGTCACCAAGCTTTTCAGTAAGGCCATTCTACTGCCAATCTTTGTCTATGGAGATTACATGGCTGTGTGCTCGATTTTATAAACCTGTCAGCAACGGGTGTGGCTGAAATAGCCAAATCCACTAATTTGAAGTGGTGTCCACATACTTTTGTRTATRTAGTATATATACTTGCCAGTGTCAGTATCGTATTCAATWTGCAGGGGTACTGGAGTGGTTGAGGTGGGTTTAAACATAAAAAGTGACTGGTAGTATGATATACAGTATAAATACTAATGGTACTAATGGTAATAAATACATGTAAACAGGTGTAAGAATGATCAGTAGCAGGATAAATACTAATAGTAATGGCAATCAATAATCAATGGWTAGCAGCATAATGTAGTAATACATCGGTCCCGCTTTAAATAACGTGGAGCTTATAAAGGCTTCATAAAGCCTTCATAAACACTACATAAATGTGTCCCAAATTGAACCTTTTATTTTATTTAACTAGGCAAGTCAGTTAAGAACGAATKCTTATTTTACAATGAAGGCCTACCCCGGCCAAACCCTCCCCTAACCCAGACGACGCTGTGCCAATTGTGTGCCGCCCTATGGGACTCCCGATCACGGCCGKTTGTGATACAGCCCGGGATCGAACCAGGGTGTGTAGTGGCGCCTGTAGCACTAAGATTCAGTGCCTTAGACCGCTGCGCCATCCGGGAGCCCAAATCATCTGTAACCATATGTCCTGCTCTATAAAGGGTTCATAAATGTGTCATAACTGTGTGACTTAACCACCAATGTCAAATGTGACATAACCCACTATTTCAAATATGACATAAACCTATGTTTTAAAAAGGCTTTATAAAACATATTAAAATGAGGCTTCACAAAGGAATTATAACCTTGTCACGCATCTTGGTGAGCATTGCAACGSCAGGATAGTGGGTWYTATTCCCAGGACCACCCATATGTAAAAATGTATGCACGCATGGCTGTAAGTCGCTTTAGATAAAAGCGTCTGCTAAATTGTATATATTATATTTCTCTAAAACATTTCTAGGATGGCCCAACCACTCTCCCCTACTGGGTGCATAGCTAGCTATCTGTTAAGTGTAGTAGTTAAGTGTTGAGTTAGATTACATAGCTACCTCAATCGATATTTCAAATAAATTCGGCGACTTCACATTAATTACTAGCTAGCTAATTAAATTTAGCTCACTAACAGGCTCAGCTAAATAAAAATCCCCCTAGATACAGCCACGTCTCATTGTCACGTCATGAGATTCGTAAATGAAAGTGGAATATAATCATACAAATCGAATGTTTACCATCTCCCCATTTCGACTCTTTCTGGTGCTGAAAATAAATGCCCTTATCCAGCTAGTGTGACAAAGGCATTTCCTAACAGACCTGCTAACTTTCTTTGTTGTTACTTTTAAGGTTGGAACAAACATGCAGTACCTCCAGACACTTGTCCGGCAGAGAGGCAAGAACCATTTGTCTGCCAGCTCAGGGACAAGCTACACAATTCACACCCCTGTGTAATGTTCAATGTAATTGCATTGCTGGACTTTTTGAAACTTCACTTTTTATTGATTTAAATGTAAAAAATAAAAGGAAATGTATGGTTTAATCATGCCTTTAATATGTATGTGTTTTGTCAGTGATGATTCCCTAAGTGTTAATACATTTGTGGTTACATCATTGAGCCTTTATGTATGTATTATGAATGAGCAAAGGTGTCTGACTTTATAGTAAGTATAGCGTCATATGATATAAGGCATTTATCTATATGTTATAAATGATCAAAGGGGTCTGACTTTAAAGTAAGTACAGTGTCATGCAATATAGAGTCTTTATGGATGTGTTTACAACCTGTTACAATGGTACCAACATTTTGTGACTGATCTTTCAGTGGGGGAGTGGGTGAATGTGTCAAAGACCTGACTGGGTTCAGAATCACACGGTATGGCTCGTTATATTGTTGTGTGTGTGTTTGTGTAATGAGGAACATGGAACTTGCTTCCAGAAGAAAATTACTTTCAATGTCCTTATGTTGGGGGCTTTCATCAAGGTAATTGTTTATTGGTGTAACGTCATCCCCAGGCTATTGTGCACCCAGCCTATATAACCCTGGGATATCAACCATTCAAAGTTGGCCTTAGTGGGAGTGACCATAGAATTCTAWGGGAGGGACCTTACTGAGTAAAGTATTARTCATCATTCCCCCTAGTCGTCTCTAGTTAACACAGCCACAAAGTAATAATTATGGCTAAACCCTGCCAATTTCCACAATTACTCTTCTTAWAATTWGATTTTAAACCTGACCCTAACTAATGAAGGCCACGTTTGATGAGTTGTTCCACCAGACCTTCTGCACATTTGGGGCGGAAGTGTCTGGGAACAAAATTAGGTCAGCACATGTCACCCTTTATAAAGCACATGATTGTATAATATTCAACATACTGGATTATGTCACATTTGACATTGGTGATTATGTCACACAGTTATTCTACATTTATGAACCCTTTATAAAGCATGACATACGGTTATAGATGCTTTTTAGAACATGTATGTAGTGCTTATGAAGGCTTTATGAAGCCTTTATAAGCTGAACATMATTTAAAGCGGGACCAATAAATCTAATCAATAATCTTTTTAGCAGCAACATAATTTGTGTCTGAGTGGGTATAGACCTGTGGATGGACATAGAGTCAGTGTGGATAGTCTGTTTTATGGCCAGGRGATAGAAGCTGTTTAGGAGTCTGTTGGTCTGAGCCTTGATGCACCGGTACCACCTGCCGGACAGGAGCATGGAGAGAACATTCCATGGCTCAGACACCGCCTGGATGGCTGGGAGYTCGCCCCCAGTGATGCGCTGGGCCATCCGCACCACCCTCTGTAGGCCCTTCCAGTCGTGGGCGGTGCAGTTACCATACCAGACGTTGATACAACCATTCAGGATGCTCTCAATGGTAAAGCTGTAAAAGTATGTGTACAAAACATTAGGAACACCTGTTCTTTCCATGACATAGGCTTACCAACTAAATCCAGGTGAAAAAACTGTTAAAATAATGTCTGTGAGTATAACAGAACTGTTTTGGCAGGCGAAACCCCAAGGACAATCCATCCAGGAAAAACATTTTTTGAGGTCATTCGACTTTCCAATGCTTTTCTATGGGAAAGCCTAATTATTAGGACCCAGATTGCAGTTCCTATGGCTTCCACTAGATGTCAACAGTCTTTAGAAATTGTTTGATGTTTTTGTGGGRAAAAATGAAGAAGTATTCRTATTCTTTCTAAGTGTCACTCAAAAGGACTCTAGTATTTTGGTGCGTGTGAATGACTGCGCGCTSCTCGTTGCTTTTCTCCGGTATTGAAAACAGTTTATTCCGTCTTCAATTGTATCTATTATTTACATATTAGGGTACCTGAGGTGGGATTAGAACCGTTGTTTGAAATGTTTGGACCAAGTTTACAGGTTACTTTTTACATTCCTTTGTAGGCATGTTGGGCGAGTTGGAACAGGTATATTTCTGAATCAAACGYGCCAAATAAAYGGACATTTTTGGGACTTTATCGAACAAAACGACCATTCATYGTGTAACAGGGACATTTGGGATTGCAAAAAKATGAAGATCTTCAAAGGTAAGCGATTTAGTTTATCGCTATTTCTGACTTTCCCGGTGCATCTGCTTGGTTGGAAAATGTTTTTAATGCTTTGTATGCGGGGCGCTGTCCTCAGATAATCGCATGGTGTGCTTTCGCCGTAAAGCCTTTTTGAAATCTGAGAACACGGCAGGATTAACAAKAAGTTAAGCTTTTACATGATGTATGACACTTGTATTTTCATGAAAGTTTAATATTACGATTTCTGTAATTTGAATTTGGCGCTCTGCAATTTCACCGGATGTTGTCGAGGTGGGTCGCTTGAGGCACGCCYAGCCCAAAGAGGTTTTAAGGTCAGTAAATGAAGAGTACGTKYTTAACTCTGAATTCCCTTTTGTAACCCATTAAAAAGGGTACTTGGAACCGAAAATAGATTTTCGKTTTTTATAATACC
The DNA here is from genome assembly GCF_002910315.2 of Salvelinus sp. IW2-2015. Classification (NCBI taxonomy): domain Eukaryota; kingdom Metazoa; phylum Chordata; class Actinopteri; order Salmoniformes; family Salmonidae; genus Salvelinus; species Salvelinus sp. IW2-2015. The sequence continues at coordinate 18,149,168 of NC_036838.1, forward strand.
CATCAAGGACGAGACTGGCGAGGCCACCACCAAGGTGATGATGGACATCCTTAACCCACGGTTCACCCATGATTTACATGGTGTTGTTGTTGGTCTATTGCTAATTTTGTATAATGTACTTTCACTGAAACCCCACCTGAGGTGGTGGAAGTTGTCAAACCAGATCAGAACGCCTTTGAGGACMACCTTCGGGCACGGACTGAGAAGGATGTGTAGGTTTTTGACCAGGTAAAAATGATTGTCCGCTGTTAGTTTATTTTCTGGCCCTCCAAGAGATATGTAAGAAATGTATTTGTAATATGAAATATAATTGCATTTATTCCKGTTATCAATCAAGGTGAGACTGAACATCAACAAGGCRCAGGAGAAACAGAAGGAGAGCTATTGGAGCAGAATCAAGAAGGGGCACATGTGCCCACAAMATCCGGGCGAATTCCTTSGTTTGGAAGAAGGACGAAAGGAAGGCGAGACCTGGGAAACCTTGCTGCTCTTTCGCTCCTACTGTATTTGGCGTCTACATCTTTTAAGGTGAATATTAAAMATCTCAGATAATAACTATTTGCATTTGCACACAAAATAACTTGAAGCTAKTTTTAGTTKCCCTAACACTGATATTTTTCTCTGGGTTACCTCGGTGAAAGCCAACAATCTTCTCCAGTTGGACGGTCGACCACTGAAAGCACTAACACCCTACACTTCGGTGAAGCCCAATAGACAAAGTATGTTAAGCTTTGGTTGACATTTGAGAAAGCAAGAAATGGTAGTTATGCTGAGCTTATAAAAATGTACCTCTTCAATTTACCTCTCAAATACCTTAGACTATCGACTGTCCAAGCACCCAGGAGGTATCTCCATCCACCAGAGCCAGTGATTCGAATCAGTCTGATTCTCTGTGCTCTGATCGGACGGGACCAGCTTGAGGTAGGCTGTACCTTCAAAAGTTTTGAGAAATTATCTCCTATTTATAACACTGCACTAATCCATCACATTTTTCACAGTAAACTGTAACCTGTGTGTCTGCTTGTTTACGTCTCTGTCTCCTACCCTGTTCCCTTAAACTCTTCTCCAGTTCTCCAGGAGCTAGGGGTTCTGCCCAACACCCAGACGTGGATCCACCCGATGTCCTCCATTACCAACCACCCTCCAACTTTTCATGACATCATCTACAGCTTTTACTGTTGTCGTCATTATCTGCTTAGAAAGTTTTCTCACTCTGTCATACTGGGCACATAATATGTGAGATACACAGATTAATTAACTAAAAACACTAGCACTGCAAACACGCAGAACAAAGAGAGCAGCAGTGCCTGGACTTTGCAGTCTCCCTCTTCAGGTCCCCCTTCCCGAGACTGGCTGCCTGTTGAGAACAAGTGGCAGGCAGAACCTCCCACCCACACAGCAACCACCTCCTCAAAATTCCACACACCAGAATTCAGTATTTTAGTCTATGATTGCCATGTGAGTGTACAAAAAAATTGGCGGAAATAAATTCATGACACCAACTGTGCCAAAAATATCAACGTTTATGTATTAAAATCCTAAATATTGCCAGGTTGGTTTTCACATCTGTTTCACAAGGTGTTCATTATTGTAAGTTGTAAGGTATCCTTTGATGGTATTTATTTGTTCCACATTATTCATTGTATCTCAGGACCTACAATAGATGCATACATATATATTCAACCACAAGGGTGTACTAAAGAGCTATGTGAAATTTAAAAAAAGGACTACTGAAATTAAAATGCTTCAGTGTAAGTAAGGGAAGGGCAGGTTAAAATAAAAACATGACAGCCAGACAAGCCAGTGTATGAATCAAATGGATTTGCATATGAATGGAGTGGAAATTAGCTGACTTCCTGATCTGTAAGATAAGTAACTTTAATGTGTCAAGCMGATTACACGTTTTATTTGCCATTTCCGAATCGTAGCAACGTATAAGACATGGATTTCATGTTGTAATGTTAACAAGGTACCCAAAAGTAGTTAGAAGTAATGTTTTCATTTTATTTGCTAAACAAAACTTGTTTGAACGGCAAAAATGTCGTCGTAAATCAGCCTTGTTTGCATAGCGATGATGAAAATAAGGTCATTTAGGCTGTAATGATCTCCAAAATTCTRATCATTAGGTCATCACACCGTTGATATAGCATCGGACGCTAATTGTTTTATCGAATCCCATTGTGACGCAGAGAGGGACACTTTTTGGCATGACAGCGCCACTAAAATGTTTTGACCATGGCTCATCGGGGTCTGGTCAAAAGTAGTTCACTATGTAGGGAATAATAGGGTATCATTTGGGACGTAGACAGAGACAGACAGTCTGTCAACATGTAAGCCTGATGCTCATATTTCACCTCATCAGGCTTGCAGTGTATGGGTAAATATTTGTGCTGACAAGCAGAGGCAAAACAGTATGCCTTGGGTGATTTTCCCTCTGTAATCACTGTATGATTTGAAGAACCTTTAGTTATTTTTACTAAGGGTTTCTTTTTAAAATGTTATTCTCTCTGGTATTTTGGGGTCTGAATAGGAGGTTCTTGGGTTATAATGAGAGAGGTCCATCATTACAGCTCGCTTCTGGAAGACAATGATGTTGCTGATAACACAAATAGCCTGCATAACAATGTAAAGACGTCACAAACGCTTCCCTCTACTGGTGAAATCTTAACACTGCCACAGTCATGCTATCTGTGATTTATAAACAAAATCCAACATAATTGGATTTAAAAAAAAATATCAGTTGGGTGTTGGATGAAATTTTACGTGGAATCCAATAGAAATGTCAGATGTATAAGTGAAAGCAAAACAACTCTGTTGACAAATGATGGTAATAACATATAACAGAGCTTATGATTGTACAAAACATTAGGAACACCTGCTCTTTCCATGATGCTCTTTCCATGACATAGACTAACCAGGTGAATCCAGGTGAAAGCTATGATCCCTTATTGTAGACGAAGGGAAATAGACAGGTTAAATAAGGATTTTTAAGCCTTGAAACAATTGTGACTGACATACATAACCACCAATGCAGTTCAAGAAATAGAGTTAAGAAAATATTTGCTAAATAAACTAACGTAAAAAAAATMKAATAAAATMAAAAAKTAACACAAGAAAATCACATAACAATAACAAGGCTATATACAGRGGGTACCAGTATCGAGTCAATGTGCGGGGGTACAGGTTAGTCTAGGTAATTTGTAAAGTGACTATGCATAGATAATAGACAGCGWATAGCAGCAGTTTAAAACAAAGGGAGGGGGGTCAATGTAAAGAGTCCAGGTGGCTATTTGATTAATTGTTCAGCAGTCTTATGGCATGATGGGTTGAAGCTGTTAAGGAGCCTTTTGGTCCTAGATTTGGCGCACCGGTACCACTTGCCGTGCGGTAGCAGAAAGAACAGTCTGTGACTGGTGTCTTTGTCTTTTTGGTCTTCCTCTGACACCGCCTAGTATATATGTCCTGGATGTCAGGAAGCTTGGCCCCAGTGTTGTACTGGGCCGTACGCACTACCCTCTGTAGCGCCTTGCGGTCAGATGCCGAGCAGTTGCCATATCAGGCAGTTATGCGCCCGATGCAGCTTGCACATTATTGATTATAATCGATGTTATCAAACATTCCATTTTGAGCGCATTATGAAGATGTGCCTTCAGAAGGTATTCATGCCCCGTGACATTTTCCACATTTTGTTGTGTTACACACTGAATGTAAAATGTATTACATTTAGATTTTTGTGTCCCTGGCCTACACACCATACCCSATAAAAAATGTAAAGCTGAAATACTGTATCTTGAGTCAATAAATATTCAACCCCTTTGTTATGGCAAGCCGAAATAAGTTCAGGGGCGATTAGTTTTCTTCTTAACAAGTCACATAATAAGTTGCATGGACTCACTTTGTGTGCAATAATAGTGTTTAACATAATTTTTTGAAGGATTACCTCATCTCTGTACACCACATACTGTACATCTGTAAGGTTCCTTAGTCAAGCAGTGAATATCAAACACAGATTCAACCATGAAGATCGGGGAGGTTTAACAATGGCTCGCAAAGAAGGGCACCCATTGGTAGATGGGTAAAAATTAAAAGCAGACATTGAATATCTCTTTGAGCATGGTGAAGTTCTTAATTAGGCTTTGAATGGTGTATCAATACACCCAGTCCCAACAAAGATAAAGACATCCTTCCTAACTCAGTTSCCGCAGAGGAAGGAAATCGCTCAGGGATTTCACTTTACCGATAATAGAGAACCGAGGATGTGTAACGGCTTTCTTCCATACGTGAAGGAGAGGACCAAAGTGCAGCGCGGCTAGTGTTCAACATGTTTAATAAAATAACAAGTGAAACACTACAAACATACAAAATAACAAAATGTGCAAAAACCGAGACAGACCTATCTGGTGCAGACAACCACAGAGACAGGAAACAAACACCCACAAAATCCCAACAACAAAACAAGCCTCCTATATATGATTCTCAATCAGGGACAACGATACCATCTGCCTCTGATTGAGAACCATATTAGGCTGGACATAGAAACAGACAAACTAGACACACAACATAGAATTCCCACCCAGCTCACGTCCTGACCAACACTAAACAAGCAAAACACAATAATAACTCTGGTCAGGACGTTACAGTACCCCCTCCTGAGGTGCTGACTCCCGAACGCACCCTACAACTCAAGAGGAGGGTCTGGGTGGGCATCTGTCCGCGGTGGCAGCTCGGCGGTGGACGAGGACACCACTCCACCACTGTCTTTGTCCCCCTCCTTAGCGTCCTTTGAGTGGCGACCCTCGCCCACGACCTTAGCCTAAGAATCCTCCCCAAGGCCCCCACATGATTTGAGGTAGCTCAGGACAGAGAGGTAGCTCAGGACAGAGAGGTAGCTCAGGACAGAGAAGGTAGCTCAGGACAGAAGGGTAGCTCAGGACAGAGAGGTAGCTCAGAGAGGGCAAGCTCCGGACTGAGTGGCAGCTCCGGACTGAGTGGCAGCTCCGGACTGAGTGGCCGCTCCGGACTGAGTGCAGCTCATGACTGTAGGGCAGCTCATGACTGTAGGACAGCTCATGACTGTAGGACAGCTCATGACTGTAAGGACAGCTCATGACTGTATGACGGCTCCGGCAGATCCTGTCTGGTTGGCGGCTCCGGCAGATCCTGTCTGGTTGGCGGCTCTGGCAGATCCTGTCTGGTTGGCGGCTCTGGCAGATCCTGTCTGGTTGGCGGCTCTGCAGATCCTGTCTGGGTTGGCGGCCCTGGCAGATCCTGACTGACGAATGGCTCTAGCGGCTCCTGACTGACGACGGCTCTGACGGCTCGGGACAGACGGGTGGCGCTAACGCTCGGGACAGACGGATGGCTCAGACGGCGCTGGGGAGACGGATGGCTCAGACGGCGCTGGGAGACGGATGGCTCAGACGGCGCTGGGGAGACGGATGGCTCAGACGGCGCTGGGGAGACGGATGGCTCAGATGGCGCTGGGGAGACGGATGGCTCAGATGGCGCTGCGGGAGACGGATGGCTCCGATGGCGCTTGGCAGACGGCCAGCTCTGACGGCGTTGGGCAGACGGACAGTTCAGACGGCGTTGGGCAGACGGACAGTTCAGACGGCGTTGTGCAGACGGGCAGTTCAGGCGCCGCTGTGCAGACGGGCAGTTCAGGCACCGCTGGGCAGACGGCAGACTCTGCCGGCTGAGACGCACTATAGGCCTGATGCGTGGTGCCGGAACTGGAGGTACCGGGCTGAGGGCACGCACCTCAGGGCGAGTGCGGGGAGGAGGAACAGGGCTCTGGAGATGCACTGGAAGCCTGGTGCGTGGTGTAGGCACTGGTGGTACTGGGCTGGGGCGGGAAGGTGGCGCCGGATATACCGGACCGTGAAGGAGGACACGCGCTCTTGAACACCGAGCCTCTCTAACCTTACCAGGTTGAATGGTCCCGTAGCCCTGCCAGTGCGGCGAGGTGGAATAGCCCGCACTGGGCTATGCAGGCGAACCGGAGACACCACCTGTAAGGCTGGTGCTTCATGGCACCCGGCTCGATGCCCAACCTAGCCCTACCAGTGCGGCAAGGTGAAATAGCCCGCACTGGGCTAAGCACGCGTACTGGGGACACCGTGCGCTTTACCGCATAACACGGTTTCTGACCAGTACGACGCCCTCTCACAACCACGGAAGCCCGGGGAGTTGGCTCAGGTATCCAACCCGGCTTCGCCACACTCCCCTTTAGCCCCCCCCCAATAAATTTTTGGGTGAGCCTCTCGGGTTTCCAGCCACTCTGCCTTGCAAGCGTCTCATAATGCCGCCTCTCCGCTTTTGATGCCTCCAGCTCCGCTTGGGGCGGCGACACTCCTCTGGCTCTGCCCAGGGTCCTTCTCCGTCCAGAATCTCCTCCCATGTCCATTCCTCCTTGTACCACTGCTGCTGTCGCTGCTGCCCGTTGCCACGCTGCTTGGTCCGGGTTAGGTGGGTGTTTCTGTTTCCATACGTGAAGGAAAGGACCAAAGTGCAGCGCGGCTAGTGTTCAACATGTTTAATAAAAGAACAAGTGAAACACTACAAACAACATACAAAATAACAAAATGTGCAAAAACCGAGACAGACCTATCTGGTGCAGACAACCACAGAGACAGGAAACAAACACCCACAAAATCCCAACACAAAACAAGCCTCCTATATATGATTCTCAATCAGGGACAACGATTACCATCTGCCTCTGATTGAGAACCATATTAGGCTGGACATAGAAACAGACAAACTAGACACACAACATAGAATTCCCACCCAGCTCACGTCCTGACCAACACTAAACAAGCAAAACACATAATAACTCTGGTCAGGACGTTACAGGATGGATCAACAATATTGTAGTTACTCCACAATACTAACCTAAATGACAGTGAAAAAAGGGAAGGCCTGTACAGGATAAAAATATCCAAAACATACATCCTGTTTGCAATAAGGAACTAAAATAAAACTGCAAAAAATGTGGCAAAGAAATTAACTTTGTCCTGAATAAAAAGTGTTATTTTTGGGGCAAATCCAACACAACACATCACTAAGTACCACTCTTCATATTTTCAAGCATGATGGTGGCTGCATCATGTTATGGGTATGCTTGTAATCAGCAAGGACTAGGGAGTTTTCTAGGATCAAAAAGAAACGGAAGAGAGCTAAGCACAGGCAAAATCCTAGAAAAAAAACTGGTTTACTCTGCTTTCCAACAATAACCTAAAACACAAGGTCAAAAATGCATTGCTTACCAAGACAGCATTGAATGTTCCTGGGTGGCCTAGATACAGTTTTGACTTAAATTAGCTTGGCAAGACTTGAAAATGGCTGTCTAGCAATGATCAACAACCAACTTGACAGAGCTTGAATAATTAAAAATAATAATAATGAGCAAATATTGTACAATCCAGGTGTGCAAAGCTCTTAGAGACTTACCCAGAAAGACTCACAGCTGAGCACCGGGTCATCTCCGAGACAGGCAAAGCCAAGATGCCAAAGGTGATTCTAACATACTGTATATTTACTCAAGGGTGTAAATACTMATGTAAATGAGATATTACTGTATTTCCTTTTCAATACATTTGCAAAAAAATCTCAAAACATGTTTTCACTTTGTCATTATGGGCTATTGTGTGGTAATCTGTTTTGAATTCAGGCTGTATCATAACATAATGTGGAATAAGTCAAGGGGTATGAAAACTTTTTGAAACATTCCACACACTCTGATACGAAGACCTCTGGCTGCTGTAATCTTCAGACATTTTCGAGGACTTTTCTCAAAATGTATACAATATAACCTCACAACGTTGAACCTGTGTTATTTGTGTTCGTGGCTATGGTAATTTTGAAACACACCTTTCAAAACACAATTTCTGCAAAGACTTCCAGATGTTTTCAAACCATTCGTTGTGCAAGATGGCAATTCATTAGACGGAGCAGGTAAGTTATTATACTTCAAATACAGTAGGCCCAATGTACACCGTCGGTTAGTCATGGAGAATTGTTCTTGAAGAAAAGACAGCTTCTCTGTGCATGTTTTGACCACTGTTCCGAAAGCCTAGGCCTTCTGTAAATTTGCACTTGCCATCTTCTACTATTAGTAGCCTATCATATATGAATTGTCTGGACACAATCTTAGTAATTTGGGGAGTAAAGATGAATATATTTTCATGTGGCCGAAATGATGATTACTGGTGCTACTGCTAAGAATGAATCAATACTGAGAGTCCATTAGCTAGCCTATAACTTAATGAGCTTGTCTTGTAACATGGCTGCTCGTGAGGAGATTGGTGACACCTTAATTGGGGAGAACAAGTTAGGTTGAAAGAGGAAGTCTCAAATCTGTCTTCAATGGAAAACCTGACCAAAAAAGAACTAGCCAAGCTTATCGTTGCTCATCAAGCCTGAGAGTGTGTTCAGTGTAACCTCCAGATAAGAAAGAATATACAGTATGTAGTAAAAGTAATACAGACAGAGATCAATTATAATCAAAGGAAAATGTCCATTTATGTCTTGCAGCTAACACGAAAATAATGATGAGCAGCTGCAAGGGCAAAGTGGAGATGGAGGCCATAGCCTATGGATATCAGGAGGTCGACTACATAAATCAGTGGATTGTGCAGCTCATTAATGCAATTGCTGACTTTAACTCAATACTGATGCCAGGGCAGCAGCACACAAAGCAACGTCTCCTCTCTGAAACGGGCAAAGCCAAGATGCCCCAGATCCATTTGAGACTGTCCGTCAAGATGCCCGGGAAGTTCGACACGTCTCTGGCTGACTGCGTCCTGCTGCACTGGGGCAGGAGGAGCAGGAGCCCAGGGAGCAGTTCGAGATCCRCTACAAGCTCCTCCAGCTGACCAACATGGAGGAAGGGGACCAGCTAGGAACGGTGACCTGTGACTCATTCTGCATACAGGTCAACAACCTGTTGGCGCAGAGGTGCTACGAGTTCACGGTGAAGCGGACCGATGCCTGCTGCCTGGTCAACGGGTTCTGGAAGGACACCAAGGTGCTCAGAAACTACCACCAGGGGGCTTCACCAGGAGGCAAGAGCAGAGGAGGATATTTCCCTTGTAGTGGGCTAGTGGGGCGTGAGTGCATAGCTATATATTTATTTTGTATCTCTCTAATAAAAGACGYTGTCAATATATAATTTTTTGGAGCCCAGTCCTTTAATGATACAGAGAAAAAAAAAGAATGTTTGTCTGATATGTAGTTATGACATTGTTATGTCTACATCCTAGACATATTGCTTTATCTCACATAACAGCATGCTATTATTGGTAGTCTTTTGAAGCTGTGTGTGGTATTGCATCTCTGTGGTCGGGAATACTCGCAGTCAAACAATCTGACATTTAACGCAACTGTAATGGGTGTGTGTTGCTGGCAGGGAAGGCAGGCGCAGGAGAACGAACTTGGTATAAAGGGAGCCGTTTAATAAGTGCTCATAAAACTCCAAAAACCAAAATATACAACAAATAATAAAAGTGGGTACAAAACCCGTCGCACATCGACACATGACTAGCACAAAACATACAATCAAACAATCTCCGACAAGGACATGAGGGGAAACAGAGGGTTAAATACACAGCATGTAATTGATGGGATTGGAACCAGGTGTGAAGGAAGACAAGACAAAACCAATGGAAAATGAAAAGTGGATCAGTGATGGCTAGAAAGTCGGTGACGTCGACCGTCGCTCACCGCCCGAACAAGGAGAGGGACCGACTTCGGTGGAAGTCGTGACATCAACACACTATGTTTATGCAATCATATATGTTATATAGAGCATCAGGGATTGCCTCTCTCACAGATGGAAAATGCTAATATTTATTATATGTCTACAAAAACATACAGTACGTTTGGACACACCTACTCATTCAAGGGTTTTTCTTTATTTTATTATTTTCTACATTGTAGAATAATAGTGAAGACATCAAAACTATGAAATAACACATATGGAATCATGTAGTAACTGAGAAAGTGTTAAACAAATCAAAATAGATTTTAGATTTTAGATTTGTCAAAGTAGCCACCCTTTGCCTTGATGACAGCTTTGCACACTCTTGGCAAAGCTTTTGAATGGTACTGTATATGAGGCCTTAATAAGCCCTACACAAAACAATGACTGCATCCCAAATGGCACCTTATTCCCTATATAGAGCACTATTTAGTGCATTACAAAAGAAATCGGTTGCCATTTGGGACACAAAAGTCTAATCTCCAGCTTCCAACGTATCAGACAAATAGAGGGGGATGAATCAGTGCTCGGATGTCTTCATATTTCAAATGCCAAGTATGGTCTGAACTTGTCTGACTTGTCTTGTCTAACATCTAACTCTCAAAGCTTTCCTTTGAACTAGGCCTGTTAAGGAAAAAAAGTATGAGACGTGACATTTAGAGCCCTTGTTATTGTGAAATATGTGAATGCTTGTAGTGCATTAGAACCTTCCAGCATTAAGCCCTTCCCAGTTTTTACATTGTGTCATATTGGGGGTGTATAACTGATTACACAAGAAGGGCACTGGGCACTAAGGGCACTGTAAGAATTGTGCATTGTGATACCGAGATTGTTCCAGTTTATTTCGAGTTAAAGTTCTTGAGTCCAGCCTGTGTGGACGTTTCACACCAGGAGCATGCTGTTCAACTGTGTATTCCTGTTAACTGCCATAACATGAGCCAAAATGCAAACCTGAGAGGAAGTGCAGTGTGTCATGGACTCCAGATTAATTTACGGTATTGAGCAGCGTCCAGATCCTGTTGATCACTGCACAGAAAGGACACCTTGACCACAAGGGGCCAGAGCTGGACAGCAGACCTGGGTTCAAATACTATTTGACATCATTTCAAATACTTTGTGTGCCTGATTGAGCTGGCATGTTGCAATGGAACCAGTAGAAAGTCCCAAATATGCAAACCCCGCCCACCTGGCATTTCAGACAGTCTTTACCCTAAAGCAAACACTCAAGGTATTTGAAAGATTTCAAATAGTATTTGAACCCAGGTCTGCTGGACAGGGCTAAATATACGACAGAGCTACTGTAGAAGCAAATAACAATTCATGAGAATTTTGCAGTGACTATGTCTTAATCCCCCCTCATTAACTCCATACTCCTTCCTGTTTTACTTCGGGTGATTCATGGGTTTTGGGGGGGTATTTGCTCACTCGTATTGTTGTATTTCCCAGAAACGTGTAAATAGTGACTATTTCCATTTCAGGTGAAATGAAAATACCAGCTTGACTTTCGTTTAGTCACGGCTGGAGATGAGCAGGTGTTTCCCTTTTCTTGCATGGCCACCCAACCCATCATAACACTGTACACACACTACATGCCTATTTCCTTGGCACTTGTCTAGTGTAATAGTTAAGGAGGTTTATTGTAGCCTGGGTACCAGTCTGTTTAGCTATCATTCCACTCCTTGCCACTCATGTCATGCTAAGCATTGGTGGATGTAATAGCTGAACAGAAACTGGCAATCAGGCAAACAACTTAACACGTGTTTCTACAAGGTTCAGATAAATGAGTACATGGAACTCCGCTGTACAGTATGTGTGACTGATAGAAGTGCCCTAAACTGGTCTCAGATCTGTTTGTGCTATCATGTGAACTCCTTTGTCACTCATTGTCATGCTGTCAATGGCAAGTTGTGGTTTGACAGTTTTCTTGAACTGCTAACCGCAAGGGAAATTGCGTTGAGGTCATCCTCTATCAATAAATGACTTAGGTCATAGATTCAAAACATTACATTGCAGATTTCATTTGCCACTGTCTTCTCATAACACAAACATTTATCTGTTAGGACTGGCACTAATAACAACCCCAGCTGCCTCAGTAATTCTCTCAGTGGTCTGTGAAGGTAACGTCGCTTAGGTCCCCCAAAAGGCTAGGGCAGGCTCTGACTGAATGTGTGGGTATGGACGCAGACCCACAAGCCACTTTTAATTTAACCAGGCAAGTCAGTTACGAACAAATTCTTATTTACAATGACAGCCTACCGGGGAACAGTGGGTTAACTGCCTTGTTCAAGAGCAGAACGACAGTGTTTCTTTTACCTTGTCAGCTCGGGGATTCAATCCAGCAACCTTTCGGTTACTGACCCAATGCTCTAACCACTAGGCTACCTGTAGCCCCTCATGATGAGTTCAGGTTATTTATGGCCCCCATCCCCATCAAAGTTGCGCATCCCTGCCCTAGATGGTGATCTTGGGTCAGGTTTGTATCTCCCCCACTAATGGTTATGGTTAGGATTGGGGGAGAGGAAGCTGATCCTAGATCTGTGCCTAGGGTAAACTTAATCCCAGAGCCACGGAGAGAGGCACGATAGTGATTGTTTTCCTCCTGACACTCAAACCAGGTTAATCCTAATCTCATTGGTCCTATACAACAGGACGGGGCTAGGATTCAAGTTCCTGGTGGTAAGGATCATTGGATAAAGAGGGACACTGACTGGAGCAGTGATTACTATGTTCATATGTTGGGCCTATAAGTAGCCTTGCACAAGCCTTGGCTAAGTGTACAAGTAGAAATAATTTCAAATTCCTTATATTAAGCAAACGGACCCATTTTTTATTTATTTTATTTATGGATACCCAGGGGCCCACTCCAACACAGACATAATTTACAAACGAAGCATGTGTGTTTAGTGTGTCAGCCAGATCAGAGGTAGTAGGGATGACCAGGGCTGTTCTCTTGATAAGTGCATGAATTTGACCATTTTCCTGTCCTGCTTAGCGTTCAAAATGTATCAAATACTTTTGGGTGTCAGGGAAAATGTATGAAGTAAAAAGTACATTATTTTCATTCGTGAAGTAAAAGTAAAAAGTTGTCAAAAATATAAATAGTAAAGTACAGATACCCCCAAAAAAACTACTTAAGTAGTACTTAAAAATATTTTTGCTTAAGTACTTTACACCAATGATAATGTTTCCTACGTGGTTTTATTTAAAGTACTGTTCTCAAATTGTTCCGAGAACGTTAAGAAACAACATTCTTCTGTGGGAATTTCAGTACTTCAGCGTAACACTGATATGTTGTTTCCATTACTTCASGCCCTTGTAACCTTCCTCGTTATTATTTGTGATTGTGCAACAGGGAATTGTAATAGATGTGATTCGATGGAGTCCCCAAATATTCTTACTGTCAGCGTCACTACAGCTGGAGTGTATTTCTTTCATTCTCAACCTTTATGTTGCTTTTGTCAGTAAGCATGTAAAGAACGTACATTTTATTCAATCACATGAAGGACAAAACACTTACTGTACAGAAAAGGATTAGACTATACATGTACATCAGTTCACATACTGGGTAAACAATATGAAAAGGATTAGACTACATGGACATCAGTTCACAAAAACAATATGCCAATCAATATGCCAAGCAGTCAAATGCACTTGGTATTGACCYCACGACTGGTGTCTGGGGTGCTTGCTCATTAAGGGCTGGTATCCCGGACATAGATTAAGCTTGTAAAATTGCCAGTGTAGACATCCCCCACAATAACCATTGTGTAGTCAACAATATGTATTCCATTTTATTCACACTTAATATTATAATATTAATAATTAATAATAATATATTATATTTATAATAATATAATTATATTATAATTATAATCAACAAATTTGAATTTATTTGGTGACAACAATATTACAGACAGGACAGATTTTGGGGCATAACATGGGACACAACATCACAGTAACATCTCGATAAATGCATTAGCTATATTGTAGGATATTTCATTTATTTATGTTAGAAATTTGGATCACATCTAAGCCTATGTAATTATGTTGTAAGGATGTAAGGATAAAGATGTATTCAAGCTCTAAATAGTCATCCCCAAAAAAGCAAACATGCATTGATAATAACCAATGATAGGTGGCAACAACAACCATTTATGAGCATGTAGGGCCTTCAGCTTCCAAAAAAAACAAGGAAGGTTGTATCCCACAGTGCTTTGGTTCCAATTTCAAGTTTCAGTTGGTGGGGAGAAACTGCAGAAATTTCTAGTTGACAGCAGTTTATGACCTTTGATCACATGGTTGTTGTAAAGGTCATGTAGTCGCAAGTCGGACATATTTTATACCCATAATGCATCACACTTTGAAAGACACTGACCAACATTGGTCAACTTCTTGACAAAAGTGATCCGCTTGAACGGGCCCAATGGGCTTGTTCGACATTGCAGCCGACAGTGCCGACTACCAAGAACCTTGTATCATAAATAACTACTCATTATTATTTGTAGATCATTCAGTCACAATTTACCAATGATGCATTATGGTTTTGATCCTCTCGAACACAGCCAATGTCCTTCTGCAAGAGAAAGACATGATGACTCTGGTGTGCGCAGGGCTTTTTCTTCCAACCAATTAGGTGAGCGCATTACCTTTTTCTCCGACCAATCACATGAGCGCATTGCCTTTTCTTCCAACCAATCAGGTGAGGTGTTGTCATTCTGCGCCCATAACCTAACTTAGCAGGCATAAAAGATATACCTGGAAATAGATTCCCTACATCAGGGCTATTCAACTGGCGGCCTGCGAGCAAGATCTGGACTGTTTCTTTTATATTTAGACTGGCCCTTTGATCAATTCTGAACAGTAATAAATTATCTGCAAAAATATTCCAGCCACAATCTGACGTTGAGTGCCAAAATTAAAAGGACTATGGTGGTTGTCTATAGCAGTGGTGCCCAAACTGCTGGAAGGGGGTCCCGAGTGCAACATTTTGGGAACCCTGGWCTATAGTGTAGTTTCTAGAGTTTTGGGGGGGTGTCTACTACCCATGTAGCATGTTGATTATTTTGTCTTCATCTGAATTTGGCTCTAGTATTGTAACGGTTTAAGCTACAAAATATTATGACCCCATTCCTGAAAGCTACGACTCTCAGGAACACGTATGTGTCTCTGACGCTCTCAAGCACTTGTTAGAAGTGAGAGTGACCAAAACATACAACTAATGACTGAGGGAAATGAATTCAAAGCATACTTCCTTCAGTCTGTAATTTGACATTACCTGATTTTGACATGTCTTTGTGTTATTTATTGAAATGCTTCGTTTTCAGATGATTTTAAAACGACCTAATTACTTTTAATCACTTGTGGGAAATGCCCTGCAATTAACCTTTTATACATCTGGCATCTGTAAGAATATACACTGAACAAAAATATAAACACAACATGTAAAGTGTCAGTCCCATGTTTCATGAGCTGAAATAAAAATATCCCAGAAACTTTCCATATGCACAAAAAGCTTATTTCGCTCAAATTTTGTGCACACATTTGTTTACATCCCTGTTACGCACGCCTCTATGAAGAGGGAACGCAACACCCTGCTACAACTCAACTCTCCGTGAAGTGAAAGAGGTATGGACTGTAGGTGCGAGTAAGGATGACAAAGGCAGAGAGAGTGGTACCGTTTATAAGGAATTTATTCCGTCACACAGTAATATGGGGAAAAGGGGCTGGACGGAACCAAAGCAAAGAAAGTAAAATGTCAAAGCCCCCTCTCCTACCTTACCTGCCTACCCACTACTTACCTAATTCAACACCACCTGGTGCCCTAACCAAAATACAAGGGGTGGTCCGCCCAGGTCTTACCTAGTGTGCCTAGACAGTGAATATACTACGGGTATATGTATGCCCGCGGGCCTCTTGCCTATGCACTCCCTAGGTGCCTTCCCCTTACCCCCTGGGAACAAATGAAACAGAATAACAAACAATTTCAATAATCAAAACAGTGCATCCTATAACACATTACAGACATAACCAATCAGCTCCCTCAGCAACAACTAACATAGTACATACCAAATCGCTTTCTGAGAAACAACCAACACTATATAACCCTCAGCTCCCTGAAAAACAACCAACACCGCTCTCAGCAATTGAATTCTCTCTATCATAATCAATCTCCCCTGAGCAACAGAACACTGGTTTATATACAGCTGTAAAAAGTGTTGGTAATTGACAACAGCTGCGTTCTGACGAGAGGGCGGGGTCAGCTCTCCAATTAGCCCTGGAGTYGACCAATCAGCTGCTTGAGGGATTTCAGGAAGCCATCTTCTGAAACACACACTCAAATACACAAACTACAACACAGAAACTGGGGAACGTAACAATCCCTGTTAGTGAGTATTTCTCCTTTGCCAAGATAATCCATCCACCTTGTGCTGGGGACAATATAAGGCCACTCTAAAATCTGCAGTTTTGTCACACAACACAATGCCACAGATGTCTCAAGTTTTGAGGGAGCGTGCAATTGGCGTGCTGACTGCAGGAATGTCCAATCGAGCTGTTGCCAGATAATTTAATATTCATTTCTCTACTATAAGCTGCCTCCAATATCATTTTAGAGAATTTGGCAGTACGTCCAACCAGCCTCACAACCGCAGACCATGTGTAACCATGCCAGCCCAGGACCTCCACATCCGACTTTTTCACATGCGGGATAGTCTGAGACCATCCACCCGGACAGCTGATGAAACTGTGGGTTTGACCAACCGAAGAATTTCTGCACAAACTGTTATAAATCGTCTCAGGGAAACTCATCTGCATGCTTGTCATCCTCACCAGGGCCTTGACCTTACTGCAGTTCGGCGCCGCAACCAACTTCATTGGGCAAATGCTCACCGTTGATGGCCACTGGCACCCTGGAGAAGTGTGCTCTTCACAGATGAATCTGTTTCAACTGTACATGGCAGATGGCAGACAGTGTGTATGGCGTTGTGTGGGTGAGCGGTTTGCTGATGTCAACATTATGAACAGAGTGCCCCATGGTGGTGTTATGGTATGGGCAGGCATAAGCTACGGACAACAAACACAATTGCATTTTATCAATAGCAATTTGAATGCCCAGAGATACCATGACGAGATCCTGTGGCCCATTGTCGTGCATTTCATCTGACGCCATCACCTCATGTTTCAGCATGATAATGCACAGCCCCATGTCACAAGGATCTGTACTCAATTCATGGATGTTGAAAATGCCCCAGTTCTTCCATGGCCTGTATGCTGTCGTGAATTAGCCTAGTCAATATTACCTGAATATGACTCCTCTAGTCCACAGAATAAACTCTGCTAATAAACAAGAAAGAACAAGAAGAAGCGGAAGAAGGTCAGGAAGTAGCCTCAACCACAAGCAGCGAGCGAGCAGCAGGGTGAATTGTATGCAGATTTTCCTCTATTGGAGGGCAGAGGTTATCTTGGCAACACCCCCTTCAAACTCAAGCCCTGGGTGTGAGCTGAGTTGCCTGATGGCACATGGGCCATGAAGCAGATGACATGACGGATTGTCGTTACCTACGAAGAAACGAATGTGTTACCTGACTCTGTGTAGACATCACATTTAAATGAGACAGTGTGTTCTGTAACTTTGCTTAAATGTTATGTGTAAGGGGAGGATGTATTGTGTGGCTGTAGTCAAATGAGGCATGGGCTTGAGCAAAAAGTGTATAAAACCCAGGGGTGAAAGTAAGGCAGTGCGGTCTGGTACGGCGTCCCGGTAAAACATGAGCCTATCACAATAATGAAAACAAAATGTCAAGAAACCGCTAGGCTATTATATCATTATCTATCATTATGCCAGCAGCATACCACCCTGCATACCACTGTTGGCTTGCTTCTGAAGCTAAGCAGGGTCGGTCCTGGTCAGTCCCTGGATGGGAGACCAGATGCTGCTGGAAGTGGTGTTGGAGGGCCAGTAGGAGGCACTCTTTCCTCTGGTCTAAAAAATATCCCAATGCCCCAGGGCAGTGATTGGGGACACTGCCCTGTGTAGGGTGCTGTCTTTCGGATGGGACGTTAAACGGGTGTCCTGACTCTCTGAGGTCATTAAAGATCCCATGGCACTTATCGTAAGAGTAGGGGTGTTAACCCCGGTGTCCTGGCTAATTTCCCAATCTGGCCCTCAAACCATCATGGTCACCTAATAATCCCCAGTTTATAATTGGCTCATTCATCCCCCTCCTCTCCCCTGTAACTATTCCCCAGGTTGTTGCTGCAAATGAGAATGTGTTCTCAGTCAACTTACCTGGTAAAATAAAAAAATAAAAAATAAATGTCAGAGGCATGAAACACTTGCAAATGGACTTGAAAACAGGTGGTGTATCCTATGCAAAAGCAGTGGGGTCATTCATTTTGTCCTAATGACAATTGCCAAATGTCATTACACGTTTTGTTGTTTTGTGTAACAGACGTCTCTTTCCATTCACCACTTTGTTTGGAGGCTTCAAATACTGCCACGTTCGTCATAAGGATCGGACCAAGGCGCAGCGTGGTATGCGTACATTCTTTTAATTAACTGAATGAACACAGAACAAACTAACAAAATAACTAAACGAAACGTGAAGCTATACAAATGAGTGCTGACAGGCAACTACACATAGACAAGAACCCACGAACACAAAAGGGAAAACGGCTACCTAAATATGATCCCCAATCAGAGACAATGATAATCAGCTGCCTCTGATTGGGACCCATATCAGGCCACCATAGACATACAAATACCTAGACCTACAAAACTCCTAGAATTACAAAAACCCTAGACAATACAAAAACTAACATACCCACCCTCGTCACACCCTGACCAACCAAATATAAAGAAAACAGAGATATCTAAGGTCAGAGCGTGACAGTACCCCCCCCCCCCCCCCCCCCCGAAAGGTGCGGACTCCCGGCCCAAACCTAACCATTAGGGGAGGGTCCGGGTGGGCATCTACCCTCGGTGGCGGCTCCGGTTCTGGACGCAGCCCCCCTCCTTACGCTGATCCCTCCGCCTTTGTAGAATCGGACCGTGGATCTTCGCCAGAGGCTCTTGACTGTGGATCATCGCCGGAGGCACCGGACTGGGGACTGTCGCTGGAAACCCCGGGCTGGGAACCGTGCCTGGAGCCCCGGGCTGAGGACCGTTGCCGGAGGCCCCGGACTGGGAACCGTCGCCGGAAACCCCGGACTGGGGACCTTCGCCGGAAACCCCGGACTGGGGACCGTCGCTAGGTTCCGGACTGTGGACCGTCGTTGGAGGTTCTGGACTGGGCCCGTCGTTGGAGGTTCCGGACTGTGGCCCGTCGTTGGAGGTTCCGGACTGTGGCCCGTCGTTGGAGGTTCCAGACTGTGCCCGTAGTTGGAGGTTCCAGACTGTGGCCCGTCACTGGAAGCTCTGGACTGGGTACTGTCGCCGGAAGCTCTGGACTGGGTACTGTTGCCGGAAACTCTGGACTGTTGACGGAAACTCTGAGCTTATCGATCTTCAGTCTGATGCAGTGATTGGAGAACTATTCAAAACAATGTCACTGATRAGGTTCTATGCATCTCTTGATGAACAAAACTTTCCAAAGATTAGGAGTCATGCTCAGAAGATGTTTGTACTGTTTGGGTCAACCTATGTATGTGAACAAACATTTTCAGTGATGAAATATAACAATTCAAAGCACAGATCATCTCTTACCGACTCTCAGCAATCCTGCGCATAACGACGTCACTGCTCTAGTCAATGCCCATCAGAGACTTCACTCCTCTTTCTTGTGTTTTTGTGCATACCTGTTAACAAGAGTTATATCCGTGGTGCAGAATGCACAGTGTACTTTCCCCTCCGTGTAGTTCATTGCTTAATAATGTTTAATAATGAAAACACCTACCAAAAGGAGAACATGGATGCAGTTTATTTCTGTGCATGTTAAAAAAGTAAAATAAGTAGCATATCTGGATGTGATTTACAGTAGACATATCTGCCAACACAGTCATACACATAATGTATAATCCTGTAATATGATTCTGGCCTGCAATGGCAAAAATATATTCTAATGTTGCCCTAATGTGGAAAAKAATTGCCCAGGCCTGGTGTAGAGATGAAGGGGAGGAGACAGGTTAAAGAAGGTTTTTAAGCTTTAGTCAATTTTTTWAATTTTTTWATTTCACCTTTATTTAACCAGGTAGGCTAGTTGAGAACAAGTTCTCATTTGCAACTGCGACCTGGCCAAGATAAAGCATAGCAGTGTGAACAGACAACAACACAGAGTTACACATGGAGTAAACAATAAACAAGTCAATAACATGGTAGAAAAAAAGAAAAAAAGAGAATCTATATACAATGTGTGCAAAAGGCATGAGGAGGTAGGCAATAAATCAGATAATTACAATTGGGGTGTCCGCCCATGGTCTTACCTAGTGTGCCTAGACAGTGAATATACTACGGGTATATGTATGCCGCGGGCCTCTTGCTATGCACTCCCTAGGTGCCTTCCCCTTACCCCCTGGGAACAAATGAACAGAAAACAAACATATTTCAATAATCAAAACAGTGCATCCTATAACACATTACAGACATAACCAATCAGCTCCCTCAGCAAAAACTAACATAGTACATACCAAATCGCTTTCTGAGAAACAACCAACACTAATATACCCTCAGCTCCCTGAAAAACAACCAACACCGCTCTCAGCAATTGAATTCTCTCTATCATAATCAATCTCCCTGAGCAACACAGACACTGGTTTATATACACTGTAAAAAGTGTTGAATTGACAACAGCTGCGTCTGACGAGAGGGCGGGGTCAGCTCTCCAATTAGCCCTGGAGTCGACCAATCAGCTGCTTGAGGGATTTCAGGAGCCATCTTCTGAAACACACACTCAAATACACAAACTACAACACAGAAACTGGGGAACAGACAATCCCTGTTAGTGAGTATTCTCCTTTGCCAAGATAATCCATCCACCTTGTGCTGGGGACAATATAAGGCCACTCTAAAATCTGCGTTTGTGTCCACAACACAATGCCACAGATGTCTCAAGTTTTGAGGGAGCGTGCAATTGCGTGCGACTGCAGGAATGTCCAATCGAGCTGTTGCCAGATAATTTAATATTCATCTCTACTATAAGCTGCCTCCAATATCATTTTAGAGAATTTGCAGTACGTCCAACCAGCCTCACAACCGCAGACCATGTGTAACCATGCCAGCCCAGGACCTCCACATCCGACTTTTTCACATGCGGGATAGTCTGAGACCATCCACCCGGACAGCTGATGAAACTGTGGGTTTGACCAACCGAGAATTTCTGCACAAACTGTTATAAATCGTCTCAGGGAAACTCATCTGCATGCTTGTCATCCTCACCAGGGCCTTGACCTTACTGCAGTCGGCGCCGCAACCAACTTCATTGGGCAAATGCCACCGTTGATGGCCACTGGCACCCTGGAGAAGTGTGCTCTTCACAGATGAATCTGTTTCAACTGTACATGGCAGATGGCAGACAGTGTGTATGGCGTTGTGTGGTGAGCGGTTTGCTGATGTCAACATATGAACAGAGTGCCCCTGGTGGTGTTTGGTATGGGCAGGCATAAGCTACGGAAACAAAACACAAATGCATTTATCAATAGCAATTTGAATGCCCAAAGATACCATGACGAGATCTGTGGCCCATTGTCGTGCATTCTATCTGACGCCATCACCTCATGTTTCAGCATGATAATGCACAGCCCCATGTCACAAGGATCTGTACTCAATCCATGGATGTTGAAAATGCCCAGTTCTTCCATGGCCTGTATCCTGTCGTGAATTAGCCTAGTCAAAATTACCTGAATATGACTCCCTAGTCCACAGAATAAACTCTGCTAATAAACAAGAAAGAACAAGAAGAAGCGGAAGAAGGTCAGGAAGTAGCCTCAACCACAAGCAGCGAGCGAGCAGCAGGGTGAATTGTATGCAGATTTTCCTCTATTGGAGCCAGAGGTTACTTGGCAACACCCCCTTCAAACTCAAGCCCTGGGTGTGAGCTGAGTTGCCTGATGGCACATGGGCCATGAAGCAGATGACATGACGGATTGTCGTTACCTACGAAGAAACGAATGTGTTACCTGACTCTGTGTAGACATCACATTTAAATGAGACAGTGTGTTCTGTAACTTGCTTAAATGTATGTGTAAGGGAGGATGTATTGTGTGGCTGTAGTCAAAGAGGCATGGGCTTGAGCAAAAAGTGTATAAAACCCAGGGGAAAGTAAGGCAGTGCGGTCTGGTACGGCGTCCCGTAAAACATGAGCCTATCACAATAATGAAAACAAAATGTCAAGAAACCGCTAGGCTATTATATCATTATCTATCATTATGCCAGCAGCATACCACCCTGCATACCACTGTTGGCTTGCTTCTGAAGCTAAGCAGGGTCGGTCTCGTCAGTCCCTGGATGGGAGACCAGATGCTGCTGGAAGTGGTGTTGGAGGGCCAGTAGGAGGCACTTTTCCTCTGGTCAAAAAAATATCCCAATGCCCCAGGGCAGTGATTGGGGACACTGCCCTGTGTAGGGTGCTGTTCTTCGGATGGGAGTTAAACGGTTGTCCTGACTCTCTGAGGTCATTAAAGATCCCATGGCACTTATCGTAAGAGTAGGGGTGTTAACCCCGTGTGCCTGGCTAATTCCCAATCTGGCCCTCAAACCATCATGGTCACCTAATAATCCCCAGTTTATATTGGCTCATTCATCCCTCCTCTCCCCTGTAACTATTCCCCAGGTTGTTGCTGCAAATGAGAATGTGTTCTCAGTCACTTACCTGGTAAAATAAAAAATAAATGTCAGAGCATGAAACACTTGCAAATGTTGAAAACAGGTGGTGTATCCTATGCAAAAGCAGTGGGGTCATTCATTTTGTCCTAATGACAATTGCCAAATGTCATTACACGTTTGTGTTGTGTGAACAGACGTCTCTTTCATTCACCACTTGTTTGAGCTTACAAATACTGCCACGTTCGTCATAAGGATCGGACCAAGGCGCAGCGTGGTATGCGTACATTCTTAATTAACTGAATGAACACAGAACAAACAACAAAATAACTAAACGAAACGTGAAGCTATACAAATGAGTGCTGACAGGCAACTACACATAGACAAGAACCCACGAACACAAAAGGAAACGGCTACCTAAATATGATCCCCAATCAGAGACAATGATAATCAGCTGCCTCTGATTGGGACCCATATCAGGCCACCATAGACATACAAACCTAGACCTACAAAACTCCTAGAATTACAAAAACCCTAGACATACAAAAACTAACATCCCACCCTCGCTCACACCTGACCTAACCAAAATATAAAGAAAACAGAGATATCTAGGTCAGAGCGTGACAGTACCCCCCCCCCCCCCCCCCGAAAGGTGCGGACTCCCGGCCGCAAACCTAACCTATAGGGGAGGGTCCGGGTGGGCATCTACCCTCGGTGGCGGCTCCGGTTCTGGACGCAGCCCCCCTCCTTACGCTGATCCCTCCGCCTTTGTAGAATCGGACCGTGGATCTTCGCCAGAGGCTCTTGACTGTGGATCATCGCCGGAGGCACCCGGACTGGGGACTGTGCTGGAAACCCCGGGCTGGGAACCGTCGCTGGAGACCCGGGCTGAGGACCGTCGCCGGGAGGCCCCGACTGGGAACCGTCGCCGGAAACCCCGGACTGGGGACCTTCGCCGGAAACCCCGGACTGGGGACCGTCGCTGGAGGTTCCGGACTGTGGACGTCGTTGGAGGTTCTGGACTGTGGCCCGTCGTTGGAGTTCCGGACTGTGGCCCGTCGTTGGAGGTTCCGGACTGGGGGCCCGTCGTTGGAGGTTCCAGACGTGTGCCCGTGTTGGAGGTTCCAGACTGTGGCCCGTCACTGGAAGCTGGGACTGGGTACTGTCGCCGGAAGCTCTGGACTGGGTACTGTTGCCGGAAACTCTGGACTGTTGACGGAAACTCTGAGCTTATCGATCTTCAGTCTGATGCAGTGATTGGAGAAACTATTCAAAACAATGTCACTGATAAGGTTCTATGCATCTCTTGGGAACAAAACTTTCCAAAGATTAGGAGTCATGCTCAGAAGATTTTGTACTGTTTGGGTCAACCTATGTATGTGAACAAACATTTTCAGTGATGAAATAAAACAATTCAAAGCACAGATCATCTCTTACCGACTCTCAGCAATCCTGCGCATAACGACGTCACTGCTCTAGTCAATGCCCATCAGAGACTTCACTCCTCTTTCTTGTGTTTTTGTGCATACCTGTTAACAAGAGTTATATCCGTGGTGCAGAATGCACAGTGTACTTTCCCCTCCGTGTAGTTCATTGCTTAATAATGTTTAATAATGAAAACACCTACCAAAAGGAGAACATGGATGCAGTTTATTTCTGTGCTTGTTAAAAAAGTAAAATAAGTAGCATATCTGGATGTGATTTACAGTAGACAATCTGCAACACAGTCATACACTATAATGTATAATCCTGTAATATGATTCTGGCCTGCAATGGCAAAAATATATCTAATGTTGCCCTAATGTGGAAAAAATGCCCAGGCCTGGTGTAGAGATGAAGGGGAGGACACGTGTAAAGAAGGTTTTTAAGCTTTAGTCAATTTTTTTAAATTTTTTATTTCACCTTATTTAACCAGGTAGGCTAGTTGAGAACAAGTTCATATTGTCAACTGCGACCTGGCCAAGATAAAGCATAGCAGTGTGAACAGACAACAACACAGAGTTACACATGGAGTAACAATAAACAAGTCATAACATGGTAGAAAAAAGAAAAAAAGAGAATCTATATACAATGTGTGCAAAGCATGAGGAGGTAGGCAATAAATCGATAATTACAATTTAGCATGTAACACTGGAGTGGTAAATCATCAGATGATATGTGCAAGTAGAGATACTGGTGTGCAAAAAAAGCAGAAAAGGAAATAAAAGCAGTATGGGAGGGTGAGGTAGGTAAATTGGGTGGGCTATATACCGATGGACTATGTACAGCTGCAGCGATCGGTTAGCTGCTCGGATAGCAGTGTTTAAAGTTGTTGAGGAGATAAAAGTCTCCACTTCAAAGATTTTTGCAATTCGTTCCAGTCGCAGGCAGCAGAGAACTGGAAGGAAAGGCGTCCAAATGAGGTTTTGGCTTTAGGGATGATCAGTGAGATACACCTGCTAGAGCGCGTGCTACGGTGGTGTAGCCATCGTGACCAGTGAACTGAGATAAGGCGGCACTTTACCTAGCATAGCCTTGTAGATGACCTGGAGCCAGTGGGTCTGACGGCGAACATGTAGCGAGGGCCAGCCGACTAGGCATACAGGTCGCAGTGGTGGGTCGAATAAGTGCTTTAGTAACAAACGGATGCGAACTGTGATAACTGCATCCAGTTTGCTGAGTAGAGTATTGGAACCATTTTGTAGATGACATCGCCGAAGTCGAGGATCGGTAGGATAGTCAGTTTCCACTAGGGTGAGTTTGGCGGCGTGAGTGAAGGAGGCTCTGTTGCGAAATAGAAAGCCGACTCTAGATCTGATTTTGGATTGGAGATGTGTGATATGAGTCTGGAAGGAGAGTTGGCTCAGTCTAGCCAGACACCTAGGTACTTATAGTTGTCCACATATTCTAGGTCAGAACCGTCCAGGTGTGTGATGCTAGTCGGGCGTGCGGGTGCAGGCAGCGAACGGTTGAAAAGCATGCATTTGGTTTTTAGCGTTTAAGAGCAGTTGGAGGCCACGGAAGGAGTGTTGAATGGCATTGAAGCTCCTTTGGAGGTTGGTTATCACAGTGTCCAAAGAAGGGCCAGAAGTATACAGAATGGTGTCGTCTGCGTAGAGGTGGATCAGGGAATCGCCCGCAGCAAGAGCAACATCATTGATATATAACAGAGAAAGAGTCGGCCCGAGAATTGAACCCTGTGGTACCCCATAGAGACTGCCAGAGGACCGGACAGCATGCCTCCGATTTGACGCACTGAACTCTGTCTGCAAAGTAGTTGGTAACAGGCAAGGCAGTCATTAGAAAAACCGAGGCTACTGAGTCTGCCGATAAGAATATGGTGTTGACAGAGTCGAAAGCCTTTGCCAGGTCGATGAAGACGGCGCACAGTACTGTCTTTTATCGATGCCGGTTATGATATCATTTAGTACTTGAGCGTGGCTGAAGTGCACCCGTGACCGGCTCGGAAACGGATTGCACAGCGGAGAAGGTACGGTGGGATTCGAGATGGTCAGTGATCTGTGTTGTTGACTTGGCTTTCGAAGACCTTAGATAGGCAGGGCAGGATGATAGGTCTGTAACAGTTTGGGTCCAGGGTCTCCCCCTTTGAAGAGGGGATGACCGCGCAGCTTCCAATCCTTGGGGATCTCAGATGATACGAAGGAGGGTTGAACAGCTGGTAATAGGGGGTGCACAATGGCGGCGGACAGTTTCAGAATAGGGGGTCCAGATTGTCAAGCCCAGCTGATTTGTATGGGTCCAGGTTTTCCAGCTCTTCAGAAACATCTGCTATCTGAATTTGGGTAAAGGAGAAGCTGGGGAGGCTTGGGCGAGTAGCGCGGGGGGGGGGGGCTGTTGGCCAAGGTTGGAGTCGCCAGGAGGAAGGCATGGCCAGCCATTGAGAAATGCTTGTTGAAGTCTTCGATCATCACGGATTTATCGGTGGTGACCTGTTACCTAGCCTCAGTGCATGTGGGCAGCTGGAGAAGTGCTCTTGTTCTCCATGGACTTTACAGTATCCCAGAACTTTTTGGAGTTAGAGCTACAGGATGCAAATTCTGAAAAAGCGGCCTTTGCTTTCCTGACTGACTGCGTGTATGGTTCCTGACTTCCCTGAACAGTTGCATATCGCGTGGGCTTTTCGATGCTATTGAGTCGCCACAGGATGTTTTTGTGCTGGTCGAGGGCAGTCGTCTGGTAACTTTTTCTGTTCTTTTTTTGTTGAACTAAGATAGATCTAGTGCATATAGGGTCATGTGAAATATAAAAAACATCTCTCACTGACGGATATAATATATCCATCTCGAGGTACCCCAGGTCGATGATATAAACCTGCTCAAGTAGTTTTTGGAGCGTTTGATGTATGAGGGGTTCGTTTGACCGCGGACCCGCAGCGGATACAGGCAATGAGGCAGTGATCGCTGAATCTTGATTGAAGCTAGTAGTGGTGATGGAGGAGGTTGGTCAGGTATATTATGTTGTGGTGCCCATGCTGACCGTTTTAGGGTTGTACCTTGTTAGGTTCCTTGATATTTTGTGTGAGATGAGGGCATCTAGCTTAGATTGTAGGACTGCCGGGGTGTTAAGCATATCCAGTTAGGTCACCTAACAGAACAAACTTTAAGCTAGATGGGAGCGATCAATTCACAGATTGGTGTCCAGGGCAAGCTGGGAGCTGAGGGGGGTCGGTAGCAGGCGGCAAACAGTGAGAGATTTATTTTCTGGAGAGATTAATTTTTAAAATTAGAAGTTCGAACTGTTTGGGCATAGACCTGAAGATGTTGACAGAACTTTGCAGGCTATCTCTGCAGTAGATTGCAACCTCCCCCTTTGGCAGTTTATCTTGATGGAAAGTGTTATAGTTGGTATCGGAAATCTCAGAATTTTTGGTGGCCTTCCTAAGCAGGATTCAGACACGGCAAGGACATCAGGGTTGGCAGAGTGTGCTAAGCGGTGAGTAAGACAAACTTAGGAGGAGGCTTCTGATTGTATCATGTCATGAGGCCAAGCTTTCGTATCACAGAAGTCCTAATGAGGCCGGGGACTTGCAGGCCGTGTGTAACCTCCACATCACCGAGGAACAGAGGAGTAGTAGGATGAGGGTGCGGCTAAAGGCTATCAAAACTGGTCGTCTAGAGCGTTGGAGACAAGGAATAAAGAGCAGATTTATGGCCGTGGAGAATAGATTCTGGGCATAATGTGCAGACAGGGGTATGGTGGGGCACGGGTACAGCGGAGGCAAGCCCAGGCACTGGGTGATGATAAGAGAGGTTGTATCTCTGGACATGCTGGTCCAATGGGTGAGTGCACCGCATGTGTGGGAGGTGGAACGAAGGGGGTATCAGAGGTACGGAGAGTGGAACTACGGGGTCCATTGCAAACCAAAACAATACAAACTATGATAACTACCCTGAACAACAGTATACAAGGCATATTGATATTTGGCAGAGACATACAGTAAGGCATAAAGTGATGCAGGTCTTGATTGGGAGAGCTAGCTAAAACAACAGGTGAGATAACAGCAGCTAGTCAGCCTAACACAGCAACAGCAGGTAAAAATGGCGACGACTAGGCAGAGAGGGTCGGATTTAACTACACACAGAGCCTGA
>NC_036838.1:18177291-18279681 GCF_002910315.2 Salvelinus sp. IW2-2015
GTTAAAACACAGAGCCGACAGATAAAACACAAGTAAACAGAATGGAGTACCGTAAATTAATGGACAGTCCGGCAGGCATCAGCTATGTAGCCAGGTGATCATAGTGTCCAGGGGGCAGCCGTAGATGGAGCAGGGAAGTCGCCGCTAAGCTAGCACGTGGTGTTTAAAGTTAGTAGCCCGGGGGGGTGAGTCTGCTCAGACGAAGGGGGTCTGCTCAGACGGAGGCCGGTTGAGGGTACAGCGGATGGGGTATTCGTCTGCAGACCAGATGTGGACGTGTCGACAGAGTATCCAGGCCGGATGGCGAGAGAGAGGTTGTGATTGTAGAATTGTGTTTGCTAACTGATGCTAGCTTCGTAGCAGTGGCACTAGCTGTGCTAGCTGCGTTAGCTGCAGGCTAGCTGTGAGGATCAGAAGTAGTGGCTCAGGGATTACGGCAGGGATCCGGCGTTGTTGTCGAGAGACAGTCCGATGCTGTTAAATTGGTGAGTAATATCCAGGCTAATAACAGGGCTGGTGTCTGTGCCGAAAGTAAAAGCTGCTAGCATCGGTTAAAAATGGCTAAGTAGCTTGTAGCTGGTAGCTTGTAGCTGGTTAGCTACTGGGGGTTCTTGAATGTGTTCCACAGTTCCAACGGTAAAAGCTGCTAGCATCGGTTAAAAATGGCTAAGTAGCTTGTAGCTGGTAGCTTGTAGCTGGTTAGCTACTGGGGGTTCGTGGATTGAGACATGGATTGTGAATGTGTGCCATTCAGAGGGTGAATGGGAAAAACAAAAGATTTTGTGCCTTTGTACGGGGTATGGCAGTACGTGCCAGGCACACCGGTTTGAGTGTGTCAAGAACTGCAATGCTGCTGGGGTTTTCATGCTCAACAGTTTCCCTTGTGTATCAAGAATGGTCCACCACCCAAAGGACACCAACTTGACTATGGATTCAACATGGGCCAGCATCCCTGTGGAATTTTTTCGACACCTTGTAGAGTCCATGCCCCGACGAATTGAGGCTGTTATCAGGGCAAACGGGGGTGCAACTCAATATTAGGAAGGTGTTCCTACACTCAGTGTATATATTACTCACACTCTGTAATATTGCTGCCACAATTGTAATGGCAATTAGCTATCCAATGTCCACAAGTATGTTGATGATAGACACATGGTTAACTAGTGTAGCAAGTTAGCTAGCTAGTTCATTTGGAACTGTATCAAGTGCAAGCAAGATGGCTACATTTATCTGTCTTCAATTTGTTTMGTTTTTTTCTCAGATGAGTTTATTGAAATATTTCCAGCCACAGCAGCGAAGGAGAAAGGGGGAATTACTTGTGGATCTAATTAATGATGTTGTTAGATATTTTAATTATCACTTGACCTATCATCACCTATCGTTATTTTGGCAAAATATCAGCTGCTTCGGTGTCAAGTGTCAATCATAGAGATAAATGGAGGATATAATGGAAGATATAACTCGTTTTAGTATCAACATTTCCATTGAGGGCTTTCCCCATTTAAAAGTAATCAACTGGGTGGGCTTCCAATGGGCTGGGAGTGATCAGCCAGTGATCAGAGAGCATTTTCTTCCTCAAATTGGGTTACCTATGGTTTGTAAACCAAAGTCTAAAGTAATATCCAGGAGCCAAGGCCAAGATTTATTCCAGGACATTGGTCCCAAGATCCAGACCCAGTAAGTTGAGACCATGACAAGTTAGTTAAAGACTGAATCGATATGGTCTTGAATGGTTTCAAGACCAAGACCACTAGGTCAAGAGACCATGGGCCCTTTCTTTAATTGTAAGAAACTTAAGTACAATAAACTCGAGTACAGTAGAGTACAGTACAGTAAAGCACAGTACAGTACAGTAGAGAACAGTAGAGTACAGTACAGTACAGTATAGTACAGTACAGTAGAGCACAGAGAGTTTTTTAATCGGTGTGTTTTGGTACTACCAACAAAAGGTGGGACAGCATTTTTATTGAGAAAGTAAAAATAGATCAGTATCTTTCAATGTAATAGAACAACTCAAGAAGTTCTATTTCTTATTTTCATACATGAAGTTTAGAAGGAAGGGTTTGGGACAGCCACCTCTAAATAGGAAATAGGGTGCCATTTGGGACACAGCCCTTTCTCATCTCTGCCTTCCCACGTATCAGACAGACTGAGGTGGATGAATCAGTGCTTGGATTTGTCTGTATTTTAAATGCCGAGAATGGTCTGAACTAGCCGTGTTAAGGAAAACATGAACTATGAGAAACCACAAGCAGTGCCCTTGGTATTATGAAATACACCATATATACAAAAGTCATTCAAATTAGTGGATTCGGCTATTTCAGCCACACCCGTTGCTGACAGGTGTATAAAATCAAGCACACAGCCGTGCAAACTCCATAGACAGTAGAATGGCCTTAATGAAGAGCTCAGTTAATTTCAACGTGGCACAGTCATAGGATGCTACCTTTCCAACAAGTCAGTTCGTCAAATGGCTGCCCTGCTAGAGCTGCCATTTCAAATTTTTGAGTCCATCCTCGGTGGACGTTTCACACCAAGAGGCTGCTTAGCTCTCCCATAGGCGCACTACACCCACATCAGTGAAGGCTGGTGGGAGGAGCTATAGGAGGACTGGCTCATTGTAATGGACTGGAATTACTATGAGTAATTYGTGGGTTTTGGGGGGTATTCCAGATGAAACGGAAATATCGGCTTGACTTTCATTCACAGTCACTGTTTCCCTTGTCTTGCACGTTGAGTCTTAACACAATACAGCATGCTTCTTTCCTGTATTACTGTATTTAAGGTGGTGTATTGCAGCCTTGGTAACAGTCTGTTTAGCTATAATTTCACTCATTGCCACTCCTGTCATGCTAAACATTAGTGGAATGTAATAGCTGAACAGAGACTGGAAACCAGGCTGGGTTTATTTTGGTTATGCTTTAACAAGTGTTTCGACACGTGTTAAACAAGGTTTTAGATAAATGAGTACATGGAACTCTGCTCTACAGTATGTTTGACTGGTAGAAGTGCTCTAGCCTGGTCCCAGATCTGTTTGTGCTATCATGTGAACTCCTTTGCCACTCATTGTCATGCTGTCAATGGCAAATTGTAGTCTGACAGTTTTCTTGAACTGCTAACAGCAATGGAGTGCCTGCCGGTTGAGGTCATACTCTATCRATAAAAGGTGTAGGTCATAGATTCAAAACATTGCATTGCAGATGTTTTTATTTAGACTTCTCTTGGCACCATTTTCTCATAACACAAACTAGTCCTCCGCTAGGACTTGATCTCACGCCAACCCCAGCTCTCAGTGGTCTGTGAAGGTAACAGAAGGGAGTGAAATATCACCGCATGCTTGCGTTGCTGGAGAGTGAGACTTTTCACTAAGCCTGTTTTGTGGAAACATCCAACGTCTTGTACTCGAATGCTTGCACAAACAGACTTGGCTTTGTTTTTATCAACTGTTCTTAAATGAAAGTTATTTATGCAGAGTATAAACTGTTGTGCGTTATCATTCTAGCCAGTCAAACAGTCCCCCTCTTTTTAAGTAATGTTGAGAGAAAGCGTTTCTGTTTTCCTATTTTTACTGCACTATTTGTCATTAGGTTCTAGAATTTTTCCCAAAAGGCACCCTGTTGCCTTTATGGTGTACTACTTTTGACCAGAGCCCTATTGGTCTTGGTCAGAAGGAGTGCACTATAAAGGGAATAGGGTTCCATTTGGGATGCATTTTGGGACGCAACTTTGTGTATGTCTGTCTGCTGAGTCTTCTAAATAAAGTGAGCCTCAAGTCCCCATTCTCTAACCTGCACCTAAAACCCTACTGAACAGTCATATGCAATTAATAAACATGTATGACATCAATTTCCTGTGCATGTTGGTGTTGAGGGATTTTTGCCCTCAGTTAAAATCTTTTGTTTCCCCTGGGAAGCCAAGTAGATAGCATGATATACTACCATATTATTTCAAGGACAAGGTAAGATGGACAAAGGCCTTTGAGCTTGACACATTTGTACTGTTTATTGAAAACAGAGGAATACTTCAGTCATTGGTATGTAATAGGATGCTGGAATACCTGTCATTCTTATGTAATATCGGAAATGCATATTGAGTTAGTTTTTTTCAGTGATATAGCTCTACATATCACTGACTAAATTGAACAGTATATCACTTTACACAAGTGCATTCAGCCACTCATAGGCTCTCACATAACACAATAAAATACTCTGAGAATGTTGAATAAAGCATAAAGTACAGCATGTTTACATACAGGCTTTTGATACATTATTGGTTTAAATAACTAGCTGGTCAAAGTTTGCTGGTTGAAATTCTTCTGTTGGTGGATCTGCCTTGCGGTAGATTACAGCACCAGTCCAATGAACAAAATACATCCTGGCTCGTTTGCTGACAATATGAAAGCGCATGAGGAAATCATCATTTCCAATCAAGTAAATCAACGGGTTGATTGCGCTATTCAGGCAAGCTAGGCCGCGGCTGATTTGATGAGCAACATAGATGTAATCGAAGCTTGCTTTGCAGGTGCCTTCCATTTTCAAAATCCTTATCTTCAAATTGAGATTTCTCAAAACATGGTAAGGGATAAAGCAAATTGAGAATAACACAGTCAAGATGATGACTAGTTTTAGACACCTCTGTTTCAATAAAGTATTGACGTTGGCTTTGGTGGCAAGGACCACTACTATATGTCCATAGCAAGCAAGAATGACGAGCAATGGTATAACGAATCCGGTAACGGTCCAGCCAATGCTATACCGCAGGTAATCCTTGATAAGGTGGTCGGCTGTTGAGTCATAGCACGCATCTGAGGAATTTGGCGCTGTCTTGTCAAAGAACATATCGGGAAGTATCTGAATAAAAACCAAAATCCAGACAAGAAAACTTATTGCCACAGAGTGGCGAGTGTTGATTCTTCCCATCACCTTCATTGGGTGCACAATACCAAGGTATCGATAAATACTGATGCATGTCAGGAACCCGATACTGCCGTAGAGATTCAAATTGAAACAGAATCTGGTGATCTTGCAGAATGTTTGTCCAAATATCCATTTACTGTTTAGCGCGTAATAGACAACCAAAAATGGTAATGTAAATAGGTATAGCAAGTCCGCTATTCCAAGGTTGAGAATAAATATGTTAATACTTCCAATTTTCTTCCAGCTTGTAAAAACAGTTTTTAACCCACAGAAGTTTGCAAAAGTTCCGACGACAAACACCAGCACGAACACAGCTGGTAAAAATATGCGCGTAAAAGACAGGTTAATTTGTGCACATGTGGTCATGTTGAGAACGTGCGCGTCGTGGTCCTCTGACATTTTCATCTTCGTTATTTTCAATCAGAGTGAAGTCAAGACACAAGCTATGTTTCGTATGTCAATCGATGACGCCCAAAAGTTAATAAGATCAAACTTGCACATAGACACACTTCTGAAATCGTAGCCGTCCACAAACATGCTGCGCATGACGACCTAATGTGAAACTAAAAGTGTATACACCCATTTCCAGAGATATAAGTATTATTCCATTAGTTTACAGGATGTAATGTGATACTGTATTCGAAAGGTAAATTAGCAGAGTTATAGTATCCTGCAATTATTACTGCAAGTCAAGATATGAGTAACAACCCACTGGGCAACACTTGAGGGAGATGTATCTTCCGTTTGGATGGTATATACTGTATATATTATGAATAACATATATAAAAGACAATATCCAAAGGTAAAAGTTTATTGCTAATATCATGAATTTGGTATCCTATTTATATGGCTAATGTTACTACTTCTAAACTTACAAAGATCCAATCAACCATGGATGAATGAAAGTATACCTAGCTTCATGCTGAAATGATTGTGTCCTTTGGGCAAATCAGATGTCAATGTAGCCCACATAAGCCAAACCTCATTCCGAATTTACGTTCACTTTCACATACAGCTTGTGTAAGAAAAGTTAGAGAAGTTACTTTCCACTAGTCAATGTTATTTTGGTAGTCTACGCAAATGAGTATGTTCAACATCTAAATGTGTTGACATGATAGCTTAGCTTAAATGAACGCAGCGTGTTTCCAAAGCTAAGCAGGGTACATAGGAGTACGCATCTAGATGTTAGACTTGTTCTCACTGAAGTGCATTATCCCTCATATACTAGTAGTCACTGTTCAGGCAGGAATTGTTGGACTGTGGCTTCACATTTTATTTAAATATTCCCTTTATTTAGGTTGATGGCATGACGTCGAAACAATTACATTGAATCAAACATACCTTTTTACCATCAACATTCTAACAAGGTCAAATAAAATATGTCTAAATCAAATATGAAATTAATTTAAATCACAGAGCATTCGGAAAGTATTCAAACCCGTTCCCTTTTTTTCAAATGTTGTTACGTTACAGCCTTATTATAAAATATATTAAATAAATGTTGTTCCTCAGAAATCTACATATAATACCCCATCCCCTCTTTCCACTGGGATTCTCTGCCTCTAACCCTGTTGCAGGGGCTGAGTCACTGGCTTACTGGTGCTCTTCCATGCCGTCCCTGGGAGGCGTGCGTCACTTGAGTGGGTTGAGTCATTGACGTGATCTTCCTGTCTGGGTTGGCGCCCCCCCTTGGGGTGTGCCGTGGCGGAGATCTTTGTGGTCCATATTCGGCCTTGTCTCAGGAGGGTAAGTTGGTGGTTGAAGATATCCCTCTAGTGGTGTGGGGGCTGTGCTTTGGCAAAGTGGGTGGGGTTATATCCTGCCTGTTTGGCCCTGTCCGGCGGTATCGTCGGATAGGGCCACAGTGTCTCCTGACCACTCCTGTCTCAGCCTCCAGTATTTRTGCTGCAGTAGTTTATGTGTCGGGGGGCTAGGGCCAGTCTGTTATATCTGGAGTATTTCTCCTGTCTTATCCGGTGTCCTGTGTGAATTTAAGTATGCTCTCTCTAACTCTCTCTTTCTCTCTTTCTTTCTTTCTCTCTTTCTTTCTTTCTCTCTCTCTCTCGGAGGACCTGAGCCCTAGTACCATGCCTCAGGACTGTCTGGCCTGATGACTCCTTGCTGTCCCCAGTCCACCTGGCCGTGCTGCTGCTCCAGTTTCAACTGTTCTGCCTGCGGCTATAGAATCCTGAACTGTTCACCGGACGTGCTACCTGTCCCAGACCTGCTGTTTTCAACTCTAGAGACAGCAGGAGCGGTAGAGATACTCTCAATGATCGGCTATGAAAAGCCAACTGACATTTACTCCTGAGGTGCTGAACTGTTGCACCCTCGACATCCACTGTGATTATTATTATTTGACCATGCTGGTAACCTATGAACATTTGAACATCTTGGCCTTGTTCTGTTAATCTCTCCCCGGCACAGCCAGAAGAGGACTGGCCACCCCTCATAGCCTGGTTCCTCTCTAGGTTTCTTCCTAGGTTCTGGCCTTTCTATGGAGTTTTTCCTAGCCACCGTGCTTCTACACCTGCATTGCTTGCTGTTTGGGGTTTTAGGCTGGGTTTCTGTACAGCACTTTGAGATATCAGCTGATGTAAGAAGGGCTTTACAAATACATTTGAATGATTGATTGATTGATAATGACAAAGCAAAAACTGGTTTTTAGACATTTTTGCAAATTTATAAAAAATCTAAAACAGAAATACCTTATTTAAATAAGTATTCAGACCCTTTGCTATGAGACTCGAAATTGAACTCAGCTGCATCCTGTTTCCATTGACCATCATTGAGATGTTTCTACAACTTGATTGGAGTCCACCTGTGGTAAATTCAATTGATTGGACATGATTTGGAAAGRAACACACCTGTCAATATAAGGTCCTACAGTTGACAGTGCATGTCAGAGCAAAACCAAGCCATGAGGTCGAAGGAATTGTCTGTAGACCTCCGAGACAGGAKTGTGTCGAGCCACAGATTTGGGGATGGGTACCAAAAAATGTCTGCAGCATTGAAGGTCAACAAGAACACAGTGGTGTGGCAGAATTATCAGAATTCGCTCGGTAACATAGATAATTAAGATGTCTTATCTGCATAATATGCTTATATGATTGAACTGTTGAACTCTTGTTATTAGAATGTATCCCTTCGGACTCTGGTGTTGACAGTTGCACTTCCTCCCTCAGATGGACCTCAGTCACCTGGGGCCCAGAAATGGGAGAAGTCAGGCTTCTCTATCACATGTCCCTGTTGCTATACATAATATCAGAAAGAGAAGAGGACAGAAGGGAACATTGTCTTCATATGTGGATATGTATCTTTACCTATTACAAACCATGTAAAGGGATGGCGTGATTAATAGGGAACTAATTACTTGTCTCCACAATGTCTGTGCCCAGTCACTCCCTACTTCGGCTTTGGGGGAGATACGTTCTGAGACAAAATAATAACGAAGACATCAAAACTATGAAATAACACATTTGGAATCATGTAGTAACCAAAAAAGTGTTAAAAAATATCTATATATATTATAGATTTTAGATTCTTCAAAGTAGCCACCCTTTGTCTTGATGACAGCTTTGCACACTCTATTCAGACCCCTTGGGCTCTGGCTGACTCCAAGGGGTCTGACTCCTTCCGAATGCATGAGCACAGGATGAAAACTATTTTTTATGTGGAATTTTCTACACAATTTCAATGTTTACATAGTTCTGATGATAATGTTGAAATTAGACTGGCGTAACAACCTGTGAGTCAGGTGAAGTCGTTGTATTTAAGTTGAAGTTTTACTGTAATTTTAATGTTTACAATGCTGGTTGAAATAAAATGAAAATAGTACTGGTTGATTACTTTTTACTAATCCAAATGTGTTTTCCATGTAGAGTCCACATCACAATAGGTTGACAAATGACATTGAAACAATGTTGATTCAACCAGTGTGTGCGCAGTGTGAATAGGCTATTAAGGCATGAATGTGAGAATTTCAATATTTAATTGATGATGTTTTAATTATTAACCATACCAATCTACAAGACAGTAATTCAGGTGTCTTTATGCTCATTGTAACATAGCATAATAACAATATTACTGAAAAAATGATTTGACTGATAACCTAATACTTACAGTTTATAGAAATGATGACTGACAGCTTAGCTTGCACATGAAAGTCACTTGGAGTTGACACCAACCTATTCTTACTTACAGTAACTACCTACTGTACATTCAGTTCCATATTTACTTTGAGGTTACCGAAACGTCCGCAATAGGCCTCCACCTCCATCCACCACCATGCATCAATCAATCAACTAGTCACTCATCATCTCTCTCTCTCCCTCTTTTTCTCTCTCTCTCGTTCTCTCTCTCTCTGTCACACACACACCTTTTCTAAGAATCTTGATGATGGAGGTATTCATTTAAATTAAATGGCCCTAATCAATATTCAAAATCAAATAGAGGATGAAATTCAATCAAACCTGCACTGCGGGAAATTGTTAACACTGTTTTTACACATATCCTAATCAATGCAAAGCATTTGACTATATTTACTGTGTTAAACTAATGGTACTTTTTCAACAGTGCAGGAACCATGTGTTTTCTCCCAGAGTGCAAGTTTGATTGAATCCTACCCTACCCTTCGATTCCTATTCGTATGTCATTGTCCAGTATCTTCACTGACAGGGCCTGCCCATCTCTGGCTTTGGGGCTATTTCACTCTCCACGGTCCTATACTCTAAAGCCAGGGAATGGCTCTCCTGTAGGCTGTGAATGGGGACTGGGGACAATTGTAGTGTTGGCAGGAGCAGGACTCAATCATCATCACCTGCTGGTGGATCATCCTGCCCTGGGGGCAGCGGAAGGCCATGCTAACGGTCCTGGTGCGGTAGGGGCTGCAGCAGCGGCCTTCCAGACACTGCAGGCCACAGAACCGGAACCTGTAGGCCCACTTGCTCAAACAGCCCTGGTGCTCCAGATGAATGGGCACGGGAGACCTGAAGCTACTATCGCAGGCACCCGTTCCCTGCAATACACATAACCGYGGACTTCAATTAAAAACATTGAATGATTTTAATTGATCTCTTACTTCAACTTTTAGTTGATCAACATGGACTTTGAAATATTAGGACATTTTGACAACTCTCAATACAATTCTTCATAATGCAGTTCTTCTGATGGCACATATTTATGGTCAATTTATGGTCAATGCTGTATCTAAGTAAAGGTACAATGTAAATTATATTAAGTAATTCATCCCATTTGCCAAAAAGTGAGGTACAAGAATGAAAGCAAAACATTTCTAATGGCCAAACTGTCCACCCACCTCAAGTGGCAATCCATTCTACCTCAACTAACCTCGAAAACAAAATGGTCAGACAGCAGTAAGAGTATTTGCAAAGTGTTTGAGAGTGTTTGAGGTAAAGAAAGGCGGAGACCGCTGCTCCCACTCACCACATGCGGCCTGCTGCGAGGCACAGCAGTGGCCTGGCATGGCCTGACTTGGCACAGTCTGGTTTGGGTCTGCGGGCGGCAGGCCCAGTTCTTGTTTGAGCTGCGGGTGGAGACACCTGGACCACAGCTGCTGGAGCAGGGGCTCCAGTCTGTGCTCTGCTCAATGCAGTTGGAGTTCAGGCCCTGGCCCGGAGACTGAGCCCCACCACCATCACCACGAAAGCCCTGACGCACCCTCTCCCTCTCTGGTGGTCTCTCCACTGGGTAGTGTTGAAAGACAAGGGCAATGTGATGCTGTTAGTCCATTTGTATACTCATTGGGTTTGTTATGTGAGGATATTGATATGGCTATGCTATTACACACAAAGGAAATGCTATGTACATTTCTTGTCCATTAAATATGAATATTGTGGTTTTAAATGCTTAAATATATGTGACTTCTGGATTCAATACATCCTGCCTATTTGTATGATGAGACTACTCCTTGCACACACGTGTCTTCCGTTGAAGCATCAACAGGTTAGCTACAAAAAAGGGTAACACTTTACTTGAAGGGGGTATCCGTACATAAGGCATTCATAACACCATTATGAAACCATTCATAACATGTGTTAAGAACGTTGTTATTAAGATTTTTAATGATACTGTAACATTCACGAAGCTGGTATTTCATGAAGGTATAATGAGTGCTTCAGTTAAAGAGTTACTCCAAAACAATAGTCTACCTGTAATTAATAGTATTTAAAACGATCCCATGGTGTTATTTTGCCCTCTGAATGCTACTGCGTAAACACTGCCATTCAGGTGCAATTAAACTGCACCCTTTTGTTCAAAGAGGAAGTAGTTGAGGGAAAAAGGAAGCGGTATACTGCTCTTGATAGTATCACTGATCTTCGTCAAAGCTCTGGCGAAGGCTGTGAGGCCGATACGTAAAGATTATTAAAGATCAGTGATACATCCAAATTCCTCTGTGTTGTGCACTTGGGTGTTTTATCCTGGCAAACAAGCAGTAAATCGCACTGCAGCACCTAAGTTACTTCAAGACTTGTCAAATGAAAAGCGCTTTACAAATGTAATAAATTATTACTGTTAATCATCCCTAATCAAAGTCTAATTTTCATATTTTTGCCTATCGAGTACTGTACCTGCAGCCATAGTGTCTGTGTAAATGTTGTTGTCCAGGCTTTCACAGACCCACTCCCTGCAGCACCTCCCAGGCTGGCGCACTAGCTGAGGGTTGGGGCAGTTGGCTGCGGCAGGAACCTGTAAGTCATCGCTGCACAGTGGCACACAGGTCACCCCGCCACCCAGGCAGTGGCACAGCTGTGCACACGACGGCTGGAATGTCTGGCCCTCCTCGAATTGCATGCCGTTCAGTTCACATCCCAGCATGTTCTGGCCTGGTCACAGAGAGAGGAATAGATGGGGAGACAGATGGGGAAGTGAGAGAGTGAACTTTGATCAGTTAAGTAAACAAAACAAAAAAAACGTCCTCTCACTGTCAACTGCGTTTATTTTCGGCAAACTTAACATGTGTAAATATTTGCATGAACATAACAAGATTCAAGAACGGAGACATAAACTAAACAAGTTCCACACACATGTGACTAACATAAATGGAATAATGTGTCCCTGAACAAAGGTGGGGTCAAAATCAAAAKTAACAGTCAGTATCTGGTGTGGCCACCAGCTGCATTAAGTACGGCAGTGCATCTCCTTCTCATGGACTGCACCAGATTTGCCAGTTTTTGCTGCTCTTCCACCAAGGCACCTGCAAGTTCCCGGACATTTCTGAGGGGAATGGCCCTAGCCCTCACCCTCCAATCCAACAGGTCCCAGACGTGCTCAATGGGATTGAGATCCGGGCTCTTCGCTGGCCATGGCAGAACACTGACATTCCTGTCTTGCAGGAAATCACGCACAAAATGAGCAGTATGGCTGGTGGCATTGTCATGCTGGAGGGTCATGTYAGGATGAGCCTGCAGGAAGGGTACCACATGAGGGAGGAGGATGTCTTCCCTGTAACTCACAGCGTTGAGATTGCCTRCAATGACAACAAGCTCAGTCCAATGATGCTGTGACACACCGCCCCAGACCATGACGGACCCTCCTCCTCCAAAGCGATCCTGCTCCAGAGTACAGGCGGTGTAATGCTCATTCCTTCGACGATAAACACGAATCCGACCATCACCCCTGGTGAGACAAAACCGCGACTCCTCAGTGAAGAGAACTTTTTGCCAGTCCTGTCTGGTCCAGCGACGGTGGGTTTGTGCCCATAGGTGACGCTGTTGCCAGTAATGTCTGATGAGGACCTGCCTTACAACAGGCCTACAAGCCCTCAGTCCAGCCTCTCTCAGCCTGAGCACTGATGGAGGGATTGTGCGTTCCTGGTGTATCTCGATCCTGTGTAGGTGTTGTTACACGTGGTCTGCCACTGCGAGGATGATCAGCTGTCCGTCTTGTCTCCCTGTAGCGCTGTCTTAGGCATCTCACAGTATGGATATTGCATTACATCTGCAGTCCTCATGCCTCCTTGCAGCATGCCCAAGGCACGTTCACGCAGATGAGCAGGGACCCTGGTCATCTTTCTTTTGATGTTTTTCAGAGTCAGTAGAAAGGCCTCTTTAGTGTCCTAAGTTTTCATAACTGTGACCTTAATTGCCTACCGTCTGTAAGCTGTTAGTGTCTTAACGACCGTTCCACAGGTGCATGTTCATTAATTGTTTCTGGTTCATTGAACAAGCATGGGAAACAGTGTTTAAACCCTTAACAATGAAGATCTGTGAAGTTATTTGGATTTTTACAAATTATCTTTGAAAGACAGGGTCCTGAAAAAGGGATGTTTCTTCTTTTGCTGAGTTTTAGGTGAAGCAGATCAAAACAAAACAAAATCAAATCACATTGCATTACTCACAATGCGCCGAATAAAACAGGTTTAGACCTTACAGTGAAATGCTTATTACAAGCCCTTAACCAACAACGCAGTTTAAAAAATATGAAGAAGAATAAGAAATAAAAGTAACAAGTACTGAAAGATCAGCAGTAAAATAACAATGGCGAGACTATATACAAGGGGTACCGGTACAGAGACAATGTGCGGGGTAACCAGTTAGTCGAGGTAATTGTGGTAATATGTACATAGATAATAACAGAGAGTAGCAGTGGTGTAAAATAGGGGGGGGGGGGAAATGCAAATAGTCTGGGTAGCCATTTGATTAGATGTTCAGGAGTCKTATGGTTTGGGGGCAGAAGCTGTTAAGAAGCCTCTTGGACCTAGACTTGGCACTCCGGTACCGCTTGCCGTGCGGTAGCAGAGAGAACAGTCTATGACTAGGGTGGCTGGAGTATTTGACTATTTATTTGGGCCTTCCTCTGACACCGCCTGGTATAGAGGTCCTGGATGGAAGGAAGCTTGTCCCCAGTGATGTATTGGGCTGTACGCACTACCCTCTGTAGTGCCATGCGGTCAGAGGCCGAGCAGTTGCCATATCAGGCAGTGACGCAACCAGTCAGGATGCTCTCGATGGTGCAGCTGTAGAACCTTTTGAGGACCTGAGGACCCAGGCTCCTGAGGGGGAATAGGTTTTATCGTGCCCTCTTCACAACTGTCTTGGTGTGCTTGGATCATGTTAGTTGGTTGGTGATGTGGACACCAAGGAACTTAAAGCTGTCAACCTTCTCCACTACAGCCCCGTCGGCGTGCTCTGTCCTCCTTTTCCTGTAGTCTACAATCATCTCCTTTGTCTTGATCACGATGAGGGAGAGGTTGCTGTCCTGGCACCACACGGCCATGTCTCTGACCTCCTCCATATAGGCTGTCTCGTCGTTGTTGGTGATCAGGCCTACCACTGTTGTGTCATCGGCAAACTTAATGATGGTGTTGGAGTTGTGCCTGGCCGTGCAGTCATGAGTGAACAGGGAGTACAGGAGGGGACTGAGCATGCACCCCTGAGGGGCCCTGTGTTGAGGATCAGCATGGTGGATGTGTTGTTATCTACCCTTACCACCTCGGGGCAGCCCGTCAGGAAGTCGCAGAGGGAGGTGCAGAGGGAGGTGTTTAGTCCCAGGGTCCTTGGCTTATTGATGAGCTTTGAGGGCACTATGGTGTTGAATGCTGAGCTGTAGTCAATGAATAGCATTCTCACATAAGTGTTCCTTTTGTCCAGGTGTGAAAGGGCAGTGTGGAGTGCAATAGAAATTGCATCATCTGTGGATCTGTTAGGGCGGTATGCAAATTGGAGTGGGTCTAGGGTTTCTGGGATAATTGTGTTGATTTGAGCCATGACCAGTTTTTCAAAGCACTTCATGGCTACCTTAGTGTTCTTGGGCACAGGGACTACGGTGGTCTGCTTAAAACATGTTGGTATTACAGACTCGGACAGGGAGAGGTTGAAAATGTCAGTGAAGACACTTGCCAGTTGGTCAGCGCATGTCCTGGTAATCCGTCTGGCCCTGCGGCCTTGTGAATGTGGACCTGTTTAAAGGTCTTACTCAAATCGGGTACGGAGAGCGTGCTCACACAGTMATCCGGAACAGCTGGTGCTCTCATGCATGTTTCAGTGTTATTTGCCTCGAAGCGAGAATAGAAGTAGTTTAGCTCATCTGGTAGGCTTGGGTCACTGGGCAGCTCCCGGCTGTGCTTCCCTTTGTA
This sequence comes from Salvelinus sp. IW2-2015, assembly GCF_002910315.2. NCBI lineage: Eukaryota > Metazoa > Chordata > Actinopteri > Salmoniformes > Salmonidae > Salvelinus > Salvelinus sp. IW2-2015. Next base: position 18,192,304 of record NC_036838.1, read on the forward strand.
GTCTGTACTGGTTTGCAAGCCCTGACACATCCGACGAGCRTTGGAGCTAGTGTTGTACGATTCGATCTTAGTCCTGTATTGACACTTTACCTGTTTGATGGTTTGTCGAAGGGCATAGCGGGATTTCTTATAAGCTTCCGGGTTAGAGTCCCGCTCTTTGAAAGCGGCAGCTCTAGCCTTTAGCTCAGTGCGGATGTTGCCTGTAATCCATGGCTTCTGGTTGGGGTATGTACGTACGGTCACTGTGGTGACGACGTCATCGATGCACTTATTGATGAAGCAAATGACTGATGTGGTGTACTTCTCAATGCCATAGGAAGATTCCCGGAACATATTCCAGTCTGTGCTAGCAAAACAGTCTTGTAGCTTAGCATCTGCTTCATCTGACCACTTTTTTATTGATCGAGTGACTGGTGCGTTCTGCTTTCATTTTTGCTTGTGACAACGTACAGTGGCAAGAAAAAGTAACAAGAAAAATACAATAATGTATGTTTTATTAATTTAAGCACACTATATTTGTCTATTGTTGTGACTTAGATGAAGCTCAGATCAAATTTTATGACCAATTCATGCAGAAATCCAGGTATTTCCAAAGGGTCCACATACTTTTTCTTKGCACTGTATGTGGTGTCAAATCTAGGGAGAAGACATGTGTACTAAAATAACATTTGAGTCATTTAGCAGACACTTATCCAGAGCGACATCATTTGTTTAACACTTCTAATGGCTGCCCTTTAACATCAATGTCGCAATACTTGTTGTATCCAACTGGATATTGTGGGATTATTACCCATGGCTGCCATTCCCAATCCTAAATAACTTAAGTACTTGGCTATTTTCCTATTATTTATGGCTATGAAATAGAACATTCAACATTCATCTTTGTCAAAGATTTGCTGTGCATGAAAACTGGGATACACTCTTACATCTCACTCCATTTGAGTTCTTAATATCATTATCATGATCACATAATGGAAATGCTTTGAGGCTTTGTACAGTATTTGTACCCTACAAAGTAGTCGCCTGGTCCCAGATCTGTTTGCGCTGTCTTGCCAACTGTACTGCCTTGTTGTCTTGTAGTTGGATCTTACAGTTGGCAAGATACCACAAACAGATATATCTCACAGTTGGCAAGACAACACAAACAGACCTGGGACCAGTTTAACAGGGTAGCGCTGTACTCACTGACACACTCTCCAGGACCACCGGGGTAGCTGGCGCTGTAGTCACACTGCAGGCCCTGCTGGCTGTCACACACAAACCTCTCCGTGCAGTCTTCGCCCTCCTGTCTGGCGCACACCTGGCAGCAGCGGCACCCATCCAGCACCGTGGGCACCCCCAGAGGGCAGCGTGGTGCGGGCCAGGGGCAGTTGTGACACGGGCCCCCGCATAGCTGGCAGCACACCTAACACATGTGGGTTGACAGTAGGATGATTAACTGCAGTAGCGTTTGTGGATAAAATATGTGTGAGACTGCAGTGTTCACCGGTAGCCTTTTGTTGACTGTATGGGTTAAGTTTTTTTGTCTGTGACTGTACTATAAATGTTACTTTTGTGTGTATTTGTTTGTGTAACCTGTAGGGTTAAAATCCTTACAGCTTCCCCAAATCCCAATGGAGGTATTCCGGAATCAGCAGGGAATAAGCTGCAAGGGAATCCTCTAACCTGGAATTTTTTAACCATGAACATCCTACAGGATATATTGCACACATATTACGCACAAAAACCGTATGCTGGTCATTCATAGCGTCCCTTAAATTTACGTAGAATCTTAATTTGATCACTTTTTTCACTGCAGGAAATGCAGATAAGCTTTGTAATGTAATTACATTCACTGAAACCCAGCACTAACAAACACAGTTATATTRACAGTATTGCACTTTTGTCATGTAGCCTAATTTTGTTCAGCTAATAGCCTAACCACCAATYAAGCAACATTATGGACTAAACATTCAAATCCTGTTGATGCAGGATTATTTTGCTGCGACAATTCTGGTAAAATACTGCCCTCTTGCAGTCCAAACGCGTTGCACTCTTTTTGTTTATAAAGGCCTGCTGCATAAACTTCCGCCTTACCTTACTTTATTGTTAGCTAATCGACGTACAAGATACTAGACCCGGTCTCAGGGATGGCTAACTCTGGAAATCCCTTCAATCTCCACTGAGTTATGTAAATCTGCGTTTAGTTTTTTTGCAAGATACTTGTAACCTCCAGCGCTCTCTAAAACTGGTTGAAATGGTGCCTCTAGGGCAATTCAAAAGGCTGATTGAGGACCTTTCTACAGAAAAATGTGTTTGTTTTCTATGATTGTGTTTTGCTTTTAGTGTATTGATGTGAATATTGATGTGTATATTGGTGTATAATTTATGTGTCAGTGGTGTTCGGTGCCGTTTACGATGAGGGAGAACACTTCTTTTTTGATGAGCATGGCCTTAAGTCTATTACAGCATATTGGATGACTGTCATTCATATTTCATTCACCCAGCTCAATGTAACATCGACAGGTTTAGGCTACTAATGTACATGATACTTTACCCATCATGAGGTTGCTACAACTTAGCCTACGAATGAAAGTTTACAGCGCAGGTGCACAGGTCGACAGAAATGTTTTTGTAATCAAGGTGACAGACAGTGACACATTCAATACCACCTTGCACACTCTTGCCTGCATCTTTTATTTTATTTTAATTGTATTTATTTATTTATTTCACCTTTATTTAACCAGGTAGGCAAGTTGAGAACAAGTTCTCATTTTCAATTGCGACCTGGCCAAGATAAAGCAAAGCAGTTCGACACATACAACAACACAGAGTTACACATGGAGTAAAACAAACATACAGTCAATAATACAGTAGAAAAATAAGTCTATATACAATGTGAGCAAATGAGGTGAGATAAGGGAGGTGAAGGCAAAAAAGGCCATGGGGGCGAAGTAAATACAATATAGAAAGTAAAACACTGGAATGGTAGATTTGCAGTGGAAGAATGTGCAAAGTAGAAATATAAATAATGGGGTGCAAAGGAGCAAAATAAATAAATAAATACAGTAGGAGAACAGGTAGTTGTTTGGGCTAAATTATAGATGGGCTATGTACAGGTGCAGTAATCTGTGAGCTGCTCTGACAGCTGGTGCTTAAAGTTAGTGAGGGAGATAAGTGTTTCCAGTTYCAGAGATTTTTGTAGTTCGTTCCAGTCATTGGCAGCAGAGAACTGGAAGGAGAGGTGGCCAAAGGAGGAATTGGTTTTGGGGGTGACCAGAGAGATACGATAAGGGGGGACTTTACCTAGCAGGGTCTTGTAGATGACCTGGAGCCAGTGGGTTTGGCGACGAGTATGACGCGAGGGCCAGCCAACGAGAGGTTACAGGTCGCAGTGGTAGGTAGTATATGGGGCTTTGGTGACAAAACGGATGGCACTGTGATAAACTGCATCCAATTTATTGAGTAGGGTATTGGAGGCTATTTTGTATCTAACTGATCTAGGGTGTTAGTCCAACATTTAGTCCAACATTTGCAAACAAGAGTTTCGATTGGACAAATTCAAGTATGTTTATCCCCGTTTCTTTCTATTTGCTTCCGTTTAAGAAATGTTTTTCAACTGAATTGGTGGAATAAATACACCCCTGATCACCCACAAATACAGTTCACTTTCATAGCAGCACACATAAAAACAACATGATCACTTTGTTCATTGTATAATTCCTTCTCGCATTTATGCACTGTCCTCCTCTCACCTTTTCCATTCGCTTGTGGACTTCAGTGCACAACACAACAGCTGTCTGTGACCAGGCGAAGAAACCTTTCCAAGCCAAACTTTCATACCATAACCGCTAACCTCTACACACAGCCTACATCATTGTCACCATATTAGCTAACGTCATAGTCAACATAGCTACTAGAACTAAGGCATTAGTAAACCCGCTTCAATCACGCAGTACAGTGTATAGTCAGCAAGCAGTTTAGCAGTTACACCTTCGGGCCCTGGTGGCACTAAATTAATAAAACCAAAAGCTTACCTTGACCTGGAAGAGTTTCAACGTTGAATAGTCATAGCCAGCTAGCTAACATAGCATCCCTTTCTGTTGGAGCCGAATGTTTGAGTAGGCTAAACTAGCTAGCTGCATTCACTAGCTAAGAAAGTGAAAGTGAAAAAAAATACAACAAAATATAGCTAGCTTTATCTCTCTCTCTTTCTCTCTTTCTCTCTCTCTCTCTCTCTCTCTCTCTCTCTCTCTCTCTTGCTTCTGTCTTTCTCTCTCTTTGAGTCAACTACTCACCACAATTTATGCACTGCAGTGCTAACTAGCTGTAGCTTATGCTTTCAGTGCTAAATTCATTCTCTGATCCTTTGTTTGGGTGGACAACATGTCAGTTCATGCTGCAAGAGCTCTGATAGTTTGGAGGATGTCCTCCGGAAGTCCTCCGGAAGTCTAAGATATGGGGTGAGCACCATGTGCCTCCTCGGTTTTGTATTGAAGTCAATGTACCCAGAGGAGGACAGAAACTAGCTGTACCCCGGCAACACCATGGTGCTACCCCAGAGAGTGCTGTTGAGGCTACTGTAGAGCTTCATTGAAAAACAGTGTGTTTTAATCAATTATTTGGTGATGTGAATATATTTAGTGTAGTTTTATCTAAAAAGGATAACTTTTTCATTGTTTCACTATTTTTATTTTACTGAAATTCACTGAGGAGAATGGTCCTCCCCTTCTTCCTCTGAGGAGCCTCCACTGATAGTGTATATGGATGTTTTTATTTGTATTGATAACGTTTARTATCAGTTTGTGAACCACCATATACTATTCACTTACCAAAAACAAGTGCAAACAAGTTCATCATCCCATGACATCCCTCAAATATTAAATTCCATTTCTTCCCCAAAATATCACAAGCTTACTTTGACAAATGTAAGATGTTTGACAACTTGAATTCTTAAGGAAATTCTTGAGCTTGTCAACCCTCACCTGAGTGATGATACACAACAGCAGGTAACCAAGGAGCGTAGCATCTCTTCGGTCCATCTTCAGGGGTTAGCTAGTTCTCTCTCGCTCTCTCTTGTCGGTCTATCTCCTCAAGAAAGCCGCGATGCCATTAATGCTGTGTGTTAGCAAACTGCCTGCCTCTGTCCATTCATTTATAAAGTCTGCCTTCTGATGTCACAGACGGTGGACTGCAATGTAAATAGTTACTGGACAGGAATCAAAAATAGTTGTAATTCCACATTCCTGCTACCCATTTCCTTAGTCTCACGCTCTCTCTCTTTCTCTCCAAGCCAAGCACTTTTTCCGAAGACTTTCATGGCTTTTGGGGTCAGTTTAGACTGAGGTCCAAATACTGTGTATTGAGGTGGTGAATTGTGCTTGCGATTGGTCGTGGCTGAGTTAAATTGTCTGTATTTCTTACCGGGATGATGTTCCTGCTTTGACCTGGTGTTTTGTTGGCACTGTGTAATAGACAGAGGTTTACCAAGGTAACTTCTACTGTATGCCCAATCTTTGGTTAGAGTGACTTTTAGTCTCTTGTGACAGACTTTAACATTTAAATATTAGACGGCGAGATTCTGTTCTGGGTGCCGAGTTTAAGTGACTCTCAACCACTACAAGTACAGCTGAAGTTTACAAGCATTTCGCTAGACTCGCAATAACATCTGCTAACCATGTGTATGTGACCAATAAAATTGGATTTGATTTGAGTTATTTTCACTGTGATGAAACTTGTGGTTGTTCTACAGGCGAATAAAAGTCACTTTAAAATGGTGTATCATTGCATTTGAATTAAGGCAACAGCTTAGCCCTCAGAAGCCTGTAGATACAGTGGGGAGAACAAGTATTTGATACACTGCCGATTTTGCAGGTTTTCCTACTTACAAAGCATGTAGAGGTCTGTAATTTTTATCATAGGTACACTTCAACTATGAGAGACGGAATCTAAAACAAAAATCCAGAAAATCACATTGTATGATTTTTAAGTAATTAATTTGCATTTTATTTGATGACATAAGTATTTGATACATCAGAAAAGCAGAACTTAATATTTGGTAGAGAAACCTTTGTTTGCAATTACAGAGATCATACGTTTCCTGTAGTTCTTGACTAAGTTTGCACACACTGCAGCAGGGGATTTTGGCCCACTCCTCCCTACAGATCATCTCCAGATCCTTCAGTTTCGGGGCTGTCGCTGGGCAATACGGACTTTCAGCTCCCTCCAAAGATTTTCTATTGGGTTCAGGTCTGGAGACTGGCTAGGCCACTCCAGGACCTTGAGATGCTTCTTACGGAGCCACTCCTTAGTTGCCCTGGCTGTGTGTTTTGGTCGTTGTCATGCTGGAAGACCCAGCCATGACCCATCTTCAATGCTCTTACTGAGGGAAGGAGGTTGTTGGCCAAAGTCTCGCGATACATGACCCCATCCATCCTCTCCTCAATACAGTGCAGTCGTCCTGTCCCCTTGCAGAAAAGCATCCCCAAAGAATGATGTTTCCACCTCCATGCTTCACGGTTGGGATGGTGTTTCTTGGGGTTGTACTCATCCTTCTTCTTCCTCCAAACACGGTGAGTGGATTTAGACCAAAAAGCTCTATTTTTGTCTCATCAGACCACATGACCTTCTCCCATTCCTCCTCTGGATCATCCAGATGGTCATTGGCAAACTTCAGACGGGCCTGGACATGCGCTGGCTTGACAGGGGACCTTGCGTGCGCTGCAGGATTTTAATCCATGACGGCGTAGTGTTTACTAATGGTTTTCTTTGAGACTGTGGTCCCAGCTCTCTTCAGGTCATTGACCAGGTCCTGCCGTGTAGTTCTGGGCTGATCCCTCACCTTCCTCATGATCATTGATGCCCCACGAGGTGAGATCTTGCATGGAGCCCCAGACCGAGGGTGATTGACCGTCATCTTGAACTTCTTCCATTTTCTAATAATTGCGCCAACAGTTGTTGCCTTCTCACCAAGCTGCTTGCCTATTGACCTGTAGCCCATCCCAGCCTTGTGCAGGTCTACAATTCTATCCCTGATGTCCTTACACAGCTCTCTGGTCATGGCCATTGTGGAAGAGGTTGGAGTCTGTTTGATTGAGTGTGTGGACAGGTGTCTTTTATACTGGTAACGAGTTCAAACAGGTGCAGTTAATACAGGTAATGATGAGGAGAACAGGAGGGCTTCTTAAAGAAAAACTAACAGGTCTGTGAGAGCCGGAATTCTTACTGGTTGGTAGGTGATCAAATACTTACGTCATGCAATAAAATGCAAATGAATTACTTAAAAATCATACAATGTAATTTTCTGGATTTTGTTTTAGATTCCGTCTCTCACAGTTGAAGTGTACCTATGATAAAAATTACAGACCTCTACATGCTTTGTAAGTAGGAAAACCTGTAAAATCGGCAGTGTATCAAATACTTGTTCTCCCCACTGTATGTGTCAATAATTAGCCCACGCTTGCCTATGTCTATGTATTGCATGTGAAATATCAGCTATTGTTGTCTCAATGCACTACAGTGTAAAAGCAGGGCAGGTCATAGTGAAACGTATTCTCAATAATGAATCAAATGGATTTGACCGATTTTTCTTGGCATACAGTATATTGCCACACAGCATTCCCACAGAAGAAATAACACGCTAGTCCATACATAACTATTCAGACACCTGAAAGATAATGATCATGAATTGCATTTACATGATACAGTATTTTTTATTTCACTAGGTTTCAAAGTACTTTACATTGTAGGGGTACAATGCCCCACCAATGTAGCTAAAATGTTATATGACCACTATTCTTCTACACTTACAACTAGCAACAGACTTCGCCACATCTGTCTACCAAAGACAGACCAAAGACTAGACTACTGTTTGCTTCCCTGCTTCCAAAAACAAGCCTTTTCCTCAAAGTTGGATGTATTTTTGCCCACCAATACAGTATGAAGGAAGTATAAATGACGCTGTCTGCTGAAACATTCTCAAGCATCTGCCGTTACAATAACATAACCCCACAAAGCAGCTTCTACCCCATGACTTCACAGTTTCTCTATGGGGGAGGTCATGTGACGCATTTCTCTCTCTCTGTGTGTGTGTGTTTATCACAGAGTTGGCAAAAACCTACAGAGCAAAGACCATCCCTGGCACAACTGTGGACACCGTCGTTCTAGATTTGAACATCTGCAGGTATGTTGAATCCATACACATCCTTTGGCACTGCTCTAGGTTTTGTGGTAAAGAAGTMATTTTTTTCTCAGAACTCATTTCAAGATTTGTGTGATTGACAGGGTTAAAGGGATAGTTCACCAAAAATCACAAAATTACATTTTTGTTTGTTTCCTTTCCAAATCTGAAAAGATTTGGCATGGGTCCCTAGATCATCAAAATGTTCTACAGCTGCACCATCGAGAGCATCCTAACCGGTTGCATCACTGCCTGGTATGGCAACTGCTCGGCATCTGACCATAAGGCGCTACAGAGGGTAGTGCAAACGGCCCAGTACGTCACTGGGGCCAAGCTTCCTGCCATCTAAGACCCTATACAATCAACAGTGTCAGAGGAAAGCCCATAAAATTGTCAGAGACTCCAGTCACCCAAGTTATAGACTGTTTTCTCTGCTACCGCATGGCAAGCGGTACCGGAGTGCCAAATCTAGGACCAAAAGGCTCCTCAACAGCTTCTACCCCCAAGCAATAAGACTGCTGAATAATTAATAAAATCGCCACCGGACCATTTACATTGACCCCCCCACCTCTGTTTTTGTGCWCTGCTGCTACTCGCTGTTTATTATCTATGCATAGTCACTTCACCCCCACCTACATGTACAAATTACCTCAACTAACCTGTACCCCGGCACACTGACTTGGTACCGGTGCCCCATGTATATAGCCTCGTTATTGTTATTCCTATTGTGTTACTTTTTATTATTACTTTTTATTATAGTCTACTTGGTAAATATTTTCTTAACTCTTCTTGAACTGCACTGTTGGTTAAGGGCTTGTAAGTAAACATTTCACGGTAAAGTATACACTTGTATTCGGCGCATGTGACAAATAAAGTTGGATTTGATTTGATTTGATCAACGTACGTGTGTCAGGGAACCACAGTGAGACGATCCAATTCCTGCTTGTTAAGTCTCCTCAGGTTCCCGTGGTATTGGGATTCTCTTGGCTCCAGCGACACAATATCCTTATTAACTGGTCTGCTGGTGCCATCATGGGCTGGAGCCCGTTCTGCCACGCTCATTGCCTGAAGTCAGCGCAGCCTACCCCGGGGTATCTTCCTCGGGGATCGGAAGTTGCTAGTCCCGCGGACCTCCGTGAGGTGTTCAGTAAGGCCCGGGCCACTTCGCTTCCGCCCACCGACCCTATGACTGCAGGATCGACCTTCTCCCAGGAACCACTCTGCCACGACTGAGACCTACATTGAGGACTCCCTAGCTGCAGGGTTCATCCGCCCTTCTGCCTCCCCCACCGGCGCAGGGTTTTCCTTTGTGGAGAAGGATAATGCCCGTGCATCGACTACCGGGGGCTCAACTGACATTACGGTGAAGAACTGCTACCCGCTACCACTCATCTCCTCGGCCTTCGAGCCGCTCCAGGGGGCCACCGTGTTCTCCAAGCTGGACCTACGGAGCRCCTACCACCTGGTGCGGATACGGGAAGGGGACAGGTGTAAGACTGCCTTCAACACGGCCAGCAGTCTCTACGGTATCTGGTCATGCCATTTGGCCTTACCAACGCCCCTGCTGTGTTCCAGGCTCTGGTGAATGATGTTCTCCGCAACATGTTGAACCGATTCGTCTTCGTCTACCTTGACGACATCCTCGTTTGCTCCCGCTCCGCACAAGAACACATGCTCCATGTCCGACACATTCTCCAACACCTCCGGGAGAACGAACTTTTTGTGAAAGCGAATTCCATCGCTCCACCATCCCCTTCCTGAGTTACATCATCGCTGCAGTGAATGTACAGATGGATCCTGGGAAGGTGAGAGTGGTGGTGGATTGGCCCCAGCCTACGTCCAGAGTGCAACAGCAACGTTTCCTGGGATACGGCAACTTTTATTGCCAGTTTATCCGGGGTTACAGCACCTTGGCTTCCCCCCTGTCTGCACTCACCCCTCCTAAGGTTCCATTCACGTGGTCCCCAGCTGATGACCGGGCATTCCGGGATCTCAGACCCCATTTCACCACAGCTCCCATCTTGGTTCATCCTGACCCGCCCCGCCAGTTCGTGGTGGAGGTGATGCTTCGGATGTTGGAGTGGGGGCTGTCCTGTCCCAGCGTTCTGCCCTTGACCTCAAGTTACATCCCGGCACCTTCTTCTCCCATCACCTCAACGCCATGGAGAGAACCTACGATGTGGGGAATCGTGTGCTTCTCGCGGTGAAGATGATATTGCAGGAGTGGAGGCACTGGCTGGAGGGGGCAGAACATCCGTTCATTGTGTTGACAGACCACAAAAACCTGGAATATCTCCGCACCACCAAGTGTCTCAATTCCAGGMAAGCTAGGTGGGCCCTGCTTTTCACCCGGTTCAACTTCTCCCTCTCATACCGACCGGGATCCAAGAATGTCAAGCCGGATGCGCTGTCACACCGCTATAGACCAGTGCCTGGTGACGGCACTCAGCTGGGGAATAGGGAAGCAGGTTCCTGAGGCGCAGCGTTCAATGCCGAACCCCGGGGGCGCACAGATAACCGGATGTTTGTTATTGACGCTGTCCGCTCCTTGGTCCTGGAGTGGGCCCACTCCTCCAAGCTTGCCTGCCACCCGGGTTCCCGTCGAACCCTGGCCTTTGTGCGACTCCGCTTGTGGTGGTCTGCCATAGTTCCTGATGTCTACGCATTCGTCGCCGCATGCACGATTTGTGTGCAGAACAAGACTCCCCAGCAAGCTCCAGCTGGTCTCCTTCAACCTCTGCCTGTTCCTCACYGTCTCTGGTCTCACATATCCCTGGGGTCTKCCCCCGCCATCCTGACAGTAGTGGACCAGTTTTCCAAAGCCGCCCACTTCATTCCTCTCCCCAAGCTACCCTCTGCCAAAGAGACGGCCCAGCTCATTGTGCAGCACGTATTCTGGATCCATGGACTCCCAGTGGACATGGTATCCGACCAGGGTCTTCAGTTCGCGTCCCGGTTCTGGAAGGCGTTCTGCACACTCATTGGGTCRTCTGCCAGCCTGTACTGACCTCTGCCTGTCGTTTTGCCTGCCCCTTGTTCTAGTAATAAACTTTTGTTACTTCGACACTGTCTGCATCTGGGTATTTTCCTGAAACGTGATACATAACATGATGCTTCCACCACAATACTTGCCGATATATGGTACTGCATAAATCCCCTTGTGACCGGGGGAATGGAAGCTTGTTGTGTGCAACAGGGAGTAGCAATAGAAAGCAAGCTTCACAAAAAAAATGTCATTTGTAAAACTATCTAGCCTGTCTATCTATGGGTTACACGGTTGACATGTTATGCTCGACACACTTCGTTTTCCAACAAAAACACCAGAACCAGCTCACCTGCTTTTACTAAATTATTTGAAAAATTTTCTTTGGAAAAAATATTTTAAAATGAATCGTTTCACCATTAAAATGAGAGTTCAGTTAACGTAACAGGGTTGACCTTAAGATGAAGGACAGGGGTAAATTAATCTCTAATCACATAAAATAAATAATAATTTGCAGAAATGACATTGTCAACAAAATAACTAGAGCTTTACAATAATAGTGAATATTGGAGAAGTGTAGGGATTAACTGGGTTAAATCTTCCTAGAAGTGACACAGTGTTGGAGGGACATATCAAAATGCTGAATTTTGGCAATTTAGCAAGCCTTTATTCACAATAACAATCTGATTTATTGTATTATCCATGTGGTCTATATTAAAGGGCACTTCACTTTATATAACAGGTGTTTAAAATGTAATATTGGTGCACAATTTCTACATTAAATACCAAAGGCAAAAAAAGGCACCCATTTCGTGGAAAGGCCCATGTTGAGTTATACAAGGTTAATAGAATCATAAAAAAATTATTCACAGCTAAAATCGCTGCCAAAGGTGCTTCCACCAAGTATTAACTCTGGGGTGTGAAGACATACGCAATCAATACATCCTCATTTTAAATGTTTTATTAATTTTGAATTTTTTTCCWGAATTTTTATTTCACTTTGAAAATGTGGAGTTGGTTGGGTCGATCAGTAGGAACAAATTAAATGTAATCCCTTTTTAGATTGAATTCTAAAGCAGAAAATGTGAAGACTGTGCAAGGGGTGTCACACCCTCATCTGTTTCACTTGTGATTGTCTCCACCCACCTCCAGGTGTCACCCGTTTTCCCCATTAGTCCCTGGGTATTTATTCCGGTGTTCCTTGTTTGTCTGTTGCCTGTTTGTCTTGTCAAGTCAACCAGCATGGTGTTCTTATCTCTCTTTTGCTAGTCCTCCTGGTTTTGACCCTTGATTCTGAACTCACCTGCCTGACCATACTGCCTGCCCTGACCTCGAGCCTGCCTGCCACTCTGTACCTCCTGGACTCTGACCCTGTTTATGATCTTTTGCCTGTCCACGACCATTCTCTTGCCTGCCCCTTGGATTATAATAAATATCAGAGACTCAAACCATCTGCCTCCCGTGTCCGCATCTGGGTCTCGCCGTGTGCCCTTATAAGGGGTGTGTACATTTTCACTAGTGACTGTATATTACCTGCTGTTCAGTGGTGAGTAGTATACTATAGTAAGTAAAACTTACTATAATACAGACAAGCACACCATATGAGGTAGATAGCTTTATAAATGTCTACAGTATATGTATGTGCAAAAACAGATATATTTCACTGTAACTGTTTTGCTTTTTAATGCAAAATATATATATTTTTAAATGAATAATGACAGAACATTGATACAATACAACATATTTTTCATTTTAAAAATATTAAATAAATAAAGTCATGTTTTGTAGCAGTTATTGTGGCAATTGTGCTTAACCGATTGCACGATCACACTAGCCTCACACTTGTCTCAATGATGTTCCTTTCGGCCACGGCATTGTAGAATACCTAGGTAGACTCATTTTCCCTTTGCTTTGTAAAGACTACAGCCAGACGGGAGCCCTACTTCCTTGTCCAATTGTGTTCCCACCCTCGAAGGCAGGCTTTCCAAAATGGGGGGCGGTAAGCGGTACTAGTTTCTACAGGTTCACAGGAGCTATGTTACAGTGCACCGTTTATCTGAGATAGCTAGCTAAATAATTACAATGGCTACTTCTGATGATTCCTCTTTCCAAGAAGAGCTGGACAACAAAACAGTTTTTGATGTTCTTTTACATACTAACATAGGAATATACACCCCTATTAATTTGAGCCGGAATACACTGAAGAGGAGTTGAGACGGCGAGAACAAGAATTGCGAGACCAGCAAGTAACGAAGGGGAGCTACGGTCAGACTCCGACTGGTGGTGTCTGACAGCAGGGTGCTGTCCAGCCATGCCAACAGAAGAGGAATGTCTGTGATGCAACGAACCTGGAATTCCTGACGGGCCATCCCCAGGTAGTGAGGGTAGGCAACAACACATCCGCCATGCTGACCCTCAACACGGGGGGCCCTCAGGGGTGCGTGCTTAGTCCCCTCCTGTACTCACTGTTCACCCACGCCTGCGTGGCCACGCACGACTCCAACACCATCATTAAATTTGACGACAATACGACGGTGGTAGGCCTGATCACCGATGACAATGAGACAGCCTATAGGGAGGAGGTCAGAGACCTGGTAGTGTGGTGCCAGGACAAAAACCTCTCCCTCAATGTCAGCAAGACAAAGGAGTTGATCGTGGACTACATCAACAGGGTTGTACTGGAGTGGTTTGAGAGCTTCAAGTTCCTCAGTGTCCACATCCCTAAGAGCCTATCAGGGTCCAAACAAAACCAACACAGTTGTGAAGAGGGCACAACAACGCCTCTTCCCCCTCAGGAGGATGAAAAGATTCGGCATGGGCCCTAAGATTCTCAAAAGTTCTACAGCTGCACCATTGAGAGCATCTTGACTGGCTGCATCACTGCTTGGCATGGCAACTGCTTGGCATCCGACGGTAAGGCGCTACAGAGGGTWGTGCGTACAGCCCAGAGGGTAGTGCGTACATCCAGGATCTCTATACCAGGCGGTGTCAGAAGAAGGCCCCAAAAATTGGCAAAGACTCCAGCTACCCAAGTCATAGACTGTTCTCTCTGCTACCGCACGGGAAGTGGTACTGGAGCGCCAAGTCTGGGACAAAAAAGGCTCCTAAACAGCTTCTACCCCTTAACAGTTAATCAAATGGCTACCCAGATTATTTGCACTGACCTCTTTTTTGTACTGACTCTCTTGCACTGGCTTTATGCACACTCACTGGACTCTACCCACACACTCACACATACTACACTGACACTCCAATACGCACACACACGTATACAATACATACGCTCACACAAAACACACACACACACACATGAATATTGACGCCACAAACACACACACACACTCTTTCACACTCTTCACATACACTGCTGCTACCCTGTTTATTATCTATCCTGATTGCCTAGTCTCTTTTACTCCGACCTGCATGTACATATTACCGCAGTTACTTCAACTACCTCAGACCCCTGCACATTGACTCGGTACTGGTACTGCTTGTATATCGCCTCGTTATTGTTGTTTTATTGTGTTACTATTTCCATTTTTATTTAGCAAATTTGTCTTAAATTTGAACGCTACATTGTTGGGAAAGGATTTGTAAGTAAGCATTTCACTGTAAAGTCTATACCTGTTGTATTCGGCGCATGTGACAAATACGATTTGATTTGAATATAGCTAAGCTCTCTCTTCACACAAGGCAGTGTTGTTCAGTAGGCCTACAGTATAATTTTGTGATCGATTTGGCCATAATGGGGCTTGCTAGTAGCCTACCACTACACGCCAAGCTAGCCAAGTTGAGCTAGCTAACGTTGTTTGCTAGAGGGTAGTAGTGCTGCCAGAGCGCTAGGGAGCGGCGCTCCCTCACCTTTTTCAATTTGAGAATACACGGAGCTGGTAAAACTATTTCCTGAAAATGTATTCTGATAAATTCTAAATAAGTAATACTTAATTTCCACGAAAAACGATGGAATGACAAATGTGTCTCTATGTGTGTGCACTGTGAAGGCCAATCGGAGGCTTGACCACTTTGGCCAATGATAAAATCCAACTTCACTGTGTGTCTGCCTTGATGTTCCTAAAACTCCACGGACCTCCTCTTGCGCAGTGGAACCTAGAACGATATGTGACCACTTGGTTACGGCGACACCGTTCTGTCGAAGACACCCAAACCAGAGTGGCCACCGCAAAGCCCAAGGAGCCTGATCCTCTCTGGAAGTTGCTGTAATCATGCTTGGGACATTTAGCCCATATTGTCTRTTGGTTGAGCCGCAACGCAGGGCCTGTTCTAGATGTCAGGGACGAGAAATTGGAATTGTGAATTGGACCAAGTTGAAGGAAATAATGCATTTAGGTTATAGTTTATTGAGATGCATGAATACACCACACCAAAAGCTTGATTTTATGGCTGTATAAAAAAAATATGCATTTCCTGCAATTCTATGTAGTAATGATTTATGTTCACGACTTTGTCAATTGATTTGATAGCATGTTTAATCTATGCAAATACATTTTATGAATTAGTAGCTTACCTCTCTTTTTTATTTTATTCTGTAATAGGGTATATTGTAACCATGTGTTCAAGCTAATCAAATCAACGTCTATTTATGATACAAGGTAGTGTAAGCTTCAAAATACAATGAAATGCCTACTTGCAACTTAACCTCTCCTCCCAAACAGTTCAATGATATTAAGCTATATRTATTGGTATTTACATTAGGCCATAGCCTGCAAATTGGTATACCACGTAGTCGTAGGCCTATTAGGCTATACTATTGTTTGTTTCTGAACTGGCCGAATGGCAGAGCTATCATTCAGCTGTCCTTCACCACCACAAGTTGGTTCAACTTCTTTAACATCATTGCGTGATCCTGGCACTGTCCTTTCAGTACCACGAAGGGCTCCAATCGTTTAAAATAACACTCATCAAGATCTGTTGCCTACGCCTAATAGTCCTCCTCATCACTTATTATTGTTATTGCCAATAGAAGATTATCACTCCTCACAATGGTGCGTGTTTAATAAAGTTAGATCAATGCTTGATTCAATGCTTGCAAGATCACATAATGATTCATTTGTATTTTACATAAGAGAACCAAATATAATAGCATAGGATAGTAGGCCTATAATGTTACTGTTACACCAAAAACACCTCCTAATTTCTAACGAGATTTTAGGATGGTTAGCAGTTAGCCGAAGCTGAAGTCTCAATTTTCTTTTCATGCGCCAAAACTCAGCAGRGCGTATGTGCTTTCATCAAAACAAAATACAAGAAGACTAAGAGTTTGTTAACACCATCTGCTCTAATTTGCTCACAAAGCAGTAATTCAAGATCTAAATGCATATTCCCATGAAACTGATTGAGATCAATCAAATGATTGGCATGCCGATGCAGTTTCACCAGTAAAATGTGAAGAATTATCATTCAGGATTGACACCTATATATACAGAAGTATGTGGACACCCTTTCAAATTAGCTTCCCCGGTCAACTGTAAGTGCTGTTATTGTGAAGTGGAATTGTCTAGGAGCAACAGCAGCTCAGCCGCCGCAAGCTCACAGAACAGGACCGCCTAGTGCTGAAGCGTGTATCCTCAGTTGCAACATTCACTACAGAGTTCCAAACTGCCTCTGGAGGCAACATCAGCACAATAACTGTTTGTCGAGAGATTCATGGAATGGGTTTCCATGGCCGAGCAGCCACACACAAGCCTAAAATTGCCATGCACAATGCCAAGCGTCGGGTGTAGTGGTGTAAAGCTCACCGCCATTGGACTTTGGAGCACTAGAAACACGTTCTCTGGAGTGACGAATCACGCATCACCATCWGTCAGCCCGGTGGATACCAGAAGAACGTTACCTGCCCCAATGCTTAGTGCCAACTTTAAAGGTTGGTGGAGGAGGAATAATGGTCTGGGGCTGTTTTTCATGGTTCGGGCTAAGCCCCTTAGTTCCAGTGAAGGAAAATCTTACTGCTACAGCATACAATTACATTCTAGACAATTCTGTGCTTCCAACTTTGTGGCAACAGTTTGGGGAAGGCCCTTTCCTGTTTCAGCATGACAATGCCCCCGTGCACAAAGCGAGGTCCATACAGAAATGGTTGGTCGAGATCGGTGTGGAAGAAGTTGACTGGCCTGAAGAGTGGAGGCTGTTATAGCAGCAAAGGGGGGACCAACTCCATATTAATGCCCATGATTTTGGAAAGAGATGTTCGACGAGCAGGTGTCCACATTTTTGTTATGTTGTGATCACAAGAGTTTTATCTTGTGATCTCGACAAAACAGCGTTTGTTATGTGGTGATCATGAGATAAATCAGTCGTGATCTCAACATAATGAGGAAACCATTTTTTAAATTAATATATGTCCTCTATGGACATTTAATGCATTTTCTCAAATAAATTATCTAAGGTACATTTCTGTAAATGTATCAATCATTGCCTTTGAATTATATATACAGTAACAGTCAAAAGTGTGGACACACCTGCTCATTCAAGGGTTTTTCTTTATTTTTACTATTTTCTACATTGTAGAATAATAGAGAACACATCAAAACTATGAAATAACACATATGGAATCATGTAGTAACCAAAAAAGTGTTAAGCAAATCAAAATATATTTGAGATTCTTCAAAGTAGCCACCCTTTGCCTTGATGACAGCGTGTAAACGCTCTTGGCATTCTCTCAACCAGGTTCATGAGGTAGTCACCTGGAATGCATTTCAATTAACAGGTGTGCCTTGTTAAAAGTTAATTTGTGGAATTTCATTCCTTCTTAATGTGTTTGAGCCAATCAGTTGCGTTGTGACAAAATAGGGGGGTATACAGAAGATAGCTCTATTTGGTAAAAGACTGTCACATATACTCCCTCTCCGGCCTCTAGGTCATCAGGCTGCTGATTATCCCGCACACCTGTCACCATCGTCAAGAGCACCAGTGCCTCATGACACACACCTGGACTCCATCATCTCCTTGATTATCTTCCCTATATCTGTCACTCTACTTGGTTCTTTCCTCAGGTGTTATTGACTCTGTTCAATGTCGGTGCGTTGTTTGTGATTCGTGTTTATTATTTTGTTTCGTTTATTTATTAAAACACTCACTCCCTGTACTTGCTTCCCGACTCTCAGCGCACTAGTTACAAAGACCAAGTCCACACAATGGCAAGAACAGCTCAAATAAGCAAAGAGAAATGACAGTCCATCATTACTTTAAAAGACATGAAGGTTTGTCAATCCAGAAAATTTCAAGAACATTCTTCAAGTGCAGTCACAAAAACCATCAAGCGCGATGATGAAACTAACTCTCATGGGGACTGCCACAGGAAAGGAAGACCTAGAGTTACCTCTGCTGCAGAGGATAAGTTCATTACTGTTAACTGCAMCTCAGAAATTGCAGCACAAATAAATTCTTCACGGAGTTCAAGTAACAGACACATCTCAACATCAACTGTTCAGCGGAGACTGCATGAATCAGGCACACTTAACGAGCATGGCTACCACCGCATTCTGCAGTTTCATGATCTTGTGCAACACTTGTTCTTGGAGCTTACTTTCTGACAACAACAAAAAAAAATACAAAAAATGTATCGATGTAATATGTGGCACAAATTATAATCAAATGAAACTCCCGCTGTTCATTAGTGGAGAATCCTGAATTATCAAATAAAAACATAACCTTGAAGATGGGTTTATTTACCAAATCTTTTCCATTTTACAACTGGTCAATAACACTATATTATATCCCCTCTAGATGGAGCAATTGTAACACTTTTAATGAAGTTTCTCCTGATGTCCCTTTGGAATTTATTAAAATGATTTTCTATAGGCATATTCAATTTCTAAAACAAAACATAAAAAAATCATATTCAAAACATAAAAATAAATTCACTTTCATGGAATCACGTGACTTTAACCACTCAAGTAAGGCTCTGTTAACTGTGTAAATAATTGTCTAGGCAGTTCGACTTCAGATGGTGATTTAGACCCCAATTCCGACACGAGTTAAGCTCGCCTAAATGGAACGTAATGCCCTTTTTATGCGCTTTTCTCTCTATGCGTATTCTGACCTTGAACTTAAGCATGAGCATTTCATTGTGTGAATTGTTTGCCTTTGATTGTTAGTGTATATCAATTCCCCATTCAATATATCACCAGTAGTACATTTACCATTAATTCCTATCATTTCTAATCTACAATGTTTGTTACTTTGGTTACAGTCATTTCTTTTAATGCATTTTATATTATTATTCCAGTCTTCCTGTTCTCATTGTCAGAGTGGACACATTGTTTGCAGAGTGCACAACCTAGGCTACACTTGTGAGAAACAATTTTTGGTTGATTTAATTCCTTTTATGAGTTCTGTCAATTTAGTCATTGTCATTTGTTTGCAGCTTTCCTGTGAACGTTGAGTATGGACGGGCACACATAGAAGTAGGCCTAAAGGCTTATAGGCTACCTGGCCTGCATGCAAATGTAGGCATATAAATGTGCGCATTTGGGGATCTGATTGTATTTGGGACATGTAGCCTATTTGAATCATTATGGAACTCAGACCACACATAGCAGGTTAAACCTGGAGCCTGGCGCGCGGTTCAAGACAACTGGACCGGTGTCATACAGTTCCATGATTAGTGAGAATTAGGGTAGATGTATAGGATTATTGTTCAACCCCTAATGTACACTTTTTTTCCACCTTCCAATATTTTATGAATTGAACTTGAATATGACAGCTTTCAGGATGAACCAAACCACTGTATTTTTTTATTCATCAATATATTTTGTCCGTAGAGGTTCTCCAAATTGTTTATTTATTTATTCACGCATACTTTCATAACCTTAACATTTGCCTAAGTAATCTACAAGATCAGAGTATTTTTTAAACTACCACTTTGTGCTGAAACAGACGGATATGCATAGATGTCTTTTCTTTCATTGATCCCTATATTCTGACCCGTTCTCTCTATGGATTCTATTGAGTCTGTTGACAAAACTCGAATTAAAGTTAGTCCGTATTTAAAGAGACTGCTTTAGATCAATGTCCTGAAAAACAGATACATCTGTTGAATGAAAATCTGTTGGCCAGCAAGTGGGAGGGTTTTCAGCAGTTGAATGAAATGTACTCAGAGCACGCAAGGTAGCCACACATGCAGAGCACGTTACGTGACTGAAATAGGTGAGTCCGAATACCAAAATACTGAGAAGTACATAGGAAAGGCGTGTGTAGGAAAGGCATAAATTCCTAAGTCTGAAACGGGCCCTTTAAGCTTACCATTTTCATGGTGTCTAAAAAATGTGGTTACACTTCATGTCTTAAGAGTCTTAATACTTAAAGTCTGCAGGTAGGCCTATAATGCTATGTTACTTGTTATGTATGAGCCTTTATAACGTCTTATTAATAGCTCAACGTCCTTTGATGTCACTGGTGCTAATCAATTGGCAAACGTGACGTCCTCAAAAATTCATGTTCGGTTAGATCTAATCTGTAAAGCATGTTGTTCTGCAGAGGATATCCAGTTCCAAACAAAAATAGAGGGGTGGGAAAACTGTATTCCAACTCAGTCTTCACTATCTGGTCAAGCTGGGAAGGCTGGTCAGGCTGGGAAGGCTGGTCAGGCTGGGAAGGGTGGGAGTACATCACTTTCTAACCACAACCATGTGATTTGAAGCAATTTTAACCACTAATCCTAACTTTAACCATAACCCTAACCTTAGCCCTAACTGTATCAACAAGACGTTAACAAATATCTCATGCACTTGCTCAACAGTACCTATCACACTTATGCCCATTGGCTATTTAGTGACTTCCTCCCTTGCTCTCACTCACTCTCCTCCATTTCCCCTCTGTCCAGATTCTGTGGAGGAATTAAAAATGATAAAGCCGTCAAATGAATCTAAATAATATACACAACTGAAATATTTTACTATTTAATAGCAATTCTCTATTTTTCTATGTGGACCTGACAGAGACAATGGAAAACCCGCATGCGTCAGCTGAGCGAGGAGCAGAGGACCTTTGCCTTCGTCATGAACAAGAGGCTTAGCTAGAGTGGCCCCACAAGGTCTCGAATGGCTCCCTCCACCATTGAGGAGTATTTTTTCCTCCGCTCATACAGGAGTAATAAAGGCCTAGTTCACAAATTTTGTGGGGGGGGAAAGAAAATGTATTTAAAATGTATTATTGATTTTTTTATCAGGGAGTGCTGCTGCACCCTCAGCACCTGTACTTCCCGCGACTATGGTTGTGAGGTGACAGAGCTGGCAGTGCCAAGAGCAGAGTCAAGTTCGAGAAGTCTTWTTTTTTTATTGTCTCACACCAGATAGGTGCAGTGAAATGTGTTGTTTTACAGGGTCAGCCATAGTAGTACAGTAAATCTACAGATGTTTCACCTTGTTGGCTCAGGTATTTGAACCAGYGACCGTCTAGTTACAGGCCCAAAGCTCTAACCACTAGGCTGTCTTCTTCCAGCCTCTCACCCTGCGAAGTAAGGAGTATTTTTGAATGATGCTGAGTGACTGATGCAGTGGCGACTTGTCATTCAGTTTTGAGCCCCACCTCTTTTGCATGTTATTTTGGCATTAATAGGTGTCACATATCAGTTTGCAAACAATGTAAAAAATATATATATATATCATTGAGTTAATAAAGCTGCATACAAACATGGTCTCTTTTTTGCTTTCTTGAGTAAAGCAGCTTCAAAATGCTGGTGTTTCCAGCCTAGCTCAGTGCTTTCTGTGGTGGTGGGGAAGCCAGCGGATAATACGGAACGTAGGGGTTGGTAATTTTCTCTAGTTGCGCCGTAATTGGCTCAGTGTTCTGTCAATCATGGGGACACTACATCACCGCAAAGTCTACGGGTGAAGCTTGAAATTTCAAGCCCCTTGGGTGCTGCCATAGAGTTATATTAGAAGTGCCCATCCAAGAAATCTCTAGATCATTGGCCACAGATAAAATTATGTCAAATCACGTTATGTCTACCTTCAAATTTCACTGTGATAAGAGTCACTTACTCAAAGCCACAAGAGGGTAGAACATATTTCAAATATAGCTTGTTCTTGATCATGAATCAAGTCGACAATCTACTGGCAAATCCTTTTCAATTCTTGTCATTTGAAGAGTAATTATGAAGAGAATTCATAGATAAAACGTATCAGTGCTCATCGCCCATTGGACATAAACATTACTAAACAAGTTGGAAATCTCATTCAACAGTGGTTTGGAAGGAGTCAATGACAGTGGCTAACTACAAGCATTGTAAAGCAATCACTAGCCTGCTATTCAGAGGAGTGGGTGTGTGGTCCAAGTCATGGTTTAAGGGTCTCTTTTCCAAGCTTAAAAGGATAAACATTCAACAGTGTCCATGCTGTCAATCCAGCATRTCAATCCAGCATGACTTCTGCCTTGTTCAAAACAACTGGAAACTTGGAACTGGATAATCTCAGACTTCTGTAAGTTCAAGACAACTGGGAACTTGGGGAAAAAAACTAGCTCCGACTGAAAAAATAAGTTTTGACCGGTCATCCAACTCAGAATTCCAAGTCTGGAACTCGGGCATTTTGTCTAGTAATGCCAAGTGTATATTGTGTAGTAAACTGTTAGTAGCCCATGTGCCTCACCCTAATAATTTGGTCCCTTTTCCTCTCATAATTTAGAGTACTGTTCTGACTTTGTTGTGCATATGTAGCCTATAGCCTTTTTAAGATTAATGYAATCATTGAATATTAGAAGAGCTTTCATTGTGTGCTTATATGCCCCCTTTATTTATCCTACGGTTCTGACTTGGAGTACAGGGAGAATACTGTAAGAACGGCCCATGTTCTAAATTCTGCCGCTGTACATTTCACAAGTGCTGAACAAATAGTTATACTGACTACATCCGTCCTAGCTCGCTCATTAATGTCTTAATCGAAATTACGGATTGCCTCTTATCCACTCGTCGTCCCCTTATGCCATAGTTTGTACATCTCAATTGTCAGTAAAAATTACATTTGTTTAAGCAAGTCAGCCATATCAGCAGTTTTTTTTAAAGGAAGGAAAAGAGACTGAATTAACTGTTTTGCTGTCAGACAAGGCTCAGCTGATAGCCTCTACCTTACCTGACACCCTAGACCCACTTTAATTTGCTTACCGCCCCAATAGATCCACAGACGATGCAATTGCCATCGCACTGCACACTGCCCTATCCCATCTGGACAAGAGGAATAACTGTCACGACTTCCGTCGAAGTTGGCTCCCCTGCCTGTTCGGGCGGTGCTCGGCGGTCGTCGTCACCGGTCTACTAGCCGCCACTGATCCCTTTTTCGTTGTCTGTTTGTTTTGTCTTATTAGTTGCACATGTGTCTATTTTGTGTGCTTGATGGGCTTCCTTATTTATAGTACGTTTACCCTCCCTTGTTTTGTGCGGGATTATTTTTATGTTACGTGTGTATGATATTTGGTGTTCGTGCTCTGGACCTGGTACCCTGTGTGTTTGGGTTGGTCCACATTTTTTCCGCGCCCTGTGTTGTGGGCATRGTTTTTCATTGCGTTATTAAAGTGTACTTCTTCCAGTGGAACTTATCCTCTCTGCGCCTGATTCTTCCTCAGGTGGTGAAGGTAGGAAACAACACTTCCACTTCGCTGATCCTCAACACAGGGGCCCCGAAATGGTGCGTGCTCAGCCCCCTCCTGTACTCCCTGTTCACCCATGACTGCGTGGCTACGCACGCCTCCAACTCAATCATAAAGTTTGCAGACGACACAACAGTAGTAGGCCTGATTACCAACAATGACAAGACAGCCTACGGGGAGGAGGTCAGGGCCCTGGGAGAGTGGTGCCAGGAAAATAACCTCTCACTCAACGTCAACAAAACAAAGGAGCTGATCGTGTACTTCAAGAAACAGCAGAGGGAGCACGCCCCTATCCACATCAACGGGACCGCAGTGGAGACGGTGGGAAGCTTCAAGTTCCTCAGCGTACACATCACTCACAATCTGAAATGGTCCACCCACACAGACAGTTTGGTGAAGATGGTGCAACAGCGCCTCTTCAACCTCAGGAGGCTGAAGAAATTTGTCTTGGCCTCTAAAACTTTAACAGATGCACAATTGAGAGCATCCTGTCGGGCTGTATCACCGCCTGGTACGGCAACTGCACCGCCTGCAACCGCAGGGTTCTCCAGAGGGTGGTGCGGTCTGCCCAACGCATCACCGGGGACAAACTACCTGCCCTCCAGGACACCTACAGCACCCAATGTCACAGGCAGGCCAAAAAGATCATTAAGGACATCAACCACCCGAGCCACAGCATGTTCACCCCGCTATCATCCAGAAGGCGAGGTCAGTACAGGTGCATCAAAGCTGGGACCGAGAGACTGAAAAACAGCTTCTATCTTAAGGCCATCAGACTGTTAAATGGCCATCACTAGGCGGTCTCCACCTCCACCGCCTTACGCAACCCTGCACTTTAGAGGCTTTTGCCCTATGTACCTAAACTTGGAATCACTGGCTACTTTAATAATGGAACACTTGTCACTTTAATTATGTTTAAATAATGTTTCCATACTGCTTTAATCATCTCATATGTATATACTGTATTTTAGTCAATGCCACACCAACATTGCTCAATGTAATATTTATATATTTCTTAATTCCATTCTTATACTTTTAGATTTGGGTGTATTGTTGTGAATCGTTTTTAGATACTACTGCACTGTTAGATACTACTGCACTGTTGGAGCTAGGAACACAAGCATTTCGCTACACCCACAATAACATCTGCTAAATATGTAAAATATATATATATAATAAATATTGATTTGATTTGGTAAGGACTCACTCCATGGTGCTGAAAAGAAAGCTCTGCTGTTGGGACAGCTTTATGTAGGCCCAAACAGTTTGTGGGCACCATTTGTCACCATATTAGTGCAATTAATGTATTGTTTAGTGTTGTGTAGTGGCTTTGCTGGCATACATCAACAACAAAAAATTGGGGGAGTTTGCCCCATCAAGATGTACATGCTAAAATTGCCACTGGACCAATGTAATGGTTGCCGACATTACTTTTCTTTCAGTAAAGGTGGCCGTTTTGGTAGGATGAGAAATAGGATGAGAAGTATCTGTTTTGTTAATGACTCTTCTCTCTTGAGGTTTTCAAGGATTGTGGTGCTCGGCTGGTCAAAAGTGTTGTGAATGTGGTCACACCAGGGAGCTGTTRACCAGGACACTGAGCTGTCAGGCCCTATTACAGAGGCATCGCTGTTGATTCTGCAACGGGGTATTATGGGCGTGCAATATAACATCACAAGGGGCGCAAGCGTTGGTCTTGAACATCATCTGCCTACTGATACTGGATCTGTCTACCACCTTACTTCTTGGAGTTTATGGCATGCCAATGGATGCACAGTGCATTCGGAAAGAATTCAGACCCCTTGACTTCTTCCACATTTTGTTACGTTACAGCCTTATTCTGAAATTGATTAMATTWAAAAAATKATCTCCTCAATCTACACACAATACCCCATAATGACAAAACGAAAAACAGGTTTTTAGAAATTGTTGCAAATTTATTACAAATAAAAAAACWGAAATACCTTATTTACATAAGTATTCAGATCGAAATTGAGCTCAGGTGCATCCTGTTTCCATTGATCATCCTTAAGATGTTTCTACATCATGATTGGGGTCCACCTGTGGTAAATTCAATTGATTGGACATGATTTGGGAAGGACTGTCTATATAAGGTCCCACAGTTGACAGTGCATGTCAGAACCAAAACCAAGYCATGAGGTTGAATGAACTGTCTGTAGAGCTMCGAGACAGGATTGTGTCAWKGCACAGATCTGGGGAAGGCTACCAAAACATTTCTGCAGCATTGAAGGTCCCCAAGAACACAGGGGCCTCCATCATTCTTCAATGGAAGAAGTTTGGAAACACTAGACTAGTCAGGATTGAGGGAAAGATGAATGGAGCAAAGTACAGARAGATCATTGATGAAAACCTGATCCAGAGTGCTCAGGACCTCAGACTGGGACGAAGGTTCACCTTCCAACAGGACAATGACCCTAAGCACACAGCAAAGACAACGGCAGGAGTGGCTTCGGGACAAGTCTATGAATGTTCTTGAATTGCGCAGCCAGAGCCCGGACTTGAAGCCGATCAAACATCTCTGGAGAGACCTGAAAATAGCTGTGCAGCGACGCTCCCCGTCGAACCTGACAGAGCTTGAGAGGATCTACAGAGAAGAATGGGAGAAACTCCCCAAATACAGGTGTGCCAAGCTTGTAGCGTCATACCCAAGAAGTCTCGCGGCTGTAATCGCTGCAAAAGGTCCTTCAACAAAGTACTGGTGTAAAGGGTCTGAATAGTTATTATGTAAATGTGATCTTTCCGTTTTTTTTATACATTTGCAAACATTTCTAAAAACCTGTTTTTGCTTTGTCATTATGGGGAATTTGGTGTAGATTGATGAGGGGAAAAAACGATTTAATCAATTTTAGAATAAGGCTGTAACGTAACAAAATGTGTAAAAAGTCAAGGGGTCTGAATACTTTCCGAATGCACTGTAGCTATGAGTAACACTTTTTATGAACTGAACGTCATAACAGTGTCATAATATTGGCATAAAATTACTTAAGTGTGTAAGTAGTATTGTTTTGTCAACTTATGTAATTACTCCTGTTATRACGATTACAAAATGACACAGYCTTGTCAYATAAGATGTCATGACAGGTTTTGACATTTGTTATGTCATGTTTATGACCATGTTATGACGTACAGTTCAAATGAACTGTTACCAATGTATGCTTCGGGTTCATAAAGGCTAACATGTCATCCTAAAGATGACAACATATGTTTTTTTATGTTGTTGTTGTTTTATCATGGGACTTTGAATGGAAGCTTTATTAGGTCTACAATATATTTAATCAAGATCGTGTAAATTACATCTGACAGTTAACCTCCACAGAGGAAATCTTTATTAATGACAGATTTGTGTTTGTGTAGGTTACTAAATAAAACGTCAACTGTAGCTTAAACTGTATGTTGAGGTTGGAATTCAAACGTTTGATTTTACACCATTGACAGACAGCATTACGGGATGATTCCGATTGCAACAAGGTTCCCTCTAAAGTAAAATGACATTCGAATTCACAGCCTCAGCAGCATCGACGTTGCGTGGACTGTACTGATGTTAACGTAATGACATCATCCTGTGTTACGCATAGTAAAAAATAATTCACCGCAAAGAAAGCACGCCACTTGCTATGCGGGATGCTTTAAGGGTCCATACTCTGACGTCACCCCATTGAAGTTGACATCTATAACGGTTAAAGTAAAGGTTAAGGTTTGGGTTAGGTAAGGGTTATGGTTCAGGTTAGGATAATGGTTAAGGTTAGTGTTTAGGGTGTGGACGTCCCAAGTATCCCAGATTGCACTAAGCAAGAACGCATAGAAGATTGCGCGAGTTGAAGAAGTAGGGCTCGCTTGTACGACACTACAACAAAATCGTTTAATTAAAATATTTACAATTTTCAAAAGTTGGTACTCTAATTGTATCTACATTGACAATTCAACCTGGAGGGACAGAAAAGTAACGAGTGCCGTTACTGGAAGAAAAGCGCTACAGATTGTGCGCACTCCTGTGCCGAAACTGGAATATTATGGGAGCTGTTTTGGCGGCCTTTTCTGTCGCAAGCTGGGTACGTTTCTTCTCATGATATCACGAACATATTTGTGCACAAGAACCAGGTTGACATATGTGACAAACATAAAGAATGGCTTAGTATCTCAATCTTCGACTKAGCTCATACAAGGTTGTCAGGATGATGTGACGTAAGCAACAGGTCAGAATCATGAGGAGGCGCAAGCGCCTGTCACTCATCTTGAAACGAATTACATGAACTAGCGGACTCGAATGGTGGTAGCCTATGTGATTGACTAGGACTTGGWTATGTATCTGCTTGTGTGAAAAACAAGGTTTTGATTTGCCTCTGCTTTTGCTCTGGTCTCCACAAATGTCAGGTCTCAATATGTGTTCACGTTATAGACTAGAATATACATTTTCATAGGGAAAAGGGAAACATAAACTATTTGCCTCCCCCAAGTAGCCCACAATACACCCATAGTATGGGGCTACTGTAAGTCCTAAAGGGTTAATCATGCTACTAGTAGCCATCTGCTCTACTCATGATTAATTGGATTAACAGTGCTTGCTGCCTTGTCCTAGTCCAAAAACAAAGACCATGGCATGCTTAAACTGTTGCCATAATATCCATGTGGAGCAATATAACCTACATGTCATAACGTACATATAATAGTCTACATGTAATAACGTACATATAATAGTCTACATGGAATACCGTACATATAATAGTCTACATGGAATAACGTACATATAATAGTCTACATGTAATAACGTACATATAATAGTCTACATGTAATAACGTACATATAATAGTCTACATGGAATAACGTACATATAATAGTCTACATGGAATACGTACATATAATAGTCTACATGTAATAACGTACATATAATAGTCTACATGTAATACCGTACATAAATAGTCTACATGTATAATGTACATATAATAGTCTACATGGAATAACGTACATATAATAGTCTACATGGAATAACGTACAATATATAGTCTACATGTAATAATGTACATATAATAGTCTACATGTAATACCGTACATATAAAGTTACATGTAATAATGTACATATAATAGTCTACATGTAATAACGTACATATAAAGTCTACATGGAATACCGTACATATAATAGTCTACATGGAATAACGTACATATAATAGTCTACATGTAATAAATGTACATATAATAGTCTACATGTAATACCGTACATATAATAGTCTACATGTAATAATGTACATATAATAGTCTACATGTAATAACGTACATATAATAGTCTACATGGAAACCGTACATATAATAGCTACATGTAATAATTGACATATAATAGTCTACATGTAATACCGTACATATAATAGTCTACATGTAATAATGTACATATAATAGTCTACATGGAATAACGTACATATAATAGTCTACATGGAATAACGACATATAATAGTCTACATGTAATACCGTACATATAATAGTCTACATGTAATAACGTACATATAATAGTCTACATGTAATAACGTACATATAATAGTCCACATGTAATAACGTACATATAATAGTCTACATGAATACTACAATAAGTACATGTAATAACTACAATAATAGTCTACAGAATAACTACATATAATAGTCTACATGTAATACGTACATAATAGTCTACATGTAATAACGTACATATAATAGTCTACATGTAATAACGTACATATAATAGTCTACATGAATAACGTACATATAATAGTCTACATGTAATACCGTACATATAATAGTCTACATGTAATAACGTACATATAATAGTCTACATGTAATAACGTACATATAATAGTCTACATGTAATAAGTACAATAATAGTCGACATGTAATAACGTACATATAATAGTCACATGTAATAACGAACATATAATAGTCTACATTAATAATGTACATAAATAGTCTACATGGAATAACGTACATAATGATCTACATGTAATAACGTACATATAAAGTCTACATGGATACCTACATTAATAGTCTACATGGAATACCGTACATATAATAGTCTACATGTAATAACGTACATATAATAGTCTACATGTAATAACGTACCCAATATAATAGTCTACATGGAATACCGTACATATAATAGTCTACATGGAATAACGTACATATAATAGTCTACATGTAATAATGTATCTCTGGTCATCTCATACAGTGTTATCGTCATATTATCGCCTAGACTAGAGACTAGAGCAAAATATGTCATGATGTAACAACAAGAGGACAAAGGGGCGTTTGTCCTGCATTGGGCGCAGCTCAGAGATAAGTTATACAGTCGTACTTTGTCTCAGGCCCAACTAATAAGTGTAGGCCAAGCAACCAAATACACAACGTTGCCATGAATAGTTTCAAAAACATTAGTAGGCCAGGACGTTCAGTAGCTACTCTAGTACATGCCGCTAGACATATGAATTTAGGCTTTGCTGGGGGGGGTAGTATTTGGATTGAGACAAACGCATACAACAACAAGCCTAATCCAATGTCTTCCGACCTCCATTGTAACTGTCTAKCTAGTAGACAGTCAACTTGTGATTCCTGGTTCTTCTCCACATTGACCCAGCTAAAGCAGGTCAAGTTCATGTTAACCACAGGATGGCCTCATCAGTCATGTGTAAAAGATTTGTCTCGCCGGCTTGCCCATATTCTGGCTACCCATGGCTAAGCTGACCTTGTCTGTCTGCCTGGGGTATTACGTTGTTTACAAGCTAGTAGGCTACCTAGGGCTCCACAGAGTCAGGTGTCTTAAGAGGTACAATGCCTTCATGCCTTTGTAATGGTTACTGTACYGCTGTTGTATCACTGTTGAGGTGGATTAGACATGTCTGTTGTTTCTCTGTCTTGGTTGAATAAGTAAGTAACAGCAATATCTCAACTTCTCCTAAGTACACCTGATTTTACCCCCACAGTCAAAAAGACAGTTGTTGACTTGTTTTTTATTGCGTTTGGATTAGGTTCGGGCCTACTGCCACATTGCTGCAGTATGTAGTGCTTCAAAGTGCCAAGACGAAGGTTAATCAGACCACTTGAGTGTCTGCACTGACTCTGGCTTGTCCCTAGCTGACCTACAATGTTAGGGGAACGTTTGGCAATGATTTCCCCCTCTATCTACAACCTCACAGGAACGTTTGACAATGATTTCCCCCTCTATCTACAACCTCACAGGAACGTTTGACAATGGTTTTCCCCTCTTCTACAACCTCACAGAACGTTTGACAATGGTTTTCCCTCTATCTACACCTTCACAGGAACGTTGACAATGATTTCCCTCCCTATACTCAACCTCACAGGAACGTATTGACAATATTTCCCCTCATCTACAACCACTACCAGCAACGTTGACAATGATTTCCCCCTCTACTACAACCTCACAGGAACGATTGACAATGGGATTTTCCCCTCCCATCTACAACCTCACAGGAACGTTTGGCAATGGTTTTTCCCCTCTATCTACAACCTCACAGGAACGTTTGAACAATGGTTTTCCCTCCTCTCTTTCCCTCTAGGTGCCGTGTCTGTGTAGCAGTGCGACTGCTTGTTGTGCAGATGTTGTCCCCATAAGCAAGAATTCCCACGGTAACGCGAGTCTCTACGCCTTCATTCCTGTTGCTAGGGACCATTATAGCCTGCATCATGCTGTCACCAGGAGTGGACGAGCAGCTAAAAAGGTAGGGTGTGTGTGTGGTGTGTGTGTGTTGTGTGTGTGTGTGGTGTGTGTGTGGTGTGTGTGTGTGTGTGTGTGTGGTGTGTGTGTGTGTGTGTGTGTGTGTGTGTGTGTGTGTGTGTGTGTGTGTTAGTGGAGGTGTTATGGAGAACGATGAAGCATGTTTTCATAGTAGATGTTTGTGTATATGGTGAATGATCATTTGTTACTTTAATAATGCTTGAATACATGGGGGGGCTATTGGTGGAAAGAGTCAAGTCACACGTACTTAAAACGGTGAGGGCACTACACACAGAGTTGCAACTTCCAATGCAACCTTACTGTATGTTAAGGTTGCATTAACATTGCAACTCTGTCTAAATTTAAACATTGACATGTATTCATTCCAAATGGGAATGTTGAATGACTATGGTTGGTTACTTATAAATTGTGAAACTTTTGTGGTACAGTACTGAT
The DNA here is from genome assembly GCF_002910315.2 of Salvelinus sp. IW2-2015. NCBI lineage: Eukaryota > Metazoa > Chordata > Actinopteri > Salmoniformes > Salmonidae > Salvelinus > Salvelinus sp. IW2-2015. Next base: position 18,224,209 of record NC_036838.1, read on the forward strand.
AGTAGCCAACTTGTTGTTGATTTACAGTACCAAAGCAAAAATGTTACGTTATTGAATGCAGAATCGCACAGCCAGACTATGGAAATTGACAGTAGATAAGACTTACCTAAATGGTTTGTGCCTATGTCCGTCTGTGCCTGTAGATTCCTGGGTTCTGTGAAGACGGAGCAGGCATCAATGGAAACATCAACTGTACGATCYTAGTGGGCTATAAAGCCGTGTACCGGGTGTGCTTCGGAATGAGCATGTGTTTCCTGGCGTTCGCTCTGATCATGATCAACGTGAAGAACAGTCGAGACCCGCGCTCCGCCATCCACAACGGGTAACCACCCCCATAACGCAACGCACCCCTCAAAAAAATTGAAAAAGGGCCTACATGCTACTTATTACTACATATAATGAAACTTAAATGACAACTTTGACTTTAAAGTCAGTATTTCGTTGAATAGCCTTTATTATGAACCTTTTACACTTGTGGGAATTGGTCTTTATGGATAGGGCTGAATTGAAACGTTTCTTACAGAAGAAATATGGAAAGCCTATGCATAACCACGGTAGCAGTGGAAAGGGAACCGTTTGAGATTATGGTAAAATGATTAGACCAAAGGTGAGGACACAACAGTTCACCTGACACGAGACTGAATCCAAACATTACACTGTTGATTTTGTGTTCATTTGACATTTACTGTACTTTTCACCACATTTCAAATTTGAAAATACTCTGTATATATTCAGTAACATGTTATGGAATATTCCTGGAAAATGTGGGGTAGGTGCAACATAAGACAAAAAAACATTACAAGGGTTAGCGTGAGAGGACTAACTAGTGTCTCCAAGTGGCCACACGCCTCTCCAAAGTGTGCACAGTTCCTAAGTCATTTCAATGCACTTCTATGACTCAAAGAAGAATCTTCAACTTTACGTATTTTTTTTTTTCTCTCCTACTCCTGCCGTTGAGGAACCAGAGCAAGCACACTTGTAGTTGTTTTGTTTGGAACACAACCCTGCATCCCCGCTCTCACACAATTACTGATGTTGTTTAYACAATCCAAAAACGGTCCATTATAAAYCGCAATCTGGTTCAGATGGGCGTCATTTGAAAGCCTGGTCTATTGCCAACATGAGTCGCTAAGTTATACAATACGGAATACACCTTTAGGCTTTCACAATGTAATTCATGGAAACAGATCTTCATTTTGGTGMCCATAGAAAGGAGTGATGAGTGCATTCAGGTGTGTGTGCCGAGACAAATTTTCTTCACAATAGACAAACATAGGCTCATTCTGTTCAGAACAACCAATGGTATAACACCATGTCATCTTGTAACTGTACATCGAACATAGTGATTATAAACGTTGACACTACAGTACATGACATGAGTTTTATGATATGTAAATGTGAAGTGCACATTTGGACTCACGGCTGTTTGGCTTGCTTGTATGACATCAAAGCGGTATTTATTATAATCCTCAACATCTCATCTTTCAAAATACATTGTCCTCTTAATTTACAGAATTTCCCAGCATTTACAGACAATAAAGTATGTGCAAGTTTGCCAAACTAGCAGGAGGGATGTGGGCAACTTCTTGTCGCGTGAGATGCTCATGTTCAGAACGTCTGTCAGTCAAAACCCACGCAGCGCTGTGCAGCGCAGAGCCAGAGGTCTTACGTCATGTATAGCATGTTACTGTACAGCCACTGCGTTCCAATTAAGGTGTTTATGGGGCGGCAGGGTAGCCTATTGGTTAGAGCAGTGGACTAGTAACTGAGAGGTTGCAAGATCAAATCCCCGAGCTGACAATGTAAAAATCTGTCGTTCTGCACCTGAACAAGGAAGTTAACCCACTGTTCCTAGGCCGTCATTGAAAATAAGAATTTGTTCTTTAACTGACTTGCCTAGTTAAATAAAGGTAAAATATATATATCAGTTCCCAAATCTGCAATGTTCAACCCTGGTACGATTGTAATGTGCTACCTCAAAAAAAGCATGTACACTGCTTGTAACTTAACAATTCTCATAATGGGGGACTGGTAAGACTTTCAGTCATATGATTATCTCACTGCTGCAACCAAGGGCAATATTAGTGAAATAATCTCATACACAACGGGTCACTGAGCTAACGTTCTTCAGGCCACCGTGCCGAGGAACCCGAGGAGAATAACTGAACTAGAGTTTTCCGTAACAGCAAGACAGCATAAGCCTATTCACGTATATTTACTAGTTGATAAATGACCTCACTCTCCCCCACAGGTTTTGGTTCTTTAAGGTGGCTGCCATGGTTGCCGTGACTGTCGGTGCCTTTTACATTCCTGAAGGGCCTTTTACTCGCAGTAAGATTGACACAATTGAAATCCTTTCAGTCATAGTTTGTGATGTGATAGTTGATATTTGTGTATTATTATGATTTATAAATGCAGCCTTTGACCATGCACAATCAGCATAWATGAGTGATATACTATTAGTCTTTGATATTACAATGTAGTGTAATATCAACACTATTAATTATTGATATACACAATGATAATCATGTAATAAGTAATAGTAATATTTTTAGGAACTGCTTGTTGATTGAAGTGTAATATAATGGACGAGCGGCCTCCTGATTGCATCACTACAGACCCGGGTTGTTTCCCAGGCTGTTCACAACCGGCCGTGACGGGAGTCCCATAGGGCGGCGAACAATTGGCCCAGCGTCGTCTGGGTTAGGGAGAGTTTGCCGTGGGGGCTTTACTTGGCTCATCGCGCTCTAGCGACTCCTTCTGGCGGGCCGGGCGCCTGCAGGCTGACTTCGGTCATCAGTTGAGCTGCGTTACCTCCGAAACATTGGTCGGCTGGATTCCGGGTTGAGTAGGTGGGTGTTAAGGAGCGTGGTTTGGTGGATCATGTTTCGGAGGACGCGTGACTCGACAATCGCCTCTTCCCGTGCCCGTTGGGGAGTTGCAGCAATGAGACAAGATCGTATTTGGATTGCAATTGGATATCACGAAATTGGGGAGGAAAAGGTGGTAAAAAAAAATTGTAATTAAAAAGTGTCATATGATGATGAGTGTGTGTGGTGTGTGTGTCGTGTGTGTGTGTGTGTGTGTGTGTGTGTGTGTGTGGTGTGTTGTGTGTGTGTGTGTGTGTGTGTGTGTGTGTGCATGTAGCGTGGTTTGTGGTGGGTACCTGTGGGGCGTTCTGCTTCATCCTGATCCAGCTGGTTCTGCTGGTGGACTTTGCCCACTCCTGGAATGAATCCTGGGTGGACAACATGGAGAGAGGGAACTCCAGGGGCTGGTACGCAGGTGAGTCTTCCTGGCAAATCAAATCCACTTTAAAATCCACTTACGATCGCAACACACTTAATAAACAGTAAAGCAGTAAAATGAAAGAGGGGGTGAAAAGAACATGAACACACACACACTCAAACAGTCATTATGATTCGCCAAATTATTGATGTTTTGGTGATTAGGAATGCTGATGGGAGGTTTAATTTGATGTTTTAGCAAGTATTCACACATATTTTTTTTTAAGTAAGTGATATCAATTCAACACAATTGGTAACTACCTGGTACCAAATAGCACATAACAGTAATTATTTGAATGAATCCAAAAGAGTAAATACCAGCTAAATAAATGGTAACCGTAACATACAGCAAGTGCAGGTGTCAATAGTGCTCACACTCTGTATAATGCTCTTAGACAGAATCTGTTCGGCTTTATAATAACAATGCAACTTGAATCTGATTCGGTCTATCCTCTCGTCTCTAGCCTTGCTCGCTGTAACTGGACTCAACTACGTCATGGCCTTTATCGTCATCATCCTGATGTACATGTTCTACACTCGGCCAGAGGGCTGTCTACTCAACAAGTTCTTCATCGGCTTCAACTTGCTCCTCTGTGCCGTAGCCTCTGTTGTGTCTGTCATGCCCAGAGTACAGGTGAGTCCTCGTTCAACGCTCATTCAATGTTCAACGTTCAATATTCATCATTTCATTTCATGAAATTGCTCCAAAGGTACTGTATAGAACAGGTAGGACTATTAGAGTGTAAAATAGGGACCTTGTAGCAGTCGCAAGGACAAAAGAATCAGTAGGATGCGAGGAGGTAGAGGTGGAAATGAGTGTTGTATTGATTTAGACAGCGCTGGTGATGACGGTGGTCAATTCACAAGTTGATATATTTACAAATATCTGACTTCAAAATGTCAGTATTCAAAAAGAAAAAAGCCTCCTATCAGACATAACCTGTCCTAAGCATAAAGAAACAGGTGGGGTCTACTACACTCAGTTGCATCCTCCCCAAACGAATCGTCAAACAGAACCGACCGGAACATACCCAAGCGGGCACTCACAGTGCCTTCAGAAAGTATTCACACCCCTTGACTTTTTCCACATTTTGTTTTGTTACAGCCTGAATTTAAAATGTAGATTATTTCGTCACTGGCCTACCACACAATACATCACAATGTCATTTGTACAAAAATGAAAAGCTGAAATGACTTGAGTCAATAAGTATTCAACCCTTTGTTATGGAAAGCCTAAATAAGTTCAAGAGTAAAAATGTGCTTAACAAGTCGCATAATAAGTTGCATGGACTCACTCTTTGTGCAATAATAGCGTTATATACTCTGATGAAGACGGCTTGTCTGTCGAAACGTTGGTTATTCAATTATTGCATCTGAGCTCCTAGAGTGTGCGGCTCTCCTTTAATTTTTCAATAATAGTGTTTACCATGATTTTTGAATGACTACCTCATCCCTGTAACCCWCACAAGTAATTATATGTAAGGTCCCTCAGTGAATTTCAAATACRAATTCAACCACAAAGACCAGGGAGGTTTTCAAATACCTCGCAAAGAAGGGTACCTATTGGAAGAAAAAAAAGCAAACATTGAGTGGGATATCCCTTTGAGCATGGGGAAGATATTAATTACACTTTGGATGGTGTATCAATACACTCAGTCACTACAAAGGCACATATCAGGTATGAAGGTAAGACCCAGATGCAGACCACTTCGAATAAACAATAGTTTAATATTCCAACAGGGGCAGGCAATAGACAGGTCAAGGCAGGCAGGGGTCAGWAAACCAGAGGCAAATACAATACAACACATTGTTGAGTGCCGCTCTCTATACTTTCAAGCATAGTGSTGGCTGCATCATGTTATGGGTATGCTTGCAATCGTTAAGGACTGGGGAATTTTTCAGGATAAAAAAGAAACGTAGTGGAGTTAAGCACAGGCAAAATCCTAGAGGAAAAGCTGGTTCAGTCGGCTTTCCACCAGACACTGGGAGATGAATTCACCTTTCTGCAGTAAAATAACCTAAAACACAAGGCCAAATCTACACAGGAGTTGCTTACCAAGAAGACAATGAATGTTTCTGAGTGACCAAGTTACAGTTTTGACTTAAATCTGTTTGAAAATCTATGGCAAGACTTGAAAATGKTTGCCTAGCAATGATCAACAACCAATTTGACAGAGTTTGAAGGATTATGAAAAGAATAATGGGCAAATATTGCACAATCCGGGTGTGCATAGCTCTTAGAGACTTACCCAAAAAGAGTCAAAGCTGGAATCGCTCCCAATGGTGATTCTAACATGTATTGACTCAGGGCTGTGAAAACTTATGTAAATKAGATATTTCTGTATTTCTATTTMAATAAATTTGCCCMAAATTCTAAAAAMATGTTTTCACTTTGTCAWTATGGGGTATTGTGTGTAGATGGGTGTGGAAAATAATAAATGTAATCCATTTTGAATTCAGGCTGTAACACAACAAAATGTGGAAGAAGTCAAGGGGTATGAATACTTTCTAATGGCACTGTAAATACCATAAGCCAAACCTATCCTGGCACGCAAGCCAGGTATACATCTATGCGCGCTGAAGCRCATGCGCTCACACAACATTAGACAAAACAGAGAAACCAGACATGCTCCAAACAAAGATAATTAAGAAATTGACAGAAAACTGGTAAATAGAATTAAATAAACCTAAGCTTCTCCATCAAAAGTGTTGCGCAGTTATTGAGCGCTCCAAACAACGTGTCCACTACGAGAATGAGAATGGTAAATGATTAATATTATATTCAATGAATTAGCAGAAGTCACCATAACCAAACATTCTAGATTATTGGGGAAATGCAGGGATTAACGGTAACTTCAATACTGAGTATATATTTAACGGGAAATTGATAAACATTGACAAACAAAGGGCACACCATTGACACAAAGAATGCTCACTGATTTGGTGGGTGCTTATATTTGGCCTATTTCACACATGTACAGTCGTGGCCAAAAGTTTTGAGAATGTCACAAATATAMATTTTCACAAAGTCTGCTGCCTCAGTTTGCATGATGGCAATTTGCATATACTCCAGAATGTTATGAAGAGTGATCAGATGAATTGCAATTAATTGCAAAGTCCCTCTTTGCCATGCAAATGAACTGAATCCCCAAAAAACATTTCCACTGCATTTCAGCCCTGCCACAAAAGGACCAGCTGACATCATGTCAGTGATTCTCTCGTTAACACAGGTGTGAGTGTTGACGAGGACAAGGCTGGAGATCACTCTGTCATTCTGATTGAGTTTGAATAACAGACTGGAAGCTTCAAAAGGAGGGTGGTGCTTGGAATCATTGTTCTTCCTCTGTCAACCATGGTTACCTGCAAGGAAACATGTGCCGTCATCATTGCTTTGCACAAAAAGGGCTTCACAGGCAAGGATATTGCTGCCAGTATGATTGCACCTAAATCAACCATTTATCAGATCATCAAGAACTTTAAGGAGAGCGGTTCAATTGTTGTAAAGAAGGCTTCAAGGAGCCCAAGAAAGTCCAGCAAGCGCCAGGACCATCTCCTAAAGTTGATTCAGCTGCAGGATCGGGGCACCACCAGTACAGAGCTTGCTCAGGAATGGCAGCAGGCAGGTGTGAGTGCGTCTGCACGCATCAGTGAGGCGAAGACTTTTGGAGGATGGCCTGGTGTCAAGGGCAGCAAAGAAGCCACTTTTCTCCAGGAAAAACATCAGGGACAGACTGATATTATGCAAAAGGTACAGGGATTGGACTGCTGAGGACTGGGGTAAAGTCATTTCCTCTGATGAATCCCCTTTCCGATTGTTTGGGGCATCCGGAAAAAAGCTTGTACGGAGAAGACAAGGTGAGCGCTACCATCAGTCCTGTGTCATGCCAACAGTAAAGCATCCTGAGACCATTCATGTGTGGGGCTGCTTCTCAGTCAAGGGAGTGGGCTCACTCACAATTTTGCCTAAGAACACAGCCATGAATAAAGAATGGTACCAACACATCCTCCGAGAGCAACTTCTCCCAACCATCCAGGAACAGTTTGGTGACGAACAATGCATTTTCCAGCATGATGGAGCACCTTGCCATAAGGAAAAAGTGATAACTAAGTGGCTCGGAGAACAAAATATCAATATTTTGGGTCCATGGCCAGGAAACTCCCCAGACCTTAATCCCACTGAGAACTTGTGGTCAATCCTCAAGAGGCGGGTGGACAAACAAAAACCCTCAAATTCTGACAAACTCCAAGCATTGATTATGCAAGAATGGGCTGCCATCAGTCAGGATGTGGCCTAGAAGTTAATTGACAGCAGAGGTCTTGAAAAAGAAGGGTCAACACTACAAATATTGACTTCAATATTACAACTTCATGTAATTGTCAATAAAAGCCTTTGACAGATATGAAATGCTTGTAATTATACTTCAGTATTCCATAGTAACATCTGACAAAAATATCTAAAGACACTGAAGCAGCAAACTTTGTGGAAATAAATATTTGTGTCATTCTCAAAATGKTTGGCCACGACTGTACAAGGGTGTATTAATACACATGTGTGAATTGGATATGCCAACTCTCCCTGAGACACCGTCAGAGAGTGTAGTCACAACAAGGGTCTGCTATTATCAACGGCAACCCTGGAGCAATTAGGCTTAAGTGCCTTGCTCAAGAGCACATCAACAGATTGTTCACCTTGTCAGCTTAGGGATTTGAACTAGCAACCTTTTAGGTTTCTGGCCCAATGCTCGAACCACTATGCTACCTGCCACCCATTTGCAAGAGTCAGTGCGCATCTAGTGGAGAGACGTGCCTAAACTAAGTTTCAACTCACATTCAGTTGATTTTGAGTTGTGACCAACTTTGTGATGCAAGGTGCAGCCACAGCCTAATTTAAATGATCAAAAATGGCTGTGAATGTCACAGTGGGCCTAGTACAGGTAAAGTACATCCTAAAATGTCATGTGGTCAAGAACAATTCCGGGCCCTAATCAGTAGCGGCTGATGATTTAAAAACTTGTGGCGGTTAACAGTATTTAAAATAAAATAAAATATTTATTACAAGGAGGATTTTTAAATATGTTTTTATTGTTGTTTTTWAAAAATGTACGGAGGTCCATCCTCCCTTTGCTACGTGTAGAAACCCCCACTGAGGCCTAGTCAGACAGCATTTCCATTATGTTTGGTATCCCTTTGTAAATCACAGTTACTTTGTTTGTTTTTTTAGGAATCCCAGCCCCGATCTGGTCTACTCCAGTCCTCCATCATGACCATGTACACCATGTATCTGACCTGGTCTGCCATGACCAACGAGCCTGGTCAGAGCCACTGCTACACAAGCTGCTGCCCTAACAGCACTGCCTCCCTGACTTGTTCATCTATGTTCATTATTCATTAATACCAAATAAATGAACAGTTCATTGTTCATATATCTAACCGTTTAAATGCAATCATATTCATAATTATTGGGAACAATCAAATAGCTTCTCAGTCAGACTGACATCCTTTGAAACATTTGCCCATGAATTGCAAACACATCGCCATTCTCCACACTAATTGCAAATGTATTTGTTCAGCTCGAGTTAAACTCAAAAGTCACCACCCCCTCTTAAAAAAGTAGTTATTAATATTAAAATATAAACGAAATAAATAATAATAAGAAAAATATATATGTATATTTTTTATTCCCCTCTTAGACCGGACATGCAACCCCAGCCTGCTGAGCATCTTCCAGCAGACACTGGTGCCCACGCTTGCCCCTCTGCAGATTGAGAACCAGACGGCCGTGGTGATCATCGGCACCGAGGAGCCCATCTTGTCCTCTCCCTATCTGCAGTGGTGGGATGCCCAGAGCATTGTGGGATTGGCCATCTTCGTCCTATGCATCCTCTACTCCAGGTATGATTGGTCAGCAAGGCAGACCTTGGTACAGCTATAGCACATAGTGGTTTGAAAAATATAAGTAATGTCAATTTGTTGTTGCTACACAGTATCAGTGGATTTGGTGACTGGTGACTGGTGACTGGTGACCCCCCCCCCCCCCCCCCCCCCCCCCCCCCCCCAGTTCATGAAATTAGAATATCAGTTTGCAGTTTGAGCATTCTGAAAAGTGCTTTATCAATCCAATCCATGATTGTGACTTTTTAATTTCTTATACCTTTGGTTATACTTCATTATAACTTTATTGAATAATTATAAATGCTTATAAATATTTACAAATGCTTATAAATGCTTTCAAAGTTATTTTAAATGTTAGAATTTCTCATGAATTGTAATTCTTATAATGATTATAAATGCTCACGTCCTTGTAGCATCCGCTCGTCCAACACCAGCCAGGTGAACAAGTTGACCATGGCCTCCAACGACACGGTGACCCTGGAGGAGAGTAACGCGGGCACACCGGACGAGGAGGTGGGAGGGACGGGTACGGAGAGGAAGGGACCCAGGCGTGTGGAGGACAACGAGAGGGACATCGTCCAGTACAGCTATTCCTTCTTCCACTTCATGCTCTTCCTGGCTTCGCTCTACATCATGATGACTCTCACCAACTGGTATAGGTCAGTAAGGCCAAACTACACAGATTACCAACGTCGTGAAGTGCTACGTCTGAAAACGTTACTAGCTGTCAAGTCCTAGCTTCCTTCGTCCTTGTTTCCTTAATTCCCCCTTGAGGATTTGTTCTTGACAGACGTTGGAGAGGATCCAAGGTCCCTCCCTCACACTTCCTTCTCCAATGAGCTTTAAAAGTAATTGAGGAAATAAGGACGGAGGAAGCAAGGATTTGACAGCTAGTAACATTTTCAGACACAGCCATGGTGTCAAGTTTGGTTATGCAGATTTGGATTGAAGTGAAGTTGACTTCCAAATAAAATGAAATAAAATGTTATTGGTCACATACACGTGTTCAGCAGTTGTTATTGCGGGTGTAGCGAAATGCTTGTGCTTCTAGTTCCGACAGTGCAGCAATATCTAACAAGCAATATCTAACAATTTCACAACATATACCCAATACACACAAATCTAAGTAAAGGAATGGAATTAAGAATATATAAATATATGGATGAGCAATGTCAGAGCGGCATAGACTAAGATACAGTAGAATAGTATAGAATACAGTATATACACTACCGTTCAAAAGTTTGGGGTCACTTACAAATTTCCTTGTTTTTGAAAGAAAAGCAAATTTTCTGTCCATTAAAATAACATCAAATTGATCAGAAATACAGTGTAGGCATTGTTAATGTTGTAAATGACTATTGTAGCTGGAAACGGTTGATTTCTTATGGAATATCTACATTGGCGTTCAGAGGCCCATTATCAGCAACCATCACTCCTGTGTTCCAATGGCACGCTGTGTTAGCTAATCCGAGTTTATAATTTTAAAAGGCTAATTGATCATTAGAAAACCCTTTTGCAATTATGTTAGCACAGCTGAAAACTGTTGTCCTCCTTAAAGAAGCAATAAAACTGGCCTTCTTTAGACTAGTTGAGGATCTGGAGCATCAGCATTTGTGGGTTCGATTACAGGCTCAAAATGGACAGAAACAAGGACCTTTCTTCTGAAACTCGTCAGTCTATTCTTGTTCTGAGAAATGAAGGCTATTCCATGCAAGATATTGCCAAGAAACTGAAGATCTCGTACAACGCTGTGTACTACTCCCTTCACAGAACAGAGCAAACTAGCTCTAACCAGAATAGAAAGAGGGGTGGGAGGCCCCGGTGCACATCTGAGCAAGAGGACAAGTACATTAGAGTGTCTAGTTTGAGAAACAGATGCCTCACAAGTCCTCAACTGGCAGCTTCATTAAATAGTACCCGCTTAACACCCGTCTCAACGTCAAAAGTGAAGAGGCGACTCCAGGATGCTGGCCTTCTAGGCAGAGTTGCTTTTGCCCATCTTAATCTTTTCTTTTTATTGGCCAGTCTGAGATATGGCTTATTCTTTGCAACTCAGCCTAGAAGGCCAGCATCCCGGAGTCGCCTCTTCACATATTTTATAGTTCAACATTTATATTTAAACTCTCTCACACAACACAAGGCAGCTCTAGCTCTCTAACATGAAAGTGACCGCAAAGCAACACAGCAATGCTGCAACGCAATACTTCAACCATAGATATTTCTCTTATTCACACCATTACGTTTGTTCAGATATTGATATAGAAATCTTACTTTTTTCCTACACAGTCCTGATGCAGAATACAATGCCATGACCAGCAAGTGGCCGGCGGTTTGGGTGAAGATCAGCTCCAGTTGGGTATGTCTCACCCTCTATGTCTGGACCCTGGTCGCCCCCATGATACTCATCAACCGGGACTTTAGCTGAAAAGTGTTCCGCTAATGCAGTATTCTTCTTTCACTTTCCTTATCTTGATTCCTGATTTTGCTTCGTTTTTTTACGTTTTACATAAACATTGACCTTATTGCCTACTGTACATTTCACGTGATTTACAGTCAAAATGGACTGTGTTGTTTTGTGTATTAGATGTTGATGGTTTTTCATAAAAATATCTCTTTAGTTAGCGTTTTAGATCTATTACAATAGATAGATCCACACATGAACCTGGTGTTAAATCTCCAGCCTTGTATTGGTATATTTTACATTTTGTGCAATTTGGGACCAAACGCAGGGATAGTTGACCTTCATGTTAAAGGAACATCTTTCTTTTTTTTTTTAAATGTCCTTTATCTCATGGCAAGAAAAGTATGTGAACCCTTTGGAATTACCTGGATTTCTGCATAAATTGGTCATCAAATTTGATCTGATCTTCATCTAAGTCACAACAATAGACAAACATAGTGTGCTTAAACTAATAACACACAAATTATTGTATTTTTTTTGTCTATATTGAATACATAATTTAAACATTCACAGTGCAGGGTGGAAAAAGTATGTGAACCCCTAGGCTAATGACTTCTCCAAAAGCTAATTGGAGTCAGGTGTCAGCTAACCTGGAGTCCAATCAATGAGACGAGATTGTTGGTTAGAGCTGCCTTGCCCTATAAGAAACCCTCACAAAATGTGAGTTTGCTATTCACAAGARGCTTTGCCTGATGTGAACCATGCCCCGAACAAGAGAGAATTCAGAAGACAAAAGATTAAGAATTGTTGACTTGCATAAAGCTGGAAATGGTTACAAAAGTATCTCTAAAAGCCTTGATGTTCATCACTCCACAGTAGGACAAAGTGTCTATAAATGGAGAAAGTTCAGCACTGTTGCTACTCTCCCTGGGAGTGGCCTCCTACAAAGATGACTGCAAGAGCAGAGCGCAGAATGCTCAATGAGGTTAAGAAGAATCCTAGAGTGTCAGCTAAAGACTTACAGAAATCTCTGGAACATGCTAACATCTCTGTTGACGAGTCTACGATATGTAAAACACTAAACAAGAATGTTGTTCATGGGAGGACACCACGGAAGAAGCCACTGCTGTCCAAAAAAAACATTGCTGCACGTCTGAAGTTTGCAAAAGTGCACCTGGATGTTCCACAGCGTTACTGGCAAAATATTCTGTAGACAGATGAAACTAAAGTTGAGTTGTTTGGGCCTGGACAACCTGCTATCATCAACAGACAAATTAATTTCCAAGTTAATCAAGACATTTTGCAGGAGAATGTTAGGCTATCTGTTCTCCAATTGAAGCTCAACAGAAGTTGGGTGATGCAACAGGACAATGACTCAAAACACAGATGTAAATCAACAACAGAATGGCTTCCAACAGAAGAAAATACGCCTTCTGGAGTGGCCCAGTCAGAGTCCTGACCTCAACCCGATTGAGATGCTGTGGCATGACCTCAAGAAAGCAATTCACACCAGACATCCCAATATACATCCCAAGAATATTGCTGAACTGTCCAAAATTCCTCCTGACCGTTGTGCAGGTCTGATCCGCAACTACAGAAAACATTTGGTTGAGGTTATTGCTGCCAAAGGAGGGTCAACCAGTTATTAAATCCAAGGGTTCACATACTTTTTCCATCCTGCACTGTGAATGTTTATACGGTGTGTTCAATAAAGACATGATAATGTATAATTGTTTGTGTGTTATTCATTTAAGCAGACTGTGTTTGTCTGTTGTGACCTGGATGAAGATCAGATCAAATTTTATGACCAATTTATGCAGAAATCCAGGTATTTCCAAAGGGTTCACATACTTTTTCTTGCCACTGTATGTCTATGGATGTTATATTCCTGCATTATGGGAAATGTTGGGTTAACAATAGACTCAAACTACGAATCTGACCAGTCCTGACCCTCTCCAAGGACCATAAGTGATGTAAGGAGAATTAAAAAATATTGTTCAACCAATGTTATACAAATATTTAGCACTTATAATCACATCTATTGACTATGTCACAATTATTGCTTGATATCTGAGTTGAATTTTTATTTTCAAAAGCATTGATTCCATTTTCTGTTATATTTATCTTTTGTGTTTGAAGAAGCTGCTTAGTATGACATTTGGTGACATGATTATCGGTAACGGTTTTGTTTGCACCTATACCCTCAAACTTTTCAGTCTTACAGATGCTTATTTAATTGTAGCCAACACTGTTCAGTAGTAATTGAATTTGCATAGGTTTATCCTTACATTATTTGATATTGTAGTAAGCTGCTATGCCTTCCAATGCCTTACATATCTGTAAATGTTTGTGTATTTTGAATTGTTGAATTGAAATCATCACAAAATAAGAGAGCTTGGCAATCAGTGTTTGAAAAATACGTTTTTGGAAAGCGATCCACAATCTACTTAAATGATTCATGCTTCTGCCAAATATTTGTGTTATCTTATAATGTTCGTGTCTTGGAGATTGAATGTATGAATGTAATTGACTGAATCAATAATGCTTACTGAAGTAACTTAAGTATATTTTGAAATGCATGTACAGTATCTACAACAAAAACCCAGCGTAATTTGTTTTTAAATATAGGCCTCTACAAGCCATCTAGGTATGTTTTTGCAATTTATGCTTTGCATTTAGGCCTAAGGTTCAGTTCCAAATGGACATACATTATGTCATATTCACATACCACAAAATGTTACCGGATATTTAGTAAATATGACATAATTAGAATGATAATCTCAAGATCAGTTATGACCGCAAATACAAAGAAATTGAAAAAATGTTGATGCACTTGATCGGAGCATGATGGTTTATAGATTAACACTGCCATTGTGATATTGATGAAAATGTATCATAAGTATTTAATTTCATTCTGAGACCAAAACCTTCTGTAAGCTATAGTTGTGATGAGAGTCTGCTTATGGAACCTGCTTCAGTTCCCATTGAACCACAACTGTTTATAAAGTCTTGTACGATAAATAAAAATAAAGTTTATTACAAATGTTTGGTGCAACTGTGAGTTATATTTGGGGCGGCATGTAGCCTAGTGATTAGAGTGTTGGGCCAGTAACCGAAAGGTTGTTTGATCGAATCCCCGAGCTGACAAGGTAAAAATCTGTCGTTCTTCCCTGAGCAAGGCAGTTAACCCACTGTTCCCCAGTAGGCCGTCATTGCAAATAAGAATTTGTTCTTAACTGACTTCCCTAGTTAAATCAAGGTTAAATAAAAAATATATACTATATATACTACATACTATGACTGTGTCATGCCCTGATCTGTTTCACCCGTCCTTGTGATTGTCTCCACCCCCTCCAGGTGTCGCTGATTTTCCCCAGTGTATTTATTCCTGTGTTTCCTGTCTCTGTGCCAGTTCATCTTGTATGTTTTTCCAAGTCAACCAGCGTTTTTCCATTCTCCTGCTTTTTGCTATTCTCCTTTTTCTAGTCCTCCCGGTTTTGACCCTTGCCTGTTTCTGGACCCTATACCCGCCTGCCTGACCATTCTGGCTGCCTTGACCACGAGCCTGTCTGCCACACTATACCTCCTGGACTATGATCTGGTTTTGAACTTTTGCCTGTCCACGACCATTCTCTTGCCTACTTTTGGATTAATAAACATTGTAAGACTCCAACCATCTGCCTCCTGTGTCTGCATCTGGGCCTCGCCTTGTGCCATGATAGACTGTCTAGCAACAAGAGAATTACGAGTAACTAACGCTGACTGTAATTCTCTATCAACAAAGCAGGACATCTTTTCAGTGATCAGGGCCCGTATTCATTAAGTGCTGATCTAGGATCAGTTTAGCCTTTTAGATCATCTGATCATAGATCAGCACTCAGACTCACGTCAACATTTCCCATCTTTTGAGGATGAATAGAGCGAATGAAATCAACAAAAACAAGTATAAAGACATCAAACTACTGAACGTACAAAATGAACTACATAATGCTACAAACTTGAGCGGTAATATCCTTCTATACATCCTTTGACTATGCCTTAGTACTCCGGTTGAACAACTGATGTACAACACATTTTCACAATGGTTGTGATACAACTGGTGTTTTTGCAGACATCACACAACTATTGTATCACAACCATTGTGTCAAATGCTTTGTACAACCTGAGTATACACTAGGCCTATGGGCTGTGACCGCACTCTCCGAGGGTTGTCTCAGGGGGGAAAAAAACAAAAAACATTTCCTATTCACACATTGGTATAATACACACTTGTACATGCGTGAAATTAGACAAATATAAGTGCCCACAAAATTATTATTATTATGTGCCTATGATATCTGACAGTGTGAACACTCTCTCCACGGCACCTGAACTCTGAGACGTAGTCCTCCGTGGTGGGACTCAGTTTGAGGAAGCTCCACATAGAGTACAGGCCGTTTACGTTCAGGCTGGGCGGTGAGTTTAAGACCTGGCCAGCAGGGACCCTCTGTCCGTCCTTAGACCAGCTGACCGACACTTGTTCAGGACACAGAGGTAGAGCGTGCACTCCTCATCCTGCAGAGGGCGTAGTGGCTCACACTTGATGAATATCACATTCATAGGGGAGCCTGTTGAAGAAGACACATGGGTCCTATTCATTAGGCATAAAATGGAAGAGAATTTACAGAAACAGGTAGGGAGTAGCAGGACTTTTTGTTTTGCTATGATAAGCCCTAGTGAACATAACATGATGGGGCACATTACGTTTGCGCTAAAAAGTTATAAGAAGACACTTGAATATATATCTTGAATATCAGCTCCATCAGTTATATTCTGTCTCTGTTGATGCATTCTCATGACCAACATTATGAAAACCAAACATGTAGAATTCAATTTCCAGGATGAAGACTTCCCCACTAACTTGTATTTCATCTACACTCAATCTTTATGACAATTACCACCCTATAGCCAAGCTCTGATTGGCAGAATACATGTTTGAGATAAATGTAAACAGGTAACTAAAACAAGGGTCTCAAACTGGCGACCTGTGTGCCAGAATGTGGGCCCTGGGCCGAACGAGTTTGTGACCAAGAGCTAAAATGGCCACCATCTTTGTATACTGGCACAGAGAAACTGGAGTGATACACTTGTAGACYGCCCTCTCGTCCTCCTGAGCCATGGTCAGCTCGATTTTACTCCACAAGCTATACACCTGCTCCCAAGAAGTGGTTTCTCGACCACTCGAGATGGACTTTGTCCAGGTAGAACTTCTCAACCCAACAGCATAGCACCAGCAACCTCTCCACCTTTGGGATCTGAGGGATGCTGGACATTTTTAAGAACGAGGGAAAGTGAAAAGTGAAAAGAGTGTGTTAATTCTAAGTCTAAAGTATTCAGACCCTTTGACTTTTCCCACATTTTGTTACGTTACAGCCTTATTCTAAAATGTCTTAAATATTTAATAATCTCAATCTACACACTATACCCCATAATGACAAAGCAAAAAACACGTTTTTAGACATTTTTGCAAATAAAGAACAAAAATAACTTATTTACATAAGTATTCAGACCCTTTGCTATGAGCCTCAAAATTATGCTCAGGTGCATCCTGTTTCCATTGATCATCCTTGAGATGTTTCTACAACTTGATTGGAGTCCACCTGTAGTAAATTCCATTGATTGGATATGATGTGGAAATGCACACACCTGTGTATATAAGGTCCCCCAGTTAAAAGGCACATACATTGCAGCCCACTTGGAGTTTGCCAAAAGGCACCTAAAGGACGCTCAGACCATGAGAAACAAGATTATCTGGTCTGATGAAACCAAGATTGAACTCTTTGGCCTGAATACCAAGCGTCACATCTGGAGGAAACCTGGCCCCATACCTACGGTGAAGCATGTTGGTGTCAGCATCATCATGCTGTGGGGATGTTTTTCAGCTGCAGGGACTGGGAGACTAGTCAGGATTGAGGGAGAGATGAATGGAGCAAAGTACAGAGAGATCCTTGCTGAAAACCTGCTCCAGAGCGCTCAGGACCTCAGACTGGGGCGAAGGTTCACCTTCCAACAGGACAACGACCCTAAGCACACAGCCAAGACTTCACAGGAGTGGCTTCGGGACAAGTCTCTGAATGTCCTTAAGTGGCCCAGCCAAGACTTGAACCCATTCAAACATCTCTGGAGAGACCTGAAAATAGCTGTGCAGCGACGCTCCCCATCCAACCTGAGAGCTTTAGTAATACAACACTAATAAAAACTGAAAACTGAACTTGGTTCATAGCCAAGACAAGTACTGTTGTTTGCTTGTGGGGCTGACTTTGACCTTTGTCCCAATAACGTTACTTCTAAGAAAACCCTAGTGAAATTGCAATGACAATCAAAATACTGAGCGTTTTTCCTCATATTGTAACGGCTTTCGTCGGTGGAAGGAGAGGAGGACCAAAGCGCAGCGTGGTTAGTGTTCATCATGTTTAATAATGAGAAATAACATGAACACTACAAAATACAAAAACAACAAATGTGAAAAACCGAAACAGTCCTATCTGGTGCATAGACACAAAGACAGAAGACAACCACCCACAAAACCCCAACACAAAACAGGCTACCTAAATATGGTTCCCAATCAGAGACAATGACTAGCACCTGCCTCTGATTGAGAACCATATCAGGCCAAACATAGAAACAGGAAAACTAGACACACAACATAGAATGCCCACTCAGCTCACGTCCTGACCAACACTAAAACAAAGAAAACACAAAAGAACTATGGTCAGAACRTGACACATATAGACATTGTTAATATCCCAGCTATTCATTGGGATTCACGTTTGGTTGGGATGTTTACCGTGACAGAACAGGAGAGCAATTCTGAAAGTAAACAATTACACGCCTATCTCAGTCATGTGATTTCCCAGCTCCAATTGAAACAGGAAAGCTCATAAAAGATCCCAAGTAAGGCCTTCCTTACATAACAAGGAATATGATTGTGGGCCATCAGAAAGGCACAATAGAAATTGGATTGAGAAATCATTGCCTGCCTGCACACCGTGTGGGGCAGAATGAAGAACCTCATTCTAGATTCTCATCACATTGAATTAACCAGTGAAAGAAGTGGTCCTCTGTAGTTCAGTTGGTAGAGCATAGTGCTTGCAACACCAGAATAGTGGGTTTGATCCACCACCCATCCTTAGAATGCATGACTGAGTCACTTTGGATGAAAGAGTCTGCTAAATAGCGTATATTATTATGTCAGGAAAAAACACAAACCAATAAAGCCAAGGGTCTTTTATTTCAATAAATATTTGTAGTAACATAACATTGTCGGACCAACAGCTTCTTCACCGTCTATGCCTATATGCTACCATCTAAATATCAAATAGAACACTTAACAAATCAGTGCCAAACGGGCCATGTCCTTTTTTTTTWWTTTGTAAAAAAAAATGTAACTAGGCAAATCAGTTAAGAAAAAATCTTATTTTCAATGACGGCCTAGGAACAGTGGGTTAACTGCCTGTTCAGGGGCAGAATGATAGATTTGTACCTTGTCAGCTCGGGGATTTGAACTTCCAACCTCTCGGTTACTAGTCCAACTCTCTAACCACAAGGCTACCCTACCGCACCAGGGTTGTAAATGCATTGGTACAAACWATCTCATAGGTTCCCTTTAACAGACCATCGACCTCTTTCTCCCACTCACCCGAACTTTGTCAAGCTTATTGACARCGGCGTGGGGCTTCTTGGACAAGGCTGCGTAGGCCTTCAGCAGCTTCTCTAACAGAACCTCTGTGTTGGGGTGGGTGCTCAGGAAAACTTTCTCCAGCACGTACATGTCCACTCCCTTGTCCTCGGGCAAGGCCGATATGTAGCTCAGGCCAAAGTCTATGAAGACCAGCTCTGTCTCTCCACTCTGAGCTTCAGCAGCATGTTGGACGTGGTCAAGTCTCCATGGACGACGTCCTCGTCATCCATTTTGGCCCGAATCCGACCCATCTTCTTAGCGAGCTGTTCCAGGCGGTCCTCTGGGATTTTCTGGGTGGAGGAGAGCTGCGTGGAGGCGATGTGGTCTCTAACGGTGATGTAGCCCACAATGTCTTCAAGAAAGATGCAGTGGGAGGTGTAGTCTACAAAGTAGACGACTGGTGCAGATATGCCTGGAGAGAGAGAAAGAGGGTGAGAGAGAGAGGAACCGAGAGAGAGAGAGAGAGAGAGAGAGAGAGAGAGAGAGAGAGGAATATTAGACACTATTATTAGACACCGTATACCACGGGTATGACAAAACATTTATTATTTTTACGTTGGTAACCAGTTTATAATGCAATAAGGCACCTCGGACTTTGGTGTATATGGCCAATATACCACGGTTAAGGGCTGTATGCAGGTACAGTCCTTAGCCGTGGTATATTGGCCATATACCACAATCCCTTGGGCCATTTTGCTTAAATATATTATTTGATATGTATGCCCTCACATAAATAAGATAGAATTCTTATCATATAGACCTTGCAATCATCAACATCCTGTAAATTGGAAGTATTTCACAGTTGTCCAGCTCACAAAGACACCATGGCAACACCTCTGCAGTTCGGTGCAGCTCTGCAACTTCAATTTATTTCATGATTTGAAACCATGTAGATCCCCAGCAGTCACTCAACAGCGAAGTATTGCACCGGGTACCTATACAATTTAGGAAACCTTTATTTTACAATGGTCGGCCCAAAAACGTCCCCGATATACACRAGCTTCTGCACCCTGTTTCATCAGTTCTATTTTCTTGAGAAACTGCAGGAGGGCCACGCTGTTCGCCTCAACAGCCATGTTTTCAAATCACTGTTTTTTTCTGCTTGCAAAACTCTTGCACAATTGCAAGTATTTAAAAGTTCTGCCACCCTTAGTTTCGGTGTAAAACTGACAGGGATATTTCAACAGTCGAAATTTAAAGAATGGAGATTCAGCCAGGTCACAGATGCTATCACTATCACATCTGTAGGAATAATTCATGACGGCAAATGATAGCCTACTGCGAGGTTTATACATTTTTTGTAAAATAACTATCACACATTACGTTTTTCCATACGTGTTGTCATTCATATGGGCTTAATCGATTTATGGGCCTACAATTTTCCAACGATAGTTTCACTAAGTGAAGCATGGGAAAAGTTTCATTAGGAGTTCGATTTCCTTGGAATATTTT
The DNA here is from genome assembly GCF_002910315.2 of Salvelinus sp. IW2-2015. NCBI lineage: Eukaryota > Metazoa > Chordata > Actinopteri > Salmoniformes > Salmonidae > Salvelinus > Salvelinus sp. IW2-2015. The sequence continues at coordinate 18,244,961 of NC_036838.1, forward strand.
AAATGTTGTCGAGATGTCGGCCCCTGGTGTCAAAAGTTTGAAATGGAGTCTCTTGCAATTTGAGACTTGCAATTTGAGACGCTTTTCTCTGCCACGTAGCTTCAACTTCCTGAAATGTAAAGTCATACATTGTGTTGCTCCGAAGTTAACCAAATTCATCTTCACCAGAAACATTGTAACAACATGGTAAGCAAATTTACTACAAAAAGGCTACAAAAAACAAATCATCTTAGTCATTGCCTTACGTAAATGAGTGCACTCGAGCGCGTTCTCTGAAGTTTAACGGGATACTTGCCTTTGAGAGTCTATCCGCATGATGGGAAATCGTAAACTTGGTTTTAACTCKTCGTTTCTTCTTTGATTTTAACTTTCAACCAATTTTGGTAAGGGTAGTTAATGTATGTAGTCTACTGTCTAGTCTGTATCTGTGCTTTAGCCTATTAATTAATATGCGAACATTCAATAACGGTATTCCATGATAGCAAGGATGCCTACCGTCCAAAAATGTACAATCAAGCAATAGTTTATTTTACACTTCTGATATGATAAAGATAAAACATACTGGTGTTTTACTGATAAGCACATCAACAATGGCAACAGGTAAAATAGTGGTGAATATCATAAGTMTTTTGTACCTTCAATGTATTTCTTATTTTCCATATAGCCATTAGTATGAACCATATAGGCCTGTTTGTTTTGAGCATGCAATAAAACTGGTGTTTGGATGGTGACAAAATATAATGGAATGGAATATAATATTATTATACTGTACATTAAATAGAATAGATGGGATATAATAGATTAAAGGCCTTATACTTAATGTATTACCGTTATTCTAAATGAAACAACTCTGCTACAGTATTTTGAAAGGACATGTTAAATTCATCAATGCATTGTCATCTCCTCTCTGCAGCCTATTTGCAAGGAATATTACATTTGCTACCAGTGCATAAGGGGCTTTTTCCAAACAGAAAAGGAGCAATGATCTGATTAACGGCCAGAGTGCATTTTGTTGAGGCAATCTCAAGTGGTCTTGTCTAATGAAATCAGTGGCATAAACAGGGGAGTTGTCATGACTACAGAGCTGTGCCGCCTCTTGCGCTCGCTGTCTTGTTCATGCGCCGCAGGACGTCTCCTTTTGGGCGCGCGAGGTCATAAGCGTTTTATTTCTCTATTTATAAACATCATTTTTTATGTTTCATGGATTATTTTTGCTTCTGTTTTAGAGGCGAGAAATATCAACATGGACTGAGCCTTGCTTTAACTGAAATGTGTTTTTAGTTGAAGGAATAGCAACTCAATATTATGGGTAAGTTATTTTGATTATTTCAACCTAATTATCTTACAACATCAAGGCAAGCTGTTATGAAATGACACAAAATAACTTATGGGACCACGAATTGTAAAATCCAGGTGAAAAATTTGCACATTGCCACTATGTTCTACTGTCCAGCTCCTGTTATTTCATTGGATGTGCATAAAACCCAATTATGTACATACATATATATATATATATATATATCTCATATATCTCATTGGTAAAACCCCTTCATGAAATAAAACCATGTGGCATAGAAAATACATACAATTTTTTTTGCCTGAATATACAACCACTAACAACTAAAATAATGTAGATGTACAGTAGTGCCTAATAGTACATGAATGCAATACTTATGCATATGCAGAAGTGTCAAAAAAACTACGTTATCATCATTGAAGACACCGCTTTGTAGAGTTTACAACCATTATCCTGGAGTTTTGTAAGATTAATCAGAAATAGATATTGCATATAAAACATGTATACCTGGACATGAAGAACATAATCAATTATTCATGTCCTTTCTCCAAACATGAACATACATTTRAATAGTGAATGTTTCTTCTATGGGACACAGAATATGTATAATAAGCAAATTTTTTAGCTGCTTTACTAAATGTCCTCTATATAGGCACACATTCAGTAATATGAAAATAGACACAAATGATTACATAGTGTTGCACCTTAATATGTTTTACCTTCTGTGGAAACCATTATCAATTGTATCACATCATCCAAGGATCATTCAAATGTTAACGAGATKAATCCTATACTCACATAATGAATTGTATAATTATATACTCCAAACCTTTTTCTTCTTCCCTAGGTTGCTCAACCCTGGCCCTCTCCAGTGTGGTGTCCACACTTGGTGGCCTGGTCTTTGGCTACGAGCTGGGGATTATCTCCGGGGCTCTCCTCCAGCTCCAGGCCGAGTTCCGACTCACTTGTGTCCAGCAGGAGGCTGTGGTCAGTGCCCTTCTGATCGGGGCCTTGCTGGCCTCCCTGGTCGGTGGGTGGCTGATCGACCGCTACGGCCGGAGGAACTCCATCCTCCACAGCAACGTCCTCATCCTGGCCGGGAGTTTGATTCTGGTCAGCAACTCTTACTTGGCACTGGTGGTGGGTAGAATCACAGTGGGCTTCGCCATGTGCATCTCCTCCATGTCCTGCTGTATCTTTGTATCGGAGATGGTCACACCCAAGCACAGAGGTTTTTTGGTGACTCTGTACGAAGTTGGTATCACCGTGGGCATCCTGGGAGCTTACGCCGTAAACTATATCCTGTCGGATGCCAGGCAGGGATGGAAGTATATGTTTGGGTTAGCCATCGTGCCTACTTTGGCTCAGTTTGTCTCCATTTGGTTTCTCCCGTCCAATGCCGGAACACCTGCAGTAGGCCAAAGGGCAGGTGCTCAAAGCCAAAGAGGTCTTATTCACTCCATTGAGAATCACAAAGTGGAGAATTCGGCACATGTTTCCAACATACTCGATAACCCACAGTACAGCTTTCTGCACCTCTTTCAACAGAAGGACAACATGAGGACTAGGACTACCATTGCGCTAGGCTTGGTGATCTTTCAGCAGTTCACAGGTCAGCCCAATGTACTCTTCTACTCCTCAACCATCTTTCATTCAGTGGGCTTCAAGAGCAATGCCTCGGCAGTGCTGGCGTCCTTGGGCTTGGGGGTAGTCAAGGTGATCGCCACCTTGGTCTCCATGGTGTTTGCCGATAGGGTTGGCAGGAGGCCTCTGCTCATTGGTGGATGTACAGTAATGTCCGTGTGTTTGATCACCATAGGACTTTTGAGCGGGCGTTCAGTGGTCAACACCAAGACACCCTGTAATGCTGGGGATTATGTCAATAACAGCACACCCCTATTACAGCTAACGGTGGAAAATCAATCAAGCTTTGACATTTCTGTCAGTCAACGCCTTGGACTTCACGATAGGACCGAAGTAAGGCATATCGCTTACGATGCTGAGAGATCCTTAGGTACTTTGATGCCAGTGGCTTCTCCAGCTGTCCACAATGGAGTGGTTAACTGGATCATTTTACTCTGTATGATGGCAGTCGTCAGTGCATACTCAATTGGATTTGGACCAAGTAAGTACTTTCTCCTAGGATTATTCATAATTATCGTATTTTCTGGCAAATTATCTAAATGTGGGGCCTCCCGGGTGGCACAGTGGTCTAGAGCACTGCATCGCAGTGCTAGCTGTGCCACCAGAGACTCTGGGTTCAAGCCCAGGCTCTGTCGCAGCCGGCCACGACCGGAAGGTCCATTGGGCGACGCACAATTGGCCTAGCGTCGTCCGGGTTAGAGAGGGTTTGGCCGGTAGGGATATCCTTGTCTCATCGCGCACTAGCGACTCCTGTGGCGGGCCGGGCGCAGTGCACGCTAACCAGGTCGCCAGGTGAACAGTGTTTCCTCCGACACATTGGTGCGGCTGGCCTGTGGGTTGGATGCGCGCTGTGTTAAGAAGCAGGGCGGCTTGGTTGGGTTGTGTTTCGGAGGACGCATGGCTTTCGACCTTCGTCTCTTCCGAGCCCGTACGGGAGTTGTAGCGATGAGACAAGATAGTGACTACTAACAATTGGATACTACGAAATTGGGGAGAAAAGGGGGTAAAAATTCAAAAATAAAAAGATTATCTAAATGTGGGGCCACAAGATTATTGTTAAGCTTAGCTAGAACTTGCTTTTGACAATCATATGGTGTTGTCTTGTGAATGACTAGAGGTTAACGTTTGTGAATTTTCCGTTGCATAGTGACCTGGCTCATTTTGAGTGAAATATTTCCTGCTGCGGTCAGAGGGAGAGCGTTTGCCTTCACTAACTGCTTCAACTGGGCTGCCAACTTAATTGTCACATTCTCCTTCTTGAATGTCATCAGTAAGTGTCTACCTCTATGAATTCACATTCAATCAAGTCTGGTTTGCTACAATGCATTCGGAAAGTATTCATACCACTTGACTTTTTCCACATTTTGTTACGTTACAGCCATATTCTAAAATTGATTAAATATTTTTTCCCCTCATCAGTCTACACACAATACCCCATAATGACAAAGCGAAAACTATGTTTTTAGAATTGTTGCACATTTATTAAAAATAACATTTTAAAATACCTTATTTATATAATTATTCAGACCCTTTGCTAAGAGACTCGAAATTGAGCTCAGGTGCATCCTGTTTCCATTGATCATCCTTGAGATGTTTCTACAACTTGATTGGTGTCAACCTGTGGTAAATTCAATTGATTGGACATGATTTGGAAAGGCACACGCCTGTCTATATAAGGTCCCACAGTTGACAGTGCATGTCAGAGCAAAAACCAAGCCATGAGATTCTCTGGTCTGATGAAACCAAGATTGAACTCTTTGGAGGAAACCTGGCACCATCCCTACGGTGAAGCATCGTGGTTGCAGCATCATGCTGTGGGGATGTTTTTCAGCTGCAGGGACTAGGAGAACAGTCAGGATTGAGGGAAAGATGAACGGAGCAAAGTACAGCAAGATCCTTGATGAAAACCTGCTCCAGAGCGCTCAAGGCCTCACACTGTGGCGAAGGTTCACCTTCCAACAGGACAACGACCCTAAGCACACAGCTGAGACAATGCAGGAGTGGCTTCTCTGAATGTCCTTAAGTGGACCAGCCGGAGCCTTGATGAGAACCCAATCGAACATCTCTGGAGAGACCTGAAAATAGCTGTGCAGCGACGCTCCCCATCCAATCTGACAGCGCTTGAGAGGATCTGGAGAGAAGAATGGGAGAAACTCTGCAAATACAGGTGTGCCAAGCTTGTAGCGTCATACCCAAGAAGACTCGAGGCTGTAATCGCTGCCAAAGGGGCTTCAACAAAGTACTGAGTAAAGGGTCTGAATACTTATGTATTTCTAAAAACCTATTTTTGCTTTTTCATTATGGGGTATTGTGTGTAGATTGATGAGAAATAAAACACAATTTAATCAATTTTAGAATAAGGCTGTAWYGTAACAAATGTGGAAAAAGTCAAGGGGTCTGAATACTTTCCGAATGTACTGTATATAATGCCAGTCAAAAGTTTGGACACACCTACTCATTCAAGGGTTAAACAAATCAAAATATATTTTATATTTGAGATTCTTCAAATAGCCACCCCTTTTCTTGATGACAGCTTTACACACTATTAGCATTCTCTCAACCATCTTCATGAGGTAGTCACCTGGAATGCATTTCAATTAACAGGTGTGCCTTGTTAAAAGTTCATTTGTGGAATATTTTTCCTTAATGCGTTTGAGCCAATCAGTTGTGTTGTGACAAGGTAGGGGTGGTATAGAGAAGATAGCCCTATTTGGTAATAGACCAAGTGCATATTATGGCAAGAACAGATCAAATAAGCAAAGAGAAACGACAGTTCATCATTACTTTAAGACATGAAGGAAAGTAAATTCGGAAAATTTCAAGAACTTTGAAAGTTTCTTCAAGTGCACTCGCAAAAACCATCAAGCGCTATGATGAAAATGGCTCTCATGAGGACTGCCACAGGAAAGGAAGACACAGAGTTACTTTTGCTGCAGAGGATAAGTTCATTAGAGTTACCAGCCTCAGAAATTGCAGCCCAAATAAATGCTTCACAGAGTTCAAGTAACAAACACATCTCAACATCAACTGTTCAGAGGAGACTTCGTGAATCAGGRCTTCATGGTCGAATTGTTGCAAAGAAACCACTACTAAAGGACACCAATAAGAAGAAGAGACTTGCTTGGGCCAAGAAACACGAGCAATGGACATTAGACCGGTGGAAATCTGTCCTTTGAGTCCAAATTAGAGATTTTTGATTCCAACCGCCGTGTCTTTGTAAAACACAGAGTAGGTGAACAGATGATCTCCGCATGTGTGGTTCCCACCGTGACGCATGTAGGAGCGAAGATGGCGCCGGAGGAGATGGCCACCGTTTTACGGTCTCAATTATGTTGTACATAATGTTTCTGCAACCGTATCTTACGGCAGAAAATATCTTCTAGATATCAGGACAGCGATCACTCACCTCGGATTAGACTAAGATTTTTTTCAACAACAACAGCAGCAAGCAGGACTCACACGATATTCTCCAAACACCCCACAGGGCAGACATCCCAATTATTCGCAAAAGGAAGCGACATAGAGGAAGAAGAGCCGGGTGCCTCGTCCGGACCCGCAGAAGGCAACTAGGAAAGCTGCCGTTACCGTCAATATTACTCGCCAACGTGCAATCATTGGACAATAAACTAGACGAGGTACGATCACGAATATCCTACCAACGGGACATCAAAAACTGTAATATCCTATGTTTCACGGAATCGTGGCTGAATGACGACATGGATATTCAGCTAGCGGGATACACGCTGCACCGGCAGGATAGAACAGCACACTCCGGTAAGACCAGGGGGGGCGGTCTGTGCATATTTGTAAACAACAGCTGGTGCACGAAATCTAAGGAAGTCTCTAGATTTTGCTCGCCTGAAGTAGAGTATATTATGATAAATTGCAGGCCACACTACTTGCCTAGAGAGTTCTCAGCTATACTTTTCGTGGCTGTTTATTTACCACCACAGACAGATGCCGGCACTAAGACCGCACTCAGCCAGCTGTATAAGGAAATAAGCAAACAGGAAACCACTCACCCAGAGGCGGTGCTCCTAGTGGCCAGAGACTTTAATGCAGGGAAACTTAAATCAGTTCTACCAAATCTCTATCAACATGTTAAATGTGCAACCAGAGGGAAGAAAATTCTAGATCACCTGTACTCCACACACAGAGATGCGTACAGAGCTCTCCCTCGCCCTCCATTTGGTAAATCTGACCACAACTCTATCCCCCTTAATTCCTGCTTAAAAGTAAAAAATTAAAGCAGGAAGCACCAGTGACTCGGTCTATAAAAAAATGGTCAGATGAAGCAGATGCTAAACTACAGGACTGTTTTGCTATCACAGACTGGAACATGTTCCGGGATTCTTCCGATGACATTGAGGAATACACCACATCAGTCACTGGCTTTATCAATAAGTGCATTGAGGACGTCGTCCCCACAGTGACTGTACGTACATACCCCAACCAGAAGCCATGGATTACAGGCAACATTCGCACTGAGCTAAAGGGTAGAGCTGCCGCTTTCAAGGTGCGGGACTCTAACCCGGAAGTTTACAAGAAATCCCGCTATACCCTGCGACGAACCATCAAACAGGCAAAGCGTCAATACAGGGCTAAGATTGAATCATACTACACCGGCTGCGACGCTCGTCGGATATGGCAGGGCTTGCAAACTATTACAGACTACAAAGAGAAGCACAGCCGCGAGCTGCCCAGTGACACGAGCCTACCAGACGAGCTAAATCACTTCTATGCTCGCTTCGAGGCAAGCAACACTGAGGCATGCATGAGAGCATCAGCTGTTCCGGACGACTGTGTGATCACGCTCTCCGTAGCCGACGTGAGTAAGACCTTTAAACAGGTCAACATTCACAAGGCTGCGGGGCCAGATGGATTACCAGGTCGTGTGCTCCGGGCATGTGCTGACCAACTGGCAGGTGTCTTCACTGACATTTTCAACATGTCCCTGATTGAGTCTGTAATACCAACATGCTTCAAGCAGACCACCATAGTCCCTGTGCCCAAGAACACAAAGGCCACCTGCCTAAATGACTACAGACCTGTGGCACTCACGTCCGTAGTTTTGAAGTGCTTTGAAAGGCTGGTAATGGCTCACATCAACACCATTATCCCAGAAACCCTAGACCCACTCCAATTTGCATACCGCCCAAACAGATCCACAGATGATGCAATCTCTATTGCACTCCACACTGCCCTTTCCCACCTGGACAAAAGGAACACCTATGTGAGAATGCTATTCATTGACTACAGCTCAGCGTTCAACACCATAGTACACTCAAAGCTCATCACTAAGCTAAGGAACCTGGGACTAAACACCTCCCTCTGCAACTGGATCCTGGACTTCCTGACGGGCCGYCCCCAGGTGGTGAGGGAAGGTAGCAACACATCTGCCACGCTGATCCTCAACACTGGAGCTCCCCAGGGGTGCGTGCTCAGTCCCCTCCTGTACTCCCTGTTCACCCACGACTGCATGGCCAGGCACGACATTCTCATCCCCATTCTCATCGACGGGGCTGTAGTGGAGAAGGTTGAGTGCTTCTTATTCCTTGGTGTCCACATCAACAACAAACTAGAATGGTCCAAACACACCAAGACAGTCGTGAAGAGGGCACGACAAAGCCTATTCCCCCTCAGGAAACTAAAAAGATTTGGCATGGGTCCTGAGATCCTCAAAAGGTTCTACAGCTGCAACATCGAGAGCATCCTGACCGGTTGCATCACTGCCTGGTACGGCAATTGCACGGCCTCCGACCGCAAGGCACTTCAGAGGGTAGTGCGTACGGCCCAGTACATCACTGGGGCAAAGCTGCCTGCCATCCAGGACCTCTACACCAGGCGGTGTCAGAGGAAGGCCCTGAAAATTGTCAAAGACCCCAGCCACCCCAGTCATAGACTGTTCTCTCTACTACCGCATGGCAAGCGATACCGGAGTGCCAAGTCTAGGACAAAAAGGCTTCTCAACAGTTTTTACCCCCAAGCCATAAGACTCCTGAACAGGTAACCACATGGTTACCCGGACTATTTGCATTGTGTGCCCCCCCAACCCCTCTTTTACACTGCTGCTACTCTGTTTATCTTATATGCATAGTCACTTTAACTATACATTCATGTACATACTACCTCAATTGGCCCGACCAACCAGTGCTCCCGCACATTGGCTAACCGGGCTATCTGCAATGTGTACCACCACCCGCCAACCCCTCTTTTTACGCTACTGCTACTCTCTTTTCATCATATATGCATAGTCACTTTAACCATACTCACATGTACATACTACCTCAATAAGCCTCACTAACCGGTGTTTGTATATAGCCTTGCTACWCTTATTTTCAAATGTCTTTTTACTGTTGTTTTATTTCTTTACTTACCTACACACACCCACACACATTTTTTTTCTCCGCACTATTGGTTAGAGCCTGTAAGTAAGCATTTCACTGTAAGGTCTACTACACCTGTTGTATTCGGCACACGTGACAAATAAACTTTGATTTGATTTGATGGTGTGGGGGTGCTTTGCTGGTGACACTGTCAGTGATTTATTTAGAATTCAAGGCACACTTAACCAGCATGGCTATCACAGCATTCTGCAGCGATACGCCATCCCATCTGGTTTGCAATTAGTGGGACTATCATTTGTTTTCCAACAGGAAAGACTATGGCACCGATAGAGATGGCAGCTTCGCTTCAAGTCCTTAGGAAACTGTGTAGTATTTTGTTTTTTTATGTATTATTTCTTACATTGTTAGCCCAGAAAACCTCAAGTGTTATTACTTATAGCCGGGAAGAACTATTAGATATCAGAGAGACGTCAACTTACCAGCACAACCAGCACTATGACCAGGAATACGACTGTCCCAAAGCGGATCCTTAGTCTGCACCTCCCAGGGCATTTGAACTGATTCCCGAGGCAGACCCAAAACAAAGCAGTCGGAGGAGAGGGTGCCGGAGCGGTCTTCTAGTGAGGCTTCGGATGCGCGCACACCACCCACCGCTTCTGAGTATATTACTTGCTAATGTCCATTCCCTAGTTAACAAAGTCAACAAARTTAGGGCAAGAGTTGCTTTCCAAAGAGATATCCGGGATTGTAACATACTCTGTTACATGGACACATGATTAGCTGGGGACATGCTGTCGGAGTCTGTACAGCCAACGGGATTTTCAGTGCATCRCGCTGACAGGAACAAACATCTCTCTGGTAAGAAGATGTTTGTATCTCCCAAGAGAACTCTCCTCGGTTATCGTCACAGCCGTGTATATCTCCCCGCAAGCGGATATCAAGACTGCCATCAAGGARCTTCACTGGACTTTATGCAAACTGGAAACCATATATCCTGAGGCTGCATTTATTGTAGCTGGGGATTTTAACAAAGCTAATCTGAGAACAAAGTTACCTAAATTCTATCAGCATATCTATTGCAGTACACAAGCGAGTAACACACTCGACCACTGCTACTCTAACTTCCACAATGCGCAAACCCTCACTAACTTTTACAGGTGCACAATTGAGAGCATCCTGTCGGGCTGTATCACCGCCCGGTACGGATTGTCTTTATCTTGGCCAGGTCGCAGTTGTAAATGGGAACTTGTTCTCAACTGGCCKACCCGGTTAAATAAAGGTGAAATAAACATTTAAAAAACGGCAACTGCACCGCCCACAACCGCAGGGCTCTCCAAAGGGTGGTGCGGTCTGCACAACGCATCACCGGGGGCAAACTACCTGCCCTCCAGGACACCTACAACACCCGATGTCACAGGAAGGCAAAAAAGATAATCAAGGACAATAACCACCCGAGCCACTACCTGTTCACCCCGCTTCCATCCAGAAGACGAGGTCAGTACAGCTGCATCAAACCTGGGACCGAGAGATTCAGTCAGATTGTTAAACAGCTAGAGCAGAGAGGTGGTTCCCTACCTACAAACTTCATATCAATGGCCACTTTTATAAATGGCACACTAGTCACTTTAATAATGCCACTTTAAGAATGTTTACATATCTCACATTACTCATCTCATATGTWTWTKCGGTATACTATATCCTTCACTATCTATTCTTTACTATCTATTGCATCTTAGCCGCTCTGTCACTTCTCATCCATATATTTTATACTTATATATTCTCATCCCATTCCTTTACTAGATTGTGTGTATTAGGTTTTGTTGTGGAATTTGTTAGATATTAGGTTTTGTTGTGGAATTGTTAGATATTACCTGTTAGATACTGCTGCACTGTCGGATCTAGAAGCATTTCGCTACACTCGCAATAACATCTGCTAACCAATTTGATTTGACTTGAGGACAATGACCCAACACACCTCCAGGCTGTGTAAGGTCTATTTCACCAAGAAGGAGAGTGTTGGAGTGCTGCATCAGATGACCTGGCCTCCACAATCACTCGACCTCAACCCAATTGAGATGGTTTGGGATGAGTTGGACCGCAGAGTGAAGGAAAATCAGCCAACAAGTGCTCAGCATATGTGGGAAGTCATTCAAGACCTTTGGAAAAGCATTCCAGGTGAAGCTGGTTGAGAGAATACCAAGCATGCGCAAAGCTGTCATCAAGGCAAAGGGTGTCTACTTTGAAGAATCTAAAATCTAAAATATATTTTGATTTGTTCAACTCTTTTTTGGTTACTACATGATTCCATATGTTATTTCATCGTTTTGATGTCGTCACTATTATTCTACAATGTAGAAAATAGTAAAAATAAAGAAAAACCCTTGAATGAATAGGTGTGTCCAAACTTTTGACAGGTACTGTATGTGTTGGTATTACGAGCAATGGAAGATGTATCCGATAGGAACATGCTAAAACACTAGGATGCTAGTTCAATCTTCAAAGATTGAACTATATTCCTTTTATGCCGCTCAACCTAGAATGCAGTGCAGTATCTTTAGTTAAAAAGTATCTACCTGGCAATTAAGTTGCTTATGTTTCGTCACCAGATGTGATTGGTTTGTCTGGGACATTCCTTTCTTATGGGCTGATTGGAGTGGGAGCGGTGGTGTTCTTTTACTTCATGTTACCAGAGACCAAAGGGAAATCACTGGAGCAAATAGACAGGGAGCTCTGTTTGAAAAGGTATAACTCAAACTTCAATCTATCATTTTGCAGTAAAAATATAAATGTTATTTTCAACGTGATCTGAAATGCAGTTAGATCTAGGAACATATCTGTTTCTTCTTTTGTAGGGTACACAACAGTGAAGAATGCTGTAACATCCTTAGCAGGAGAATCGCCTCCCCCGGGTATCAAAGAGTGCACATTGTTAGCTCAGCAACCCAATGTTGAGTAAGTCTATCCAAGTGTTACAATCWAAGTATATATATCATTTTTTACACCCTTGCAACCTGACAAACAACGGACTGATGCTAATGTCGGTATTGAAAAGTTGAGCATAGTGATCCGTCCAGCTACCATAGCAGAGCTTACGGCATGACTGAACAATGTTTTATTGCACTGATATTTCAAAYTTATTTTTCTGTCACTTGTTTTCGCAAATGAAAATGAAGCACAATGTTTTTTTGCAAGTCACTCTGCCATTCTACTACCTTTCAATAGTCTGCGAGAAAAATAACAGCAGTTTCCCATTTCCATCAAGAGTCAACCTATACGGGGGTCATCATCTGGCATCACCATCATCAGTTTAGGAGTCTGAGATCGCTGATCCACTGAGGGAGTCTTGCTCTAACCAATGACAATGTTGTCCTATCCTTCATTTTGTTCGATGTAATATGTATAACCCAAGTATGTCTAGCCTACTATGTTTATGTGTGTAAAATGTTTAACCATTTAGAGAACCATAACGTTTTCAAACATTTGTGTCATCCTCAAAGATTTAAATGCATTATCCACGTGTGGTTGTATTGTGTTTGAAATCAAATAAATCTATAACCTCGGTTCCATAGCCGCATGGGGCTCCTTAACTGGGCCTTTACAGCGCAATTGGTGATCTAATCGAATTAGTCATTCAAAGTCGTTAGTCTTTCACGTTCACTAGAATTCATCAAATGGCACTCTGCCAGATTATGAAGCTCTAAAACAGTAGTAATTAAACCTAGCATTACAATAAAAATGTATCATCACTGTCACAATTTCAAACATAGCAAAACGTATCTACAGTGCATTCGGAAAGTATTCAGATCCCTTGACTTTTTCCACATTTTGTTACGTTACATCCTTATTCTACAATGTATTAAATAAAACATGTTCCTCAATCTAAACACAATACCCCATAATGACAAAGTGAAAACAGGTTTTAAAAAATTGTTGCATATTTATTAAAAATCAAAAACACCAGAGTCAGAAGTTTACATATACCTTAGCCAAATACATTTAAACTCAAGTTTTTCACAATTCCTGACATTTATTTCAAGTAAAAATTCCCTGTCTTAGGTCAGTTAGGATCACCACTTTATTTAAAAAATGTGAAATGTCAGAATAATAGTAGAGAGAATGATTTATTTCAGCTTTTATTTCTTTCATCACATTCCCAGTGGGTCAAAAGTTTACATACACTCAATTAGTATTTGGTAGAATGGCCTTTACATTGTTTAACCTGGGTCAAATGTTTCAGGTAGCCTTCCACAAGCTTCCCACAATAAGTTGGGTGAATTTTGACCAATTCCTTCTGACAGAGCTGGTGTAACTGAGTCAGGTTTGTAGGCTCCCTTGCTCACACACGCTTTTTCAGTTCTGCCCACAAATCTTCTATAGGATTGAGTTCAGGGCTTTATGATGGCCACTCCATTCCCTTGACTTTGTTGTCCTTAAGCCATTTTGCCACAACTTTGCTTGCAAGTATGCTTGGGGTCATTGTCCATTTGGAAGACCCATTTGCGACCAAGCTTCAAATTCCTGACTGATGTCTTGAGATGTTGCTTCAATATATCCACATAATTGTCCATCCTCATGATGCCATCTATTTTGTGAAATGCACCAGTCCCTCCTGCAGCAAAGCACCCCCACAACATGATGCTCTCCCACCCCCGTGCTTCACGGTTGGATGGTGTTCTATGGCTTGCAGCCTCCCACTTTTTCCTTCAAACATAACGATGGTCATTATGGCCAAACAGTTCTATTTTTGTTTCATCAGACCAGAGGACATTACTCCAAAAAGTACGATCTTTGTCCCCATGTGCAGGTTATGTCGATATAGGACTTGTTTTACTGTGGATATAGATACTTTTGGACCTGTTTCCTCCAGCATCTTCACAAGGTCCTTTGCTGTTGTTCTGGATTGATTTTCACTTTTCGCACCAAAATACGTTCATCTCTAGAGACAGAACGTGTCTCCTTCCTGAGCGTATGACAGCTGCGTGGTCCCATGGTGTTTATACTTGCGTACTATTGTTGTACAGATGAACGTGGTACCTTCAGGATTTGGAAATTGCTCCCAAGGATGAACCAGACTTGTGGAGGTCTACAATCTTATTTCTGAGGTCTGGCTGATTTCTTTTGATTTTCCCATGATGTCAAGCAAAGAGGCACTGAGTTTGAAGGTAGGCCTTGAAATACATTCACAGGTACACCTCCAATTACATTTACATTTACATTTAAGTCATTTAGCAGACGCTCTTATCCAGAGCGACTTACAAATTGGTGCATTCACCTTATGATGTCCAGTGGAACAACCACTTTACAATAGTGCATCTAACTCTTTTAAGGGGGGTTAGAAGGATTACTTTATCCTATCCTAGGTATTCCTTAAAGAGGTGGGGTTTCAGGTGTCTCCGGAGGTGTGATTGACTCCGCTGACCTGGCGTCGTGAGGGAGTTTGTTCCACCATTGGGGTGCCAGAGAGCGAACAGTTTTGACTGGCTGAGCGGGAACTGTACTTCCTCAGAGGTAGGGAGGCGAGCAGGCCAGAGGTGGATGAACGCAGTGCCCTTGTTTGGGTGTAGGCCTGATCAGAGCCTGAAGGTACGGAGGTGCCGTTCCCCTCACAGCTCCGTAGGCAAGCACCATGGTCTTGTAACGGATGCGAGCTTCAACTGGAAGCCAGTGGAGAGAGCGGAGGAGCGGGGTGACGTGAGAGAACTTGGGAAAGTTGAACACCAACGGGCTGCGGCGTTCTGGATGAGTTGTAGGGGTTTAATGGCACAGGCAGGGAGCCCAGCCAACAGCGAGTTGCAGTAATCCAGACGGAGATGACAAGTGCCTGGATTAGGACCTGCGCCGCTTCCTGCGTGAGGCAAGGTCGTACTCTGCGAATGTTGTAGAGCATGAACCTACAGGAACGGGTCACCGCCTTGATGTTAGTTGAGAACGACAGGGTGTTGTCCAGGATCACGCCAAGGTTCTTAGCACTCTGGGAGGAGGACACAATGGAGTTGTCAACCGTGATGGCGACGATATCATGGAACGGGCAGTCCTTCCCCGGGAGGAAGAGCAGCTCCGTCTTGCCGAGGTTCAGCTTGAGGTGGTGATCATTTTTTTTGACTCAAATTATGTCAATTAACCTATCAGAAGCTTCTAAAGCCATGACATCATTTTCTGGAATTTTCCAAGCTGTTTAAAGGCACAGTCAACTTAGTGTATGTAAACTTCTGACCCACTGGAATTGTGATACAGTGAATTATAAGTGAAATAATCTGTAAACAATTGTTGGAAAAATGACTTGTGTCATGCACAAAGTAGATGTCCAAACCGACTTGCCAAAAGCATCGTTTGTTAACAAGAAATTTGTGGAGTGGTTGAAAAAGGAGTTTTAATGACTCCAACCTAAGTGTATGCAAACTTCCGACTTCAACTGTACATAAGTATTCAGACCCTTTGCCTATGAGACTCGAAATTGAGCTCAGCCGCATCCTGTTTCCATTGATCATACTTGAGATGTTTCTACAACTTGATTGGAGTCCACCTGTGGTAAATTCAATTGATTGGACATGATTTGGAAAGGCACATACCAGTCTATATAAGGTCCCACAGTTGACAGTGCATGTCAGATCAAAAATCAAGCCATGAGGTCGAAGGAATTGTCTGTAGAGCTCTTAGACAGGATTGTGTTGAGGCACAGATCTGGGCAAGTATACCAAAAAACGTCTGCAGCTTTGAAGGTTCCCAAGAACACAGTGGCCTCCATCATTCTTAAATGGAAGACATTTGGAACCACCAAGACTCTTCCTAGAGCTGGCCAAACTGAGAAAGCGGGGGAGAAGGGCCTTGGTCAGAGAGGTGACCAAGAACCCAATGGTCACTCTGACAGAGCTCCAGAGTCTCTCTGTGGAGATGGGAGAACCTACCAGAAGGACAACCATCTCTGCAGCACCCCACCAATCAGGCCTTTATGGTAGAGCCACTCCTCCGTAAAAGGCACATGACAGCCCACTTGGAGTTTGACAAAAGGCACCTAGAGGACTCTGACCAAGAGAAACAAGATTCTCTGGTCTGATGAAACCAAGATTGAAATCTTTGGCCTGAATGCCAAGCGTCACACCTGGAGGAAACCTGGCACCATCCCTACGGTGAAGCATAGTGGTGGCAGCATCATCATGCTCTGGGGATGTTTTTCAGCGGCAGGGACTGGGAGACTAGTCAAGATCGAGTCGCAGATGAAAGGAGCAAAGTACAGAGAGATCCTTGATGAAAACCTGCTCCAGAGTGCTCAAGACCTCAGACTGAGGCGAAGGTTCACCTTACAACAGGACAACAACACTAAGCACACAGCCAAGACAATGCAGGAGTGGCTTCGGAACAAGTCTCTGAATGTCCTTGAGTGGCCCAGCCAGAGCCCAGACTTTAAATCTATGTAGTTCTGTCCTTGAGCTGTTCTTGTCTATAGATGTTCTATGTTCTGTATTGTTTCATGTGGACCCCAGGAAGAGTAGCTGCTGCTTTTGCAACAGCTAATGGGGATCCTAATAAAATACTTGAACCTGATCGAACATCTCTGGAGACCTGAAAATAGCGGTACAGSGAAGCTCCCCATCCAACCTGACAGCGCTTGAGAGGATCTGGAGAGAAGAATGGGAGAAACTCCGCAAATACAGGTGTGCCAAGCTTGTAGCGTCATAACCAAGAAGACCCGAGGCTGTAATCGCTGCCATAGGTGCTTCAACAAAGTAATGAGTAAAAGGACTTATTACTTATGTAAATGTGATATTTTAAAAATACATTATTATAAATGTGTAACTGTTTCTAAAAACCTGTTTATGCTTTGTCATTATGAGGTATTGTGTGTAGATTGATGAGAAAAAAAACTATTTAATACAATTTAGAATAAGGTTGTAACAAAATGTGGAAAAAGGAAGGGGTCTGAATACTTTCCAAATGCACTGTAAGTGACCTCTCAAAAGAATACTAAGGAAAGTAATGTTTGTAAAATCTTACAATCAGGGGACACTGACATTTTTTGCAATACAATCAGATTTACTTGATAAATAAAACACGTGTTTATTAACACATATAAGGACATAAAAATATATACAGTGATGTAAGGACTCAACTTTGTTCATGTATGCATGTATTTTTCATATATTGAGATTTCAAATGGAAAAAAAGGATGCATATGTACAGCAGGGTCTATCCTTACACAAGATTTCCATTTATGGCACTAAAACGCAGGGAAAATGTTACCCCTTCAAGTTCAATACATCTTCCAGTATCTACAGTGGCAAGAAAGTATGTGAACCCTTTGGAATTAACTGGATTTCTGCATAAATTGGTCATCAAATTTGACCTGATCTTCATCTAAGTCACAACATAAACAAACCGTGTGCTTAAACTAATAACACAAATTATTGTATTTTTCTTGTCTATATTGAATACATCATTTAAACATTCACAGTGTAGGTTGGAATGTGAACCACTAGACTAATGACTCCTCCAAAAACTAAATTAAGTCAGGAGTCAGCTAACCTGGAGTCCAATCAATGAGACGAGATTSGAGATGTTGGTTAGAGCTGCCTTGCCCTTTAAAAAACACTCACAGAATTTGAGTTTGCTATTCACAAGAAGCATTGCCTGATGTGAACCATGCCCCGAACAAGAGAGAATTCAGAAGACCTAAGATTAAGAAATGTTGACTTGCATAAAGCTGGAAAAGGTTACAAAAGTATCTCTAAAAGCCTTGATGTTCATCAGTCCACAGTAAGACAAGTTGTCTATAAAATGGAGAAAGTTCAGCACTGTTGCTACTCTCCCTAGGAGTGGCCGTCCAGCAAAGATGACTGCAAGAGCACAGCGCAGAATGCTCAATGAGGTTAAGAAGAATCCTAGAATGTCAGCTAAAGACTTAAAGAAATCTCTGTTGACTAGTCTACAGTACCTAAAACACTAAACAAGAATGCTGTTCATGGCAGAACATCACGGAAGAAGCCACTGCTGTCCAAAAAAAMACATTTCTGCACATCTGAAGTTTGCAAAAGTGCACCTGGATTTTCCACAGCGATACTGGCAAAATATTCTGTGGACAGAAGAAACTACAGTTGAGTTGTTTGAAAGGAACACACAACACTGTGTGGAGAGAAAAAATGCACAGCACACCAACATCAAAACCTCATCCCAACTGTGAAGTATGGTGGAGGGAGCATCATGGTTTGGGGCTGCTTTGCTGCCTCAGGGCCGCGACAGCTTGCTATCATCGACGGAMAAATGAATTCCCAAGTTTATCAAGACATTTTGCAGGAGAATGTAAGGCTATATGTCCACCAATTAAAGCTGAACAGAAGTTGGGTGATGCAACAGGACAACGACCCAAAACACAGAAGTAAATCAACAACAGAATGGCTTCAACAGAAGAAAATACTCCTTCTGGAGTGGCCCAGTCAGAGTCCTGACCTCAATCCGATTGAGATGCTGTGGCATGACCTCAAGAAAGCAATTCACACCAGACATCCCAAGAATATTGCTGAACTGAAACAGTTTTGTAAAGAGGTGGTCCAAAATTCCTCCTGACCGTTGTACAGGTCTGATGCGCAACTACAGAAAGCATTTGGTTGAGGTTATTGCTGCCAAAGGAGGGTCAACCAGTTATTAAATCCAAGGGTTCACATACTTTTTCCACCCTGCACTGTGAATGTTCACACGGTGTGTTCAATAAAGACATGAAAGCGTATAATTGTTTGTGTGTTATTAGTTTAAGCAGACTGTGTATTGTTGTGACCTAGATGAAAATCAGATTTTACCACCAATTTATGCAGAAATCCGGRTATTTCCAAAGGGTGCACATACTTTTTCTTACCACCGTAAGTGTTAGCCAAACAGGTGATCGATCCAAGAAACTTACCCCCGAAACAAACTTAATACAAAAAGAAAACCACTTTCCTCAGCAGATAGATAAACACATTTCAAGCCAACTTAACCAGGACTCCGGTGCCTTCATATTCAGTTGTGATCTTATATCTAACACCATCCATATTTTCTCCACATATAACTTACTCTCCCCGAGAAAACAAAAAGGTTTAGTCAGTCTCCTCTTTCTCAAGCGATTGAGTAAACAGTTTTTCACGACTTGAATTAAATCAAGGAACTGGAAAGCAGCAAGTTTGAGAGAAACWTTTCTAAATAACAGAACAGATAGCTTTGCCTGGCTTTCGAAGGGATYGAATGACAATACTGCCATCAAACCATTGCCACAGTAAATTAAACCCATCCAGAATACCACAGCATTTCAGTAAAAAAAAAGGAAAACTGTCAGGGAACCCTTACATCAAAAACTAGGTATCCAGTACAGTAGAAAGGCAAGACATACTATTCAGGCTGAAGTGTCATTAGGATACRTTGAGTGAGGCAGCTTCAGTGTTTCAACACACCACTGGAGCACAGAACAGCACCAAACACTTCCAAATACCGTGGGGAAGTCTTTCATAATGGTGGTATAGAGTAGTAGACTGGACTAAATATGGGAATTGCTTAAGGTGTGCTCGCCAGCGCTCGTTTGACAAGGTTGCATTAGTAAACTGCAGACTGCTCCTTTTGGTCTAAATGCTAATGTCCCTTTCCTGTTACCTTCCGATTAACTACTTGTCAGTAATGTACAAAAGAAAACGTGTTCGAGGGGGAGAAACCCCCATCACCCTTGGATTCGTGACTCATTCTCAGATTGTGGACATAGCCACACACACAGCCATCAAGATGAAATAAATACCTGCATGTGTCGATTACACAGAACATTCATTTCATGTCTGGTTAACTCAAGTTCATTCAAGGAGAAACAAATAAACATTGTTCAGGCGAGAGAGCCTTCAGAGGTCGGCATTCCTGGATCTCAGGGCAGTCGGACTGACTGAGTAAGTAGAGATGTTGGTGCGTGCCTGCGTGAGTGGCACCMATAGGTTTGCTCCCCTAGGGGTGCCATCACTGGGGGGCACTAACGGCGGCGGGCACAGGGGTGCTCAGGGCGTTGGTGGCAGCAGAGAGGACGGGCGAGCCGGTGAGGGTGCCCAGGGCAGTAGCAGCTGGCAAGGCAGATATACCTTGAGAGGAAAAAAGGGGAATTTAGCTTAACCACCGAACACCTCAGAGATAACCACGGGGGTTACTTAGAAAACACTCTTCCAAGGGAGTTCTGATGATGCAGTGAGCTACAGTATAACCAGACCTGCCAACCCTGTCCAACTTTTTAGAGTACCAGACGCGCGCGGCAAATTGGAGATTCGTGTGCTTAGACAAACATTATGGATCACACCTGGTTCAGTTCAGCCCTCTGAAAAGGTATGTACAAWACATAAATAAAAGATTCACACTGATAAGTACAGAACATTTAAAATAAATAAATGTTTTGTGTAATTAGCACAGATTGTATGTTTATTCCATTACATGTACAAGTGTAGAATGGAGATAGTTGTCTATAACGTTTTTCTTAGCACATGCCCCCAAGTTTAGTCTCTATAGTAGAGGAATGCTTGTCACCTCTCAAACAGGGGCCAATCACTAGGGCCAGCTCACAAGTATTGGCTTTTTAGACACGGTTCCTAATCAACCCTAAAAGCAAAATCATTTTGAACAAGATAAAAACAAATCATCGCATCGACACAGACAGCAAACTGGCTAAACTTAAGTAGGCTACCGCAAAGGGAATCTGAACGCGGTTCGCTAGAAGAGCCCGGTGTTTCAGCCGATGTGAAGGTCTCTATTGTGTTTCTTTGCAGCGCATACAAGATTTCAGATTTTCAAAATTGATCAAATCTCAAATCTGGTGCAAAGGCATTTCAGAAGCATTGCCTCTATAGCTAATACTGGACGCTCATTCATTCTTCATCGAGCGGTCTTCTAAACTCCCGACTCCATTTAATGCCAAGATGTTAGATTTATTATTTTATTATACTTTTGTAATGCTTTTTGTGACGTGGATCATCATTACAGTTGCTGTCTATCAGGTTGCGTGATCCTCGTGATGTTACGTGGAAAATACAACTAATGGGACGCAGAATTAAAAGTATATCACAATCGCACAAATGCGACCAGTTATTTTTCGCATATGCATTTAATTTCTTTCACTAGCAGATGCAAGTGAACTGCTGGMACTTTAGAGCCCACTGAATGTCAATCTTGTGTTCGCTAACGTTAGCTTGAAACAATTAGTGTTAACCTTTCCACAACACACGGATTCGAGAAAGGGATTTGTCCATGTGTTTACGTACAGCTGACAGTCGGCGAACTCAGCATCACAACAAACAGGAGGAGGGGCAGACACGGGGTAGCTACATCCAATAATGATGTATTCATCTCCATGTCCGTTGACACAAACTTCGTACATGCCCGTGTGTTGCAGCTCAAGAATCGGGATGTTAGATTCACTCAGTGGATACATTTTTTATTACTGAAATGTAAAAAAATATATATATATATATATATATATATATACACATGTTTTTTATTTATTTAAATGAGGCCTTATTTATTTCTGTGTACTTTTAACTCGGATCTCGTACCTGCGTACATGGACAGAGAATTGCGTAGTTGGTACGCAAAATGCGTGCATGTTGGCAGGTCTGTATAACCAATGAGTTACATAAGAAAGATGACAAGGGATGCGCACTGGCATATGGTGAGTTTAGCTCTTATGAAATGTATTGGATTGAATTACAGTATGTCAATTATGACAATGTGGTAACCCTTGATAGAAGATTGTCCAATTTGCATGGACAAATATAGCTGCTTAATTCAATCTTAACACAGACCAAGTCGGCTGCTTGATTCAATTTGATTTCCAAACTTGGCCTCCCGCAGACAAAACATCCTCCTTAACACTGAGTGATGGGAGTCTCTGGGAGTTCAGATGAGGATGCATGGGTGGGAGGGTTAGGATGATTAGGGTGTGTGTGTTTGCACTCACCAGGGACCATGTTGGCTGTGCTTACAGCAGTATTTCCGCCGGACGGGTTAGCCGACCCCGGCATGCGACCCTGGTCTTTCACAACAGTATCTTTGTGGACAAAAGAACTCATATTAAAAACAGTGAACAATCTCTAGTCTCGAGTCCCTAGTCACTGCAAGTAGATGGTCATAAGGAACTGCAGATAACCAGTGAACTGGGTCGTGTTCATTWCACACAAAATGAAGGAAAGCAGAGTAAACCGAGGCGGCGCTACCTGAACGTTTCCAACAAGAYATGCTTGTTTTTGTTTGCCGTTGTAAAACGTTTTGCTAGTGTGCCCTAATGAACAAGACCCGGATTAGAGCAAACAAAATCATCTTCTTATAGCATGACATACAGCCTACGAATGACTAAAACTCCCTGCTCCTTCATTACATGAAAATAACTTATACCTTTTAGCTGCGAGTWGCATTCAACAGAGAAATTTGGTTGAGATGCCAAGTAACCCCGGTCATAACAAGCCTGTGATTTGTGTCAAAATACATTTGCGGGGCAGAAAAACAGCAGTTAATATTCAGGTAACTGACTAAATCAAGGAAACACCAACAAAGTGTCTTAGAGTGTGGGGCCAMCACGAGCCAGAACAGCTTCAATGCTCATTGGCGTAGATTCTACAAGTGTCTGGAACTCTATTGGTGGGATGTGACACCACTCCTCCATGAGAAATTCAATCATTTAGTGTTTTGTTGATGGAAAAAGCTGTCTCAGGCACCACTCCAGAATCTCCCACAAGTGWTCAAYTGGGTTGAGATCTGGTGACTGAGACGGCATATGGTTTACATCGTTTTCATGCTCATSAAACTATTCARTAACCACTCGTGCCCTGTTTAAGGGGGCATTGTCATCCTATGGGGTCATAGCCATGGTAGCCAAAATAATGGCCAGTACAGCATTTTTACACATGACCCTAAGCATGATAGGATGTTAATTGCTTAATTAACTCAGAAACCACACCCGCATTCAATATACTTTGTAACCCTCATTTACTTAAGTGTTTCCATTTTTTTGTCAGTTACCTGTAGGTCCATTGTCATTTCTACATCCTTTTCTATTGAGTTTAAGGCATTCAATTGTGCCCTGGAGTTTTCTAAACCAAAATAATAATTTCCACCCTACCCAGAAAACTAAATCCACTGAGGGCTGAAAAAAATAATAATTCTGCAGTATTTTGCCTACCCCTGCGATAAACCACAGGTCCCTTCCAATCTCATCAATATGGGTCCATGGTCTGATTAACCATACCCCTAACCTTACATTTTGTTTTCACGATATAGCCAATTTTGACTTTGCAGTTCGGCTAAATGTACTGGCAACTGGATCCCTCCTCGCACTTACAGTAAGGGTGATCCATGGCCTCGTGGGCGGTCAGCCGGGCCTGATGGTCATAGCGCAGCAGCTTGTCCAGGAAGTCCAGGGCCTCG
Source organism: Salvelinus sp. IW2-2015 (assembly GCF_002910315.2). Classification (NCBI taxonomy): domain Eukaryota; kingdom Metazoa; phylum Chordata; class Actinopteri; order Salmoniformes; family Salmonidae; genus Salvelinus; species Salvelinus sp. IW2-2015. The sequence continues at coordinate 18,268,652 of NC_036838.1, forward strand.
GGGCTGACCAGGTGCTGGTTCTCACTGTGGACGAAGCGCTCCCACCGCTTACGAGAGTGTCTGGAAGGGGAGAGCAGGTTAGCAGCAGTGCAAAAAAAGAAGAAAAGAAAAACCCCTATGCACAGCRGTGTCTAGATTCAGGTGTTGTTTATGGCAGGAACAACTAATATCCCTTTCAAACTAAGACGAAACCGAGGGGGGGGGGGCTATTTCCAGCAACAAAGCCTGTAGTTTTATTTTTCCTGCCAACCGACCTAGTCATGATTGCTGCAATGTGTTTAAAAAGTCCCACCAACCCCTCAGTATAAAAGTCCCCTTTCATCTTACCGTCTTTGACATGCATTAAATCATGAACATTCTATTGTTGTTGTCCGACATCAAACTTGTTCTTGCCATTATGAAAAATGTTAAACACAAAAATGGCAGTAATGCTGAAGAGGCATTGGCGCACACTACACTGACAGGCATGTATCACTTTGTTGCGCGCCGAAACTCCTCAACTTATCCAATCGTTATGATACATTTGAAGCGATACCTGCGTGTGGTCAACTATATGATCATTTCAGCACTGTTTTGACTGGGACAGCGTGGGGACTCTGGATAAATCAATCAATGTCAGGTTTTTGTTTTCACTGAATCTGTTTGGATATTTGGTTACAATTAGGCTGGGGAAATGTTAGCTAGTTTGAGGTGAGTGCTGCTCATGATCACCTTATAGTCTAGTTGGCTGTATTAGCACTAATCAGAACATGTTGCTAGCAAGTTATGTAGCTTAACACGTTTATTATTTTGCTCTTCACTCACATAGTAGCCTACTCCCAACCAAAAGCTTGTGACTTGCCTGATAATCAAGCAATGTGATTTTGCTTCACATAATCTTTTTGTAAATTTGGTCAATTGGTCCCTGGCTGGGCAAATAAATACGTGGAGGTGGTAGCTCATCTAGTCATCCATCACTGATCAGAAACATTTAGCACGCAACAATGAAGCCTGAAATCAAGTGTAGGCCTATTGTTTCGCTCGATCGGGTACAAGCAACTCCAAAAGCATGCAGATGTTGTGAAATATGAACACGAGACACGCATGCTTTTCAAAATATAGATTGCTATTTATTTTTTTATCACTCCCTAACACGCGGAGTGAGGATAGGAAAAAAATGAAACCTGGATCAAAAGTGACTTTTTCAAATTACACAGAGGTTCATTCAGGTCCGATTTTGATTTTAGTTACATGATCGGAAAGAGCAGATTAAGGTTTCTCAAGCACATACAAATTCTCAAAAAGGTGTTGGCTTGGGATCTGTTTAAAAATTATCACTCTTTTGTTATATGACCACGGTTCAACACGATCCCATATTTTTCTATTTTATTGTTATATTCCATTCTATTTTTACTATAAAATATACGTGTGTTGACTGATCAGGGCAAGGGAATGTGAGTGTGTATTGTCTGCTTTAATCAACAAAATAAACTAGTGATTTAATTTGCATGGTGCTGCCATGTAGTCTACAGGCTGCACAGACCAGTAACAATTAACTCCAAATATATTATTATATTCTTTTAAAAACACATTTTTTTCATCTTAACTAATGAATAATGACCTGCCTAAACTAATGAATTTCTTTGTGATGGTATATATATTCATTGGATTTATTAAAATAGACACCCACCCACATCTACACACTCTTCACCGGCATGCGCACAACAGGTATAAAAGGTGTATTCAGGCGAGAATATGGGGGGGGGAAAGGGGGGGGGGGAAATGGGCCTGCTTGCATTTATTTTTTACATGCAACATACCGTAAACCCTATGAGAAAGGAGTTTACAAACCCAGTGTAAAAAACTCACACTAGTGAAGACAGACAACGTACCTTCCCAGAATGTCATTGAACCGAGGCTCCAGCTCAATGTTGTACTTGTCGATGTAGTCATACAGGTCTTCCGTTCCCAACACCTTGGCTATTCTTACTAACTACAAAGTCAGAAACAACATCAGGTGATTCATCTCACCTGGGGGCGTATTCAGTGACGTGAAACGCTCTGAACGCTGCAGATAGAAATGGAATGAATAGAGCTGACAGGATTCCCTATTGTCCCCAACAGAATCATATCTGTTCTACACAGTCTATTTCTATCTGTTTGTTCTGTAACCTTACACCCTCCTGAACAGGCCCAAGGTTATTTTCTTCACTGGTAATGAGTGTGTGACCTTTGAGACATGGTGGACAAAGTATTGGAGAGTGTGTGTTTACCTGGTCGTAGTTGTCGTGKCCGTGGAAGAAAGGCTCCTTCCTGAAGATCATGCTGGCCAACATGCAGCCCAAGCTCCACATGTCCAGACTGTAGTCATACAACTGCACAAAGACGGTGAGAGAAAAAAAATAAAGATATTTTGTTTTCACATTGCCCTGTCCAGCACGGTTCCAGTAACTATGGTGGATGCGTAACCAGCACAGCTCAGTATTGTGAAAAGGGTATCTGTATGCATATACATGGGATGTACACAACAGCAAATAATATAGACTGAGCTGGTCACACAATTCATAACAGTAGCAGGACAACATACCTGATAGTCGACCAGAAGCTCGGGTCCTTTGAAGTAGCGAGAAGCCACTCGGACGTTGTACTCCTGTCCCGGGTGGTAGAACTCAGCCAGACCCCAGTCAATAAGGCGCAGCTGGAAGAATACACAAAACAGAGGCAAGTCAATACTGAGAGAAATACAACAGGGTTGTGCTCATTAGGGCACCAAACAGAGTGAAACTGGGAGAGACTACTTGGACTTTGGGGTATTGTATTGAGGATTGTTGTGGAACAATATCCAATTTCTATTTAAACTAACCTACATATTGTAGTCACATTCAATAGATGACAAAGGTCTTGACTAGGGCGAATCAGATAGTTATTGTGTCTCCGCCGCATTGGTCGTAAACACTCACCTTTCGGTGTTCGTGATCAATCATCACGTTGTGGGGTTTCACATCCCTGTGCATGATTCCCATGCTGTGGCAGTAGTCCAGGGCCTGTGCACAGAGCCAAGAGCCAAAATGGCCTCTGGTTAGCAACGATGAGGCTGGGGGTTTACTCAACATAGTAATGCAATAAAAGGCAGAAATTACAAAACAGATGTTGTCTACCAGTCTCGGTGCACAAACATGTTGATGGCAAAATAGAGAGCTGGTATGTAACCATTGGACAAAGACAAACAAGGGCCCTATACTCTAAGCACCTGAATGTTCTTGTTTTGAGAGGGGGAAATGCTGACTCATGTCTGGCAAAGTCTCTGGGCTTCTAACACAAATTAATGGGATAGTTCACACAAATTACAACATTACGAGACTAACCTTGAGGATCTCGAACATGTAGAACCGGATGTCATAGTCTGTTAGGGTCTGGTACAATTGCTGCAAGTAAGAACAGATGCAGTGAATCAATACAGTGATTTAACTACACCCTGAACAGTACATGCAGGTAGATAATGGACCTAGTGGTTAGACCGTTGGGCCAATACCGAAAGGTTGCTAGATCGACTCCCCGAGCTGACAGGGTAAAAATTTGTCGTTCTGCCCCTGAACAAGGCAGTTAACCCACCGTTCCTAGGCCGTCATTGTAAATAAGAATTTGTTCTTAACTGGCTTGCCTAGTGAAATGAAAATAACACGCGTATAGGTCTTTGCAACCTGAACACATTATCCAATACAAAGAATTCCCATATTCAAATCACAAGCTATCAACTTGGGCATCTGAATGGTAACATTTAGGTCTATTATTAAGTAATTCAACACCAAACTTGATCATAGTGTACCAGCGATTGAGGATAGAACCAGAGGACAACAAACATCCTGGCACGGAAGACATAGCACTGCACCTTTTTGTCCCTCCACACACACACACACGAGACTGGGGAAACAGCATGCATGCCAAGAACGAAGGTTTCACAGGGCTTTGTTTCAGAATAGAGATGTTGTACACGGTCAAGAATCAGGGTCGTATTCATTAGGCACCAAATGGAAGAAAACAGACTAAAACGGAGAGGGACTACCTGGGGTGTAATCATTAGTCCAAACAGTTGAAAATTAGAGTCTACTGGATAAATTCAGGTAGGCTCCTCCCCGTTTAGTTTGCTTCCATTTGGATCCTAGTGAATACACCCCAGAACTTGTCCAATCAGAAACGTTTACATTTTCCGTTGCAAAACATTTTGCTGCGATGTGCATAAGACTCAGGTGTAAAAAAACAGATGACTGGCTTACCTTGAAGTCAGTGTTGTTGACATGTTCAAAGACCAAGGCGGGTGTCCGAGACTGAAAGAAGAGAAAGGGTTGTTGCACCAAAGTCATGGCATGCTCTAAAAGAACAATAGTGTTTTCACACCTTTCCCGCCATTCCTACTCACCACTGGGTCTTTGACAATGTCTTTGAGGGCGATGATGTTAGGGCCTCCGCGGAGGTTCTCCAGGATCTTAATTTCACGCTTGATTTTCTTCTTCTTGACGGGCTATGAACACAAATAAAGACCAATTGTATTGATTGTCTTGGCAATTTTAATTCAATATGAATCCAATGCGAGTCTGTATCGAATGGCAATCTATGATTCTATGATCTGAATGATATTGATTTCTCATTGTGGCCTTACCTTGAGTATTTTCACCACAACCTTCTCGTTGTTGGTGATGTTGATTGCTTCAAACACTTCACTGTACTTCCCGCGTCCAAGCTTCCGCACCAACTGGAAGTCATCTTGATTTCTGCRGGCAGAATTTTTTTGGTCAATTACACCATTCAAGGCAATTAAAATTAAACTGCAAATKACACAAAGGGAGCAGACCTTGATCTAGCCTTGAGATTTAACATGGAATGAAGAGAAATAGTCGTTTCAGCCTCATAATAGTTTATCAAGCACCAATGTCACTGTGACTTGAGACTGGTATGTACCCCCATTCCACCACATGGGAATCGTAGTCCCAGTACTCCCTGGGCCGGTGTGTGTTGACATCTGTGTACACACGGGCCCGACTCTGCACGGGTCCTGGCATGACCAACAGCTTGGCAGAGGAGGGGGAGGGGCCACTTACTGCAGAGAAGGACGAGGAGGGAAGAGGGAGAGGGAAGGTAGGGGGGGCTCTTCGTGACAGGGCAGGGGGTAAGGGGGGGGGGGGCTTTGGCTGTAAGCAAGGGAAGCCACCAGGGGAACCTCTGGACAGCTGAGACAACAGGGGGGAGAGAGGGGACAAAATAAACAATGTCAGTTATATTCGTGGACCTCAGTTGGTAGCGCATGGCTCTTGCAACGCCAGGATAGTGGGTTCGATTCCCGGGACTGTGTGCAAGCATGAATGTAAGTCGCTTTGGGTAAAAGCATCTGCTAAATGGCATATATTATTTAGATTATTTGAGACCATCACCAAGGCCAGATCAAATAAGCATCATTGACATGGGGGGGGGGGGGGGGGGGACTTTCCGAAGAACTGATGGCCAGTGCAGACAATCACAAAGTTTCAACAGGTGTGTGTAAAATCTATTTGATGCACAGTTATATCACTGCATTTGTTGACCATAAGTCTAAAAAAAGTGAAGAAGAAGCTAGAAGGCTATGGATTGTTGCATACAAAATTCCAGGCCTGACTACCAGTAGGTTGTTTTTAAAAATGGGTCACTGCACCACCGCCAAAGTATTGACACAATGTTAAATTACTAAGGCTGGCGAGATAAGCTATATGACTACTGACTTAGTGGTGCAAAGGTCTACTCAGTGCTAGAGGTGTCACTATAGACCCTGGTTCGATTCCAGGCTGTATCACAACTGGCCGTGAATGGAAGTCCCATAGTGTGGCGCACAATTGGCCCAGTGTCGTCCCGGTTAGGGTTTGGCTGGGGTAAGCTGTCATTGTAAATAAGAATTTGTTCTTAACTGACTTGCCTAGTTAAATTAATTCATGCTAAATCCATTCCAGGGTTTATCTGCATAGTAAAGTCTTGGACGGGCCACCTATGTCCAAACAGTTGATTAAAAAAATATGTTAAAAGATTATTTATTTCACCTTTATTTAACTAGGCAAGTCAGTTAAGAACAAATTCTTATTTTCAATRACGGCCTAGGAACAGTAGGTTAACTGCCTTGTTCAGGGGCAGAACGACAGATTTTTATCTTGTCAGCTCGGGGATTCGATCTTGCAACCTTTCGGTTACTAGTCCGACGCTCTAACCACTAGGCTACCTGCCGCCCCGCGGCGTAACGGACCTATGTCTTTTTTAATAAGATCATCTTTGAGAACAAACAATCAACAAAATAAAAGCTGCACAGGAAGWATTTAAAATTCCAAGAATGATTTTTGTCATGGCATAATTTTGTTATGTTTGAGCCATTCAGATTGCATAAGTCATAGCAAAATGTGTAGAATTGCAGGAAATTTGCTTTAAAACTGCAAAATGTTGTCACTGCGGCCAACACCAGACCTCAAATGTTTGGTCGCCGGACCGCACCAATGGCCGCACCAATGGCCACGCCCAGCACCGATGCCCCATTTTTGTCCAGGAAAAACCCTGCATCTCTTACGTCCATGATCATGAATATGTTTGATGKAATTCATCATTAACGCTGCAACTTTAAGACACAAATAATATAGCATTTGGCTTTTTATTCTATTTTTAACTGAAAAAAATCRCATTTCTTAAGCAAAAGGCGCATAATACTCATACAGGCTTGAATTGCTAAATTAAGATATCCATCCATATTTCTTGCCAATATACCAATTCCATCTRCAATATAGTCAGTCAAGCCTTCGCTTATCTTTGCCAGCAATGGACAAACGGTCATAACTGTGGTGCCCGTCATAGATATCCTCACTGGAGCCAACTTAACAAAGCAGTCAATGCATTTGTGGTTTAACGGTTTTACCCAGAGGCTCCTTTGACCTAGCTCTTACACCTCAGATTAGACTAGACTTGAAGAACTGAAGTACCATCTTCTGGGATAGGTAAGAATATAAGATCTGCAACATTCATTGCACAATACTCTCACTGACTAGCGTTCATAATGCTACAACTTGTCAGCTAAGTAGTACAACAGAGTGCACGTCAATCCAGTAGAGTCTGGAAGCCATAAATGAGCTTCGATTGGTCAATCGCGCCCTGATATGGCAGAGTATTTGCACAACGTTCAGCTTTCCAACTTTAGTCCCGCCCAGTTCACGCTCCCGCGCCATCTTCCATTTAAACTGAATAGCTTCCGTTGTTTCATCGCCCCCAACAGGCTAGTCAGTCACTCCTTGAGCGACAGTTGGCGTTAGATCTCAGGGAAGGTGTGATATCACCAATGTACTCCGGCAACCAGGCGAGTTTCACATCCACCACATTTGACCCCTTCCTACTCCTCCGAACACCAGCTGCCGGGTCACCGCACCATTGGGGTGCGAATGTGAAAAATCGCCTGGAGTACATCACACCTTCCCTGAGGTCTAAAATCAACTGTTGCTCAATAAGGGATGGGGAGAGAACCAGTTACCACTATGTGAGCAACAGTTGCCTTTAGAATTCAGGGACGGTGTGATATTGATGGAGTGTATTCATTTAGCGGATTACGTTGCAAAACGTTAAACGAAAACTTGAGTTTCTATTGGACAAATTCTGTTTGGTTCATAGAGTAAACGGTTTCCGTTGCAACATGCCACAGGCGAGTTTCACATCCACTACATATAATAATATTATGACATTACACTAGCTAGTTTTAATTGAAAAATGTGGCTATTAATAGTCTCCTTCTGTAATGGATGCAATCTCTTGGGGAAAAGTGGTGTTGCTGCCGTCTGGCTAAAATAGTTAACTAATGCCATGTTTAATAAACGTGTCTCGTTGTATTGAGGAATAACAAAACTGTGTTAGCTCGTGAAGCTACTAAAGTTCGCTAACGTTAATTGGCAAAAGTTTGCGAAATCAACCTGTCAGCTGTAAATTGTTATCCAACTGGATTGATACCGGTAGTCTCCCTACYCCACCATCACCCTCTCGCCCCAATTTACATGCGTAACGTTAGTAGGTAGCTAACTAGTCACCGGGTCCCACTGCTGGTTTGGATAGCTAAATCGGTTAGCATGTCTGACTGTTTATTTCATAAAATAATTTAAACCAGAGGACAAACTTCCATTGTATATAGCTACCTCTTTGATCAAATATGGGATCCAAGTGAAGGCAGGTTCCCTTTCTTTCCTCTCGCCGTTGTACTTCTGTATGATTTCTGCTGTCTCAGAGACAATATGGCGGACTATCGCGAAGGGTGTAATTGCAGACAGCAATTGAGGGCGTTTTCTGATAGGGGCGTTTCTTGATGTCAAGTTATTCCCATTAATGGGTATAACGCCTTTTCTTTATCTACGAATATTTTTTAAATCTACGAATAAATCTGGACAAGGCTGGCCAGTGTTTTATGTGTGAGAGAGGGCTTGACAATGCGCTCGGGATGGAAATGGGGAAAACGTTGGAGAAGCAACAGCTGTGGTGGAATGTAAACTATATATGGCCGTCAGTTCTAAAGCCATGGAGCGGGAGGGTGAAGGTAGAGGACCTGAATGGTCTGCACTGGAACTATTGTACATAGGGAGAAGAGAGCTCATGATACTGAAAGCAGTGGCACGTCTAGTAAAGAAAGCATAAAGAGGGCCAAGGTATGAAGCAAGAGTAATAATGTGTTGGAGTGGAAAGTGGTGATGGTGTTTGATGAGAAGTGGTGATGGTGTTTGATGAGACCACAGTGACTAACTAATGGCTTAGAGAAAGATAGGTGAAGTCAAACTAGCCCGGTTGATTGGAAAATGTAGATTAATCATATGTTATGGTAGTCAGACTTAGCAAAGGAAGATTATGCAAATTGAAGAGCTTAACGGGAAGAAGATTAAAAGCATGTCTCTGGTGCTAGGTTTAGGGGAGTCATCACTGGGGCCCAAATATATATGTCCATAGATGATATCAAAGAAAATGTGAAGGGAGGCAGAGTGATCGAAGCCAAAAGTTCGATCAGTAGGAAAGAGGGTCAAAGAAGTGAAAGCGTGTCGGTGCTGCTGAGGTTTGAGAAGGTTTTGTCTGGAAAAGTACAGATAGGATTCCTTAGTTTCAATGTCAGAGAATGTGTCCCATTCCCACTGCGGTGTTTTAAATGCCAAAAAATKGAATATTTAGTTGTTCAGTGTAAAGGAAAGAAAAAATGTGCCAAGTGTGGAGTGGAACGTGACTATGGTGAATGTGGGAGAAATGGGAAGGTTAAGTGTTGTAAATGTGGGGGGGAACATAGTGCAGCATTTGGTGGATGCCAGGTGCAGAGCTCAGCGATATACACTGAACAAAACAATAAAAGCAACATGTGAAGTGTTGGTCCCATGTTTCATGAGCTGAAATAAAAATTCCTAGAACCAGTGGCGATCTGTCATTCAGGGCAGGTGGGGCAGAACCCCACCTCTTTTGAGCCCCACCTGTTAAGTTTTTTTTTTTTTACTTTAAGGGTTGGTAATGTCCTCTAGTTGCGCCATGATTGGCTCAGTGTTCTGTCACTCATGGGGACACTACGCCACCACAAAATCTATGGGGAAAGCTCGAAAATTCAAGCCTCTAGAGTYACTTTAGAAGTGTCCATCCAATAATGCTCAAGGTCATTGGCCACTGATAAAATGACGTCAAATCATGTTATATCTAYGGTAGCTTTGATTGGACTGATCATGTCAACATCATACTTTCAAAATCTTAGCTAGCAAGCTAGCAGTCATCATCATGAATTAACTTGACTATCTACTGACAAATCCATTTAAATCCTTGTCATATGAAGAGAAATTATAGATGAAACGTATCGGTGCTYWTCGGCAATTGGACATAAACATTACACAACAAGTTGGAAATTGCAAATTCAACAATGCGTGGTTTGGAAGGAATTAGTGGCTAACTGCAAGCATTGCAACGCAATCACTAGCCTGCTATTCGGTGGAGTGTGTGTGGTCCAAGTCTAGGTTGAAGGGTCTCTTTTCCAAGCTTGGCCATGCTGTCAATTCAGCATGATTTCTGCCACATTCAAAATAACTGAAAACTTGGAACTGGGAAATCTCAGACTTCAGTGAGTTCAAGACAACTGGAAACTCTGGAAAAAAACAAAAACAAGCTCCGACTGGGAAAATACGTTTTGAACGGTCATCAAGCTCGGTATTCCAAGTCAGGAACTCRGGCCTCTTTCTAGAGCTCCGACCTGTAGATCACTGACGTCATGATTCAACCTTGTTTTTTTCCGAGTTCCCATTTGTCTTGAAAGCACCATAAATCCAGAGAATGCCAGACGTTGACAAAATTTGCCCACGAAGGACTGCTGCACCATCTTCCTGTTCAAATGAGTCCAAAAATGTATTGTATGCTGATGCATAAAGGATGTAATATGCCAGGGAGATATGTATACTGTAGCTAAGAATGTAATAGTAAGTGTATGTTGTGTAGTAAGCTGTTAGTAGCCCATGTGCATGACCCTAATAATTTGGTCCCTTTTCCTCTCATAACTTAGCCTACTGTTCTGACTTGGTGGTGCACATGTAGCCTGTAGCCTGTTTTAGAGAAATAGCATCATTGAATATTTTAAGAGCTTTCATTGTCTGCTTATATGCCCCTTTTATTTATCCTATGGTTCTGACTTAGTGTACAGGGAGAATACTTTATGAATGGCCCATGTTCTGAATTCTGTCGCTGTACAGTTTAAAAGTGCTGAACAAATAATCAGTGGGGTAAAGTACTTAAGTAAAAATAATTGAAAGTACTACTTAAGTCATTTTTTTTGTTATCTGTACTTTACTTTACTATTTATATTTTTGACAACTTTTACTTCACTACATTCCTAAAGAAAATATTGTACTTTTTACTATTTGTGCTGTGAGTCTGCCAAGCCAGAGGCAGTAGGGATACCACGTGTTCTCTTGATAAGTGCGTGAATTTGATTATTTTCCTGTCTGCTAAGCATTCAAAATGTAACAAGGATTTTGGTTGTCAGGGAAAAGTAAAAAAAGTACAAT
>NC_036838.1:18281520-18358124 GCF_002910315.2 Salvelinus sp. IW2-2015
CGGACGCCAACATTCGTGTGTGTGTTGGCGTGGCATCTGCCCGGCTGGCGCTGTGTCATGGAGAGGCAATTTGTATTTAGATGAAGACATTAAGGCGAGCTAGGACGGGCGTAGTCAATATAATTATTTGCAGTGTGGAAAAAGTACAATTGTCATACTTGAGTAAAAGTATCATACCTTAATAGAAAGTTAGTCAAGTAAAAGTCAGCCAGTATACTACTCAGTAGTCTAAAGTATTTGGTTTTTAAATACTTAGTGTCAAAAGTAAATGTAGTTGCTAAATATCTATGTATCAAAGTAAAAGTATAAATCCCTAATTCCTTATCTTAAGCAAACAGATGGACCATCTTCTAGTTTTAAAATGTACGGATAGCAGGGGCACAACACTCAGTAGTATTTACAAAAGATGCATTTGTGCTGTGAGTCTGCCAGCCAGAGGCAGTAGGATGACCACGTGTTCTCTTGTATAGTGCGTGAATTTGATTATTTTCCTGTCTGCTAAGTCAAAATGTAACAGGACTTTTGGTTGTCAGGGAAAAGTAAAAAGTAAAGTAAGTACAATATTTCTTTAGGAATTAGTGAAGTAAAGTTGTCAAAATATAATAGTAAAGTAAAGTACAGATAAAAAAAAAATGACTTAAGTAGTACTTTCAATTATTTACTTAAGTACTTTACCCCACTGTATTTGTTCAGCACTTTTAAACTGTACAGCGACAGAATCAGAACATGGCCCATCATAGACGTATTATCCGTGAGCACGTCAGGACCACACCCACATTACGGATAAAAAAGGGTATAAGCAGACAATGAAGCTCTTAAAATATTAAAACATTTTGGACTCATTTGAACAGGAAGATGGTGCAGCAGTCAGTTCGGGGCAAATTTGTCAACGTCTGGCATTCTCTGGGTATGGTGTTTCAACAAATGGGCATCGGAGAAAAAACAAGGTTGATCATGACGTCAGTGATCTACAGGTCGGAGCTCTAGAAAGAGGGCGAGTTCCTGACTTGGAATACCGAGCTTGATGACGTTCAAAACGTATTTTCCCAGTCGGAGCTTTTTTTTTTGTTTTTTCCAGATTTCCAGTTGTCTTGAACTCACTGAAGTTCGAGATTTCCCAGTTCCAAGTTTTCAGTTATTTTGATGTGGCAGAAATCATGCTGAATTGACGCATGGCCAAGCTTGGAAAAGAGACCCTTCAACTAGACTTGGACCACACACACTCCACCGAATAGCAGGCTAGTGATGTGCTGCAATGCTTGCAGTTAGCCACTAATTCCTTCCAAACCACGCATTGTTGAATTTGCAATTTCCAACTTGTTGTGTAATGTTTATGTTCAATTGCCGAAAGCACCGATACGTTCATCTATAATTTCTCTTCATAGACAAGGATTTAAATGGATTTGTCAGTAGATAGTCAAGTTAATTTGATGATGACTGCTAGGTTGCAGCTAAGATTTTGAAGTATGATGTTGACATGATCAGTCCAATCAAAGCTACCATGTATAACATGATTTGACGTCATTTTATCAGTGGCCAATGACCTTGGCATTATGGATGGACACTTCTAAAGTGAACTCTAGGCTTGAATTTCGAGCTCTCTCGCTCTTGTGGCGTAGTGTCCCATGAGTGACAGACACTGAGCCAATCATGGCGCAACTAGAGGACATTACAACCCTTAAAGTAAAAAAAAAAAACTTAACAGGTGGGGCTCAAAAGGGTGGGGTTCTGCCCCACCTGCCCTGAATGACAGATCGCCACTGGTTCTAGGAATTTTATTTCAGCTCATAAACATGGGACCAACACTTCACATGTTGTTTTATTGTTTTGTTCAGTGTATATCGCTGAGCTCTCTGACCTGGCATCCACCAAATGCTGCACTATGTTCCCCCCACATTACAACACTTAACCTTCCATTTCTCCACTTCACCATAGTCACGTTCCACTCCACACTTGGCACATTTTTTCTTTCCTTTACACTGAACAACTAATATTCATTTTTTGGCATTTAAAACACCGCAGTGGGATGGGACACATTCTCTGACATGAAACTAAGGAATCCTATCTGTACTTTCCAGACAAAACCTTCTCAAACCTCAGCAGCACCGACACGCTTTCACTTCTTTGACCCTCTTTCCTACTGATCGAACTTTTGGCTTCGATCACTCTGCTCCCTTCACATTTCTTTGATATCATCTATGGACATATAATTGGCCCAGTGATGACTCCCCTAAACCTAGACCAGAGACATGCTTTTAATCTTCTTCCCGTTAAGCTCTTCAATTTGCATAATCTTCCTTTGCTAAGTCTGACTACCATAACATATGATTAATCTACATTTTCCAATCAACCGGGTAGTTTGATTCACCTATCTTCTCTAAGCCATTAGTAGTCACTGTGGTCTCATCAAACACCATCACCACTTCTCATCAAACACCATCACCACTTCACTCCAACAAATTTTACTCTTGCTTCATACCTTGCCCTCTTTATGCTTCTTTACTAGACTGCCACTGCTTTCAGTATCATGAGCTCTCTTCCCTATGTACAATAGTTCCAGTGCAGACCATTCAGGTCCTCTACCTTCACCCTCCCGCTCATGGCTTTAGAACTGACGGCCATATATAGTTTACATTCCACCACAGCTGTTGCTTCTCCAACGTTTTCCCCATTTCCATCCCGAGCGCATTGTCAAGCCCTCTCTCACACATAAAACACTGGCCACCTTGCCAGATTTATTCGTAGATTTAAAATATTCGTAGATAAAGAAAGGCGTTATACCCATTAATGGGAATAACTTGACATAGAAAACGCCCTATCAGAAAAGCCCTCAATTGCTGTCTGCATTACACCTTCGCGATAGTCCGCCATATTGTCCTGAGACAGCAGAAATCATACAGAAGTACAACGGCGAGAGGAAAGAAGGAACCTGCTTCACTTGGATCCATTTTGATCAAAGAGGTAGCTATATACATGGAAGTTTGTCCTCTGGTTTAAATATTTTATGAAATAAACAAGTCATGCTAACGATTTAGCTATCCAAACCAGCAGTGGACCCGGTGACTAGTTGCTACTACTACGTTACCATGTAAATTGGGGCGAGAGGTTGGTGGGGGTAGGGGACTACGGTACTCCGATCATTGGTAACAATTACAGCTGAAGGTTGATTTCGCAACTTTTGCCAATTAAGTTAGCGAACTTTAGTAGCTCAGAGCTAACACAGTTTTGTTATTCTCATATACCGAGACACGTTTATTAACATGGATTAGTTAACTATTTTAGCCAGACGGCAGCAACACCACTTTCCCCAGAATTGCACCATTAGAAGGAGACTATAATAGCCACATTTTAATTAATCTAAGCTAGGTATGTCATATATATATATATGTAGTGGATGTGAAACTCGCCTGTGGCATTGTTGCACGGAAACCTGGACTCTGAAAACAGAATTTGTCCATAGAAACTCAGTTTCGTTTACGTTTTGCAACGTAATCCGCTAAATGAATACACTCCATCAATATCACACCGTCCCTGAATTCTAAAGGAACTGTTGCTCACATGTGGTAACTGGTTCTCTCCCCATCCCTTATGACAACAGTTGTCTTTTAGACTCAGGGAAGGTGTGATTTACTCCAGGCGATTTTTTCACATTGCCCCCCAATGTGCGGTGACCGGCAGCTGGTGTTCGAGGGGTAGGAGGTCCCAATGGGTGGATGTGAACAACGTCCAGGAGGCAGATGGTTGGAGTCTTACAATGTTTATTAATCCAAAAGGAGTAGGCAAGAGAATGGTCGTGGACAGGCAAAAGGTCAAAACCAGATCGGAGTCCAGGAAGTACAGAGTGGCAGACAGGCTCGTGGTAAAGGCAGGCAGAATGGTCAGGCAGGCGGGTACAGAGTCCAGAAATAGGCAAGGGTCATAACCGGGAGGACTAGAAAAAAGAGAATAGCAAAAAGCAGGAGAACGGGAAAACCGCTGGTTGACTTGGAAAAACATACAAGACAAACTGYCACAGAGAGACAGGAAACACAGGGATAAATACACTGGGGAAAATCAGCCACACCTGGAGGGGGTGGAGACAATCACAAGGACAGGTGAAACAGATCAGGGCGTGACAGCCTCTCTTAAGCCATAGTTTGTACATCTCAATTGTCAGTAGAAACCACATTTGTGGCAAGTCAGCCATATCAGCTGTTTTTTTAAAGGCGGTAAATGAGGCTGAATTAACTGTTTCGCTGCCAGACAAGACTCCGCTGATAGCCAGGTGTAGCAGTGGTAAGGTGTTGGGACAGCTTTATGTAGGCACCATTTGTCACTGTTATAGTGCAATTGATGTATTGTTTAGCATTGTRTTATGTAGTGGCTTTGCTGGCATGCATCCCCAAAAATGTTTGGGGTTTGCCCCACCAAGATTTACATGCTGAAATCATCGCTGAAATCAATACACACAAAAAGCTTATTTCTCTCAAATGTTGTGCACACATTTCTTTACATCCCTGTTAGTGACCATTTCTCCTTTGCCACGATAATCCATCCTCCTGACAGGTGTGGCATATCAAGAAGATGATTAAACAGCATAATCATTACACAGGTGCACCTTGTGCTGGGGACAATAGAAGGCCACTTTAAAATGTGCAGTTTTGTCATAACACATTGCCRCAGATGTCTCAAGTTTTGAGAGAGCGTGCAATTGCTTGTCCACCAGAGCTGTTGCCAGATAATTCAATGTTGTTTTCTACCATAAACTGCCTCCAATGTCATTTTAGAGAAGTTTGCAGYATGTCCAACCGGCCTCACAACCGCAGACCACCCCTCAGCCCACGTGAGGAGTAATTTCTGTCTGTAATAAAGCACTTTTGTGGGGAAAAACTAATTCTGATTGGCTGGGCCTGGCTGCCAGGTGGGTGGGCCTATGCCCGCCAAGGCCCACCCATGGCTGCACCCCTGCCCAGTCATGTGAAATTCATAGATTAGGGCCWAATGAATTTATTTCAATTGACTGATTTCCTTCGATGAACTGTAACTCAGTCAAATCTTTGAAATTGTTGCATTTAATTTTGTTCAGCATAGAATCAGTCAAGATGTATCATATGCAGAGGTTGTGAGATAGATTGGTGGAACTACAGTGCGGACTGATGGAGCTTCCATGGCTGTTCCTGTACTAAGTGGACCTGGTGCTTCTGCTGAGTCTGGCATGGTTTCGAAGACTTGATCAGGAATCTTGCGATCATGAATGTGCTGTGTSAAAGGACGCTGATAGTKAATAAAGTTAACTTCATAGCTTTCATTGGTAAGGTTATCAACACGACTCGGGTTGTGGTAGACAGAAATGCCAGGTTGAAGGTGATAGTGGATATGGCAAAACAGGTATTGGGGATAACAGATGTTACTGTCAATGGTTGTTGACATGCTGAATAATCCTATGGGTGGATTGTTTCAGCATGAAAAAGATCAAGTTTAATGGATTGGGAGTTTTTTTGTTGGGGGAGTAGAAGTTAGTAGGGATTTCTTTTATTTTCTTAGTACTACAGAATTAGGCAAACATTGATCGAACACTCCAGCACAGTAGGTGGCAGCATGCACCTTCAACGTGATATCATAGAAGAAGAAAAAGACAGAAGAAAGYTGCAGTCATTAGATTTTGACAATGTCAGTAAGTTCTTCCACGTAAGCAACTTCTATGTCTTTGTTACTTCAAAAATGTGTTCAAGTAGACACACCATTATTTATTTAAAGGCGACATAATCTGATATCTAGATACTGATCAGAGCTCCGGTATCAATCGTTGATAAACAAACAATCAAATTTTACTCTGTGTGGCGGCTGTTCGGCACGGCTGTGCTGTGACTTGGTCAGAGATGGTAGGAGATAGTGATGGAGAAGAAAGTGAAGCAAGTATGGAGCATAGTGGTACAAATAAAAGGGGGAGTAAGAAAGCGGGAGAAAAAGGGAGTAGGGGTTTCAAATCAAATTTTATTAGTCACATGCGCCGAATACAACAGGTGTACACCTTTCAGTTGAAAAATTAAAGGAGGAGCTCAGATGCAATAATAGAATAACCTAATATCCAACGTTTCGACAGCTTGTCTGGTTATTAGGTAATTACTCCGCTAGCCAGCACCTCGCCTAAATAGGTGTGCGTTTCTTTCGCCTCTAGAGTAGACCTTACAGTGAAATGCTTACTTAAAAAAATATGTATAACAATAAGAAATAAAAGTAACAAGTAATTCAAGAGCAGCAGTAAAATAATAATATAATAATATATACAGGGGGTACCAATACAGAGTCAATGTGCGGGGGCACCGGTTAGTTGAGGTAATATGTACATGTAGGTAGAGTTATTAAAGTGATTATGCATAGATGATAACAACAGAGAGTAGCAGCGGTGTAAAAGGGGGGGGGGGGCAATGCAAATAGTCTGGTTAGCCATTTGATTAGATATTCGGGAGTCTTATGGCTTGGGGGTAAAAGCTGTTTAGAAGCCTCTTGGACCTAGACTTGGCGCTCCGGTACCACTTGCTGTGCGGTAGTAGAGAGAACAGTCTATGACTAGGGTGGCTGGAGTCTTTGACCATTTTTAGAGCCTTCCTCTGACACCGCCTGGTATAGAGGTCCTGGATGGCAGGAAGCTTGGCCCCGTGATGTACTGGGCCGTTCGCACTACCCTCTGTAGTGCCTTGCGGTCGGAGGCCGAGCAGTTGCCATACCAGGCAGTGATACAACCTGTCAGGATGCTCTCGATGGTGCAGCTGTAGAACCTTTTGAGGATCTGAGGACCCATGCCAAATCTTTTCAGTCTACTAAGGGGGAATAGGTTTTGTCGTGCCCTCTTCACGACTGTCTTGGTGTGCTTGGACAATGTTAGTTTGTTGGTGATGTGAACACCAAGGAACTTGAAGCTCTCAACCTGCAGCCCCATCGATGAGAATGGGGGCGTGCTCAGTCCTCTTTTTCCTGTTGTCCACAATCATCTCCTTTGTCTTGATCGCGTTGAGGGAGAGGTTGTTGTCCTTGCACCACACGGGCAGGTTTCTGACCTCCCTACACACTGACTTTTCATCTGATATACAACACAAGAGTCAATCTCTCCCTACTAGTATCTGGATGAAAAGGAACCACACACACGCCACTCCACTTTGTCCTGCCTACAGCGCTATTGGTGTATAACATATTTTGCTACACAATTCATATGGACTGAATTCAATAGTAAGGCCTAGTTTTTTCTTAGATTCCTCACACAGGGCTCCAATATGTCGTGATGTGACTATCATTAATGTGATGACTGTTATTCATAGAATAATTACCTACTATGTTTAATTGTTATTAGATTAAATTAATCATGTAACAATCAACTCATTAGGAATTTGGTTGTTGTTTAACAAGTTACAATCTCCCAAATTAACTCAAGAATATATAGATATCATAAGAGTAACTAATTAATCATTTCCTCATATCAATCTCATTCTGAACGTCGCAGACTTTGTGAATCTGCACAAACCCGAGTCTCACTGATCATTCCGTACCACACAAATTTATTTGACTATTTATTTACTAACAAACTACATGACAACATAGGATACAGACACACACACACGGTATAGGTTATTGATTAGAAACGTAATACGATGACAACAAGTCCCTAGTGGACAACACACTTTGACACTTACACAAGATGGAGAGTTAAAGAGGGAGAGAGAAAGCGAGAAAGAGAAGCAACACTTGGATACATTTGTAAACTACGCTTACAGTAGCCCTAATACCTTGCCCCCAACTGCCACTCTTTTGGGTAGGAAGTAATGCATTTATTTACGTGTTGAAGTTCTTTGTTGGGTATCTCTGTTGGGCCCAGGCCTTCATGAGCAGGGTTCCGCTTGGTGAGAAGGGTTCGATTGGGCCTTCTTATTTCGGATGGCCTTCTCCTTCGTTCTCAGGTGTAAGTCTCTGATTGTCCACGAGGTCACAATGTCCTTCTTCTTAGTTGTCTGTTTACTTGCACTCGATCTGGAAGAGTGGTCTCCTGAGGATGACTAATCAGCCGTGTCGATGTTCCCAGAGTGGTGATGAAAGCAGTGTAGGCAACGATGATTTGAAGAGAATAACCAGATGGTCCTACTTAAATTCACCTTCTTAGATACAGTACTTAGAACAGCTACTCAACCGTAGCGTTGGATTGTTAGAGGTTCTTTTGTCTTCTTCAACCTCGTCTTGCTTTCCGGGTCGTGACTATCGTAGACCTCGCTGCAGCTGTGGTCCATTTTAGTCTCATATGTTAATTCTTAATTCAAACTTTTATACCCACGCTCCCTGTGGCGTGACAAGGTATCATAATTTACTATGATCTCGTTAGAGAACAAAAATCACAATCTTAACGTCACAAAAACATTCTCTCTATCCTTGATATTTTCTACACAACATAAAGGGTGTAAACCTGATATACACAGTGTAAAAGCTTTTCAAGTTACAGTGTTTCCGTTATAACGTCATGTGCGAGCAAGGAGGCCTACAAACCTGACTCAGTTACACCAGCTCTGTCAGGAGGAATGGGCCAAAATTCACCCAACTTGTAGTGGAAGGCTACCCGAAAGTTTGACCCAGGTTAAACAATTTAAAGGCATGCTACCAAATACTAATTGAGTGTATGTAAACTTCTGACCCACTGGGAATGTGATGAAAGAAATAAAAGCTTAAATAAATCATTCTCTCTACTATTATTCTGACATTTCACATTTTTTAAATAAAGTGGTGATCGTAACTGACCTAAAAAAGGCAATTTTTACTAGGATTAAATGTCAGGAATTGTGTAAAACTGAGTTTAAATATATTTGGCGAAGGTGTATGTAAACTTCCAATATTTTAAGAGGCATCTGGACATCTAACAGACAACAGTCAAATGTTAATTAATTTAAAGAGAAATGAATAAAAGCATAAAACAAATACACCCCACTCCATATATATTTTTCAACCCAAGGGGGCGATATGTAACTTGCGTCTGTGAAAGTTCTCACTGTGAGTTACAGAAAGGCTATAGTATGCCTACTGAACCTGTGTTCGCACACACAGTTGTAAATGCGGGTTGTTGCTGTCTACTTTCGGTCTTGCTTGCCACTTCCCCACTTCAAAATGGTTAGGCTAGACTGGATCCATATGAAATGTCACCCAGGCCTTGCAGATGTTTCAGATCTGCATCTAGGCGTTTGACTGGACATGGTAAAATGACTATTTTTACAAACAACAAACAACAAACAACAGAAAGTGTCCCACAATATGTGTTTTTTTATTTTAGGGAGGAGCTCCTCTCTTTCCAATGTAGGTAGCCTAACGTTTACATGTAGGTCCCAGAGGTTATGGGTCAGTGTGCTTCTGTTAGTGAGGCTATTCATTGCGCTCTGTGGGTCCTTGATTGAGGATATCCTCCTAACAATTGCTCCTGGTTTTCGAAATGAAATACAGGCCACATTTTAAGTTTCAGACATCTAGTCGTCTACACTCAGTTAGCCAGAAGAGTTTCCAATCTACTGTAAAAACAAAAATAAAACGCACACCCTCACAAACATTGGAAAAGGTGTGAAAGTGTCAGCCGTCATGAGTGAAAACAAAATAGACTTAGAACCACAATTTACATATTGAGAACTCATTCCTTTAAGTCATTTAGATCATCTCATGTCGAGGTTAGGATATACAGAAAATAGTTGGTCATTGAGGGTATGGCAAGTAGTTTAATACATTTCTAGAGTGGGTGATTTACGTACGGTAAGCTTTTGCCTCAACAAGCACAATTACACATTTGTGGTGATGAAACCATTAGATAGATACAAGTAATGTTTACGAGAGAGAGAGAGAGAGAGAGAGAGAGAGAGAGAGAGAGAGAGAACGCTAAACAAGACAAGCATTCCATGCCCTGAGTTATTCATTTAACTTACAGAGGACTCATAGGATTGTGTTTATGGTAGATGGACGTCAAGGCCGTATCCATGAAGCTCCTAAGAGTGCTGATCTAGGATATATATATAGATATATTTTATAGATCATAATGAATAAGAAGACATGGACAGAGAGGACCTGATCCTAGATCTGCAGTGCTACTCTGAGAGTGTTTTGTGCATACAGTTTCTGATATTATACAAGTACTTGACCCCCAGTGACCCCATGCTCCTGCTCAAAACAATAATGAACTATTACGCCCTGATGGATGGTTACTAAGGATGGAAGCCTCTTTCCTCCTGAAGGGCTGCTTGCGCACTCATATTGTTTGATTATTTTGATGGGAGAAATCGGGCTCAAAATTAGCTGCCTTTTCACCTCAGCATTAAGGACCCCGCCCAGCGGCAGGAGCGGGAGCCAGGGAAACACAGCAATCAAGGCCCGGCCCTGGCCCCAGCAGACTGACATTGTCTCTAGGCTAATGTCTCAGGGCATTCCTTCACTTCCTCCCTTTGCGTGCTGTAGGGAAACAATAGCCCCCAGTGTGTCCACCGGGTGGAGAGTGTGTCAACAGTATCGCTCCTACAGTACACACACACCTCACACACACACACCCACACCACCCACGCAGGCGCACACACACACACACACACCCACGCAGGCGCACACACACACACACACACACACACACACACACACACACACACACACACACACACACACACACACACAAACACACACACACACACACACACACACACACACACACACACACACAGTTTCCCTCCCTCTGTCTGGCTCTGGTTAGGCCTGCTTGGCTGGATTCAGTTGCTCCCCACACTCCCATCCCTCTTCCACGGAAAAAAAGGATCATGACATCATAAAAAATCAGAAGCATTGTATCCAAGGCCCTGTCTCATGAAAAGGCTGCAGTGCGTGTCTGAAGGCGATTAGCTCTTCTGACATGCAGGTTGGACAGGAAGCTTTAGGTTGAACGGGGGGCCAACCTCCCTTGTGGATTGTGTGAGATAAGGCACAATAAGGGTTTGTTTTGGTCGAAGCGTGGTGGAGGGAACTGTATCACAATATTAGCCCTATTTGTCCCATGGTTCCCTCAGCAAATGTCTAGCATGTGGCTGGACAGGAATTGAGTAAGTGCTGCATGGGGACTCCTTTGACAAGACAATTTACTTTAAAGTGTATATCTTCCTTTTATTCCGTCTCAACTCAATGGCAGTCAAATGTTCTGTTCTCAACAACATACAGGCTGTTGCTGTAAATGCTCTCAGTCAACTTAATAAAGGTAAGTAACAACAGCATCCTCCATACCAGGCGGTGTTACAGTAGCCTACAGGTTGTTGTACTGTAACAGTGTAACACATTGTCTCTCATAACCTTACCAGCTGTTAGGGACTTAGTGAAACAGTACATTCCTCTGGACTATAATACATGATGGAATGCCAGGCTTTCCCACCCATTAATTAAAATTAGAAGCTGGACATCTGGACCCCAGCTCTGCAGGCTGATGTCAGGACTGGCACTGACCCAGGACCTGCTGGCCCCACAGGGAGGGCCTTTGCCGGGTCGGCTGTTCTTGCTTTTCCTTCCTGTTCCTCCGTGACATCTTCCTGCCTCGGGGGCCTCTGGGAGCCATTTGAAGGGGCCCCAGTGGGCCCCAAGACCCAGAGTTACAGAATAAGCTCAGTGAAACAGCAGTTTCTAATTTGTCCCGTTTTGACAGTGTTTTGAAATGTTTCATATTCTTTAAAGCATTTGCTTTAGTCTGCCTGGAGTGCCAGGTGGACGGGGTTTGCACCTTTGCGACTATTCTATTGGTTCAATTGTGCCAGGCAAGCTCAATCAAGCCCAGTTAAAGTATGCCAAATGATTTTGAATAGTTTTTTAACCCAGGTCTGTTTGACAGCAGGTGGAGAAGGGACTGGGACTAGGAGCGTTTTTATGCAAGTGCACAATTAATTGTACATTATTGATGGGTTGTGGCTGTAACGACAACAATGCCACTTTGTAACACTTGCCATTTACAGTAACGTAGTAATTGTGGTGACATGACAACATTCCAAATCTAGTGATGGGAGCTGTGATATTGTAGCCTGAGTGCCAGTCTGTTTAGCTAACATTCCACTCCACGGCACATAACATAACATGGAGTACAAGGAGTGGAATGTTAGCTTAACAGACAGACAACCAGGCTACTGATTTTTTTTTAATTGGCCTTATATTATCAGAGGTAACCAACCACTCAAACAATGTCATAGCATGTGTGTTATGAGGAAAATACATCATATAAGTCTATTGGAAATTACAAGTTGGCTTTATGACAGAGGATTTAAAGAAATGACTAAATCTCAACTTACACAGGTTTAGAGGTGCTTTACAAAACAATAACTCACCTCTTATAAAGTCTCGTTCTGTCTCTCTCTCTCACACTCACTCACTCACACACTCAGACATACAAAGGCATGCACACACGCACCCACACACACAGACACACAGCTCTCTGACCCCTCCATACCTCTCCAGCTCCGGAGAGTTGTGATTTACGCCATTAACATATCGGCAGCTGTGTTTTGCTCAACACAGGCTGCTAGGTGATATTAGGTGTGACTAATCAATAGCACATGTGCATTAAAACCCGCAAGATTTACTCAAACACACCAGTGTTAAAACCCTGCAGCTTACTGCTTCCTGGGATCCTCTGCAGCTGTTGAAATACAGCTTCAATAAGCCAACACCATTGAATGGTTTATACTCTAAGTGCACTGTACTGCAGACTTGCGTATTGATTAGCATGGATCTGAAACTCAAACACTGAATTTGTTCAATTGGTAACACTTTACTTTAAGCCAACAGAGACAATGCATTATGTGATAATCATTGTAAAACTTGTCTTGAAAATGTATGACTGACCCCTTTATAATGTCTTATAATCATCTCATAATGAGTTTGAGTCCGTGGAAATGTTGATACATATATATATAGTAGTGCTGAGCAATTAAACCAACATATTTTTTTGGTTTTTAAACAACTAATTGACCGACGTTGGTTCAATTTAAACTTGTGCGGCGCAGACGCGGAGACAGAAGAGAGAACGCGCGATCGAGAGGGAAGTAAAGCAGTTGCTTCATGAGCCTGAAAATGCATGATCTAAGCGATTGATTGTTGTTATTCAGCAGTCATAAAAGTATGCCTTATTTACTTTGAAGAACTACTAAAATCGTGATTTTGTCAGATTGCAGAGGCAGCTGCTCTATAGAGATAAGATGATGACTGAAATAACAAAGGCATCAAATAAAACAATTATTTTATTAAATTAATCTGAATAAATTATGGTTAATAAGTGATAAGCAGTAATGGGCAGTCACTACCATCCATTGACTTGTATTAATTGTGTTATTCTGTGTTACAGCATTCAACCCACATAATGCATAGTGCATTTAATGTAAAACATAAATTAGAAACTGAAATCGAAAACCATGATATATTTTTTTTTACAATCGATCTGAAACCGAACCAACCTCAAAAAGAACTAATAGATAGAGACATGACATTTTTAATAAGCCTTATTATAAGACATTAATAGAGGCTCCTATATGTGTTTACAGAAACAGGTTATAAGGCATTAACTAAAGTACAGGCTTTAACTAAAGTGTTACCAATTGTTCAACTCACTACCTTTGGCTTTTACCATATTTTCCTGATATTGGGCATCGGTCCAGCAATGTGCCTCACGTTTTGATGATTTCCATGAGTAATCATTAGTCTTGACAAAAGATCTACCGACACTATTCATGTAGCCTTTCCTGTTTTCCCTTTAACATTTTAGAGCAAATTCAGAGCGTGATGATTCAGAGTGATTCATGTATTCCTCACACATTGACATGTCCTATCATTATTAGGCTCAAAAGGCCTTTGGTTGGCCACTTTAAAATTGACCAATCTCAGGTATTTTGGAAAGGCCCTATCTCGCACACTTCCTTAGCAGAGATTCCTTAGCATTGCTGAAGGATAAGGTAAACTGTATCGGAAATTCCCAGACATACTTTATCTTTAAATAATCTGTTACATCACCTTGTTGGTAAACATTTTGTAAGTTATATCAAAATAACACCACAACATTGTTGGTATTGGGGGGCTGAAATAAAGACTAGGGACAACTACAACTATGTAAAAATATAATTTTAAAGCAAAATTCAAAATGGTGTTGAAAAGGCAACCAAATAAAGTCTCATTTATGACAATGTTTCTCCAAAATCACATTTTCCATAACCAGCATTGCGGCAGAGAGGAGTAGCCTTTTCTCACACGAACAAATTCCTGAAACGCGTCTTTTTGACAGTCTTTTCCCAAAGTTGGAGGGCATTCTGGCCTATGTGTCGGTATATGTACAGCGGGTGTGTTAGCTATAGTTTTTTCCCTGAGGTGCTGACTTGAATTCAACAATCCTTGAAGTCTGAGAGCCGTCTATTTTCGGCTCATTCGTAGTGCACTGGCTCCGCGCATTTTCAGACAACCCCGACCATCTTTCCCCTGCAAAAACAAAAAAAAAAAGTTGCAATAACATCAGAATTGATTTCTGTCCTGAAAATTCTGTGGTTGGAAACATCTGCAACCAAAACATGAATACTACATGCATATTTGTCTTTGGCTTAACACTAGAGTCTGAGCCTATAAAAAATGATTTGATGAAACATTGAATTTGGCCTTACTGCTATTAGCCCATAGAAATGTATTGAATAACATGGAAAAACAGATATTTAAAAAACAATTCTAAAGGAAGTTTGTTTTGAAGTGTCTGGACTATATCTGAGCAATACAGTATAAGAAAGATGAGGAAACTAAAAAAAAAAAATGTTTAACACATATTTAACCCCTTTTTTTAGGCACAAAATGACTTCCATGACATTGACTGACCAGGTGAATCCAGGTGAAAGCTATGATCTCTTATTGATATCACTTGATAAATCCACTTCAATCAGTGTAGATAAAGGGGAGGAGACAGGTTAAAGAAGCATTTTTAAGCACTGAGACGGATTGTGTATGTGTAATTGACATCAACAACCCCTCGGCCCCGCCTCAGTTTTTCCTTTAAAGGATATCTTAGCAGACTGAACATGAAATGAATAACTGCATGACGTCCTAAACGGGATCCTTTGCCAGTCGGGTATTTTCTCTCAAGAAGATGTTTGACAGATTGAAACTGAACTAATGGATACCTATTATGATGAATCTTCATGTGACCTGGCAAGAAAGTATGTTGTTATCATCCTAGTATTGTTTTTATGCCAAATTATCATTGTGACATGAACTATGTTTGACATTTATTTGTTTGGATATACTGGAATAACGAGACTACAAACCTAATACTAATTTTAAGTGGCCAATCAAAACAAGTCTAGGGTTAATTAAACATGCTACTACCTTTGTAGAGGATATTGAATGCAACAAAAGTAGACTATAATTAAGCAATAATTCCCAAGGGGGTGTGGTATATTGGCCATATATCACAAACCCCTGAGGTGCCTTATTGCTATTATAAACTGGTTACCAATGTAACTAGAACAGTAAAAATACATGTTTTGTCATACCCATGGTATACGGTCTGATATACCACGGCTTTCAGCCAATCAAAATTCAGGGCTCGAACCACCCAGTTTATAATAAACTTTTTTTTTTTTTAAGAATATCCTTTTGAGCATGTTGAAGTTATTAATTACACTTTGGATGGTGTATCATTACACTTAGTCACTACAAAGATATTGCTGTCCTTCCTAACTCAGTTGCCGGTGAGGATGGAAAACCCTCAGGGATTTTGGTGGCTTTAAAACAGTTACAGAGTTTAATGGCTGTGATAGGAGAAAACTGAGGATACATCAACATTGTAGTTACTCCACAATACTAACATAAATGACAGAGTGAAAAGAAAGAAGCCTGTACAGAATAAAATATTCAAAAACATGCATCCTGTTTGCAATAAGGTCACTAAAGTAAAACTACAAAAAATTTGGCAAAGAAATCAACTTTATGTCCTGAATACAAAGTACTATGTCTGGGGCAAATCCAACACAACACATCACTGAGTACCACTCTTCATATTTTCAAGCATGTTGGTGGCTGTATCATGTTATGTATGCTTGTCATTGGCAAGAACTTGGGAGTTTTTTAGGATAAAAAGAAATGGAATAGAGCTAAGCACAGGCAAAATCCCAGAGGAAAATCTGGTTCAGTCTGCTTTCCAATAGACACTGGAAGACAAATGAATATTTCAGCAGGACAATAACCTAAAACACATTCACTGGAGTTGCTTACCAAGACGACATTGAATGTTCCTGAGTGGCCTAGTTACAGTTTTTACTTAAATTGTCTTGAAAAATCTATGGCAAGACTTGAAAATGGCTGTCGAGCAATGATCGACAACCAACTTGACAGATCATGAATCATAAAAAAAAAAAAAAAAGTGCAAATATTGTACAAGCTCTTTGAGACTTACCCAGAAAGACAGCTATAATCGCTGCCAAATGTGATTCTAACATTGACTCAGGGGTGTGAATACTTATATAAATTAGATATTTTTGTATTTAATTTTCAATAAATTTGCAAACATTTCGAAAAACATGTCTTCACTTTGTCATTATGGGGTATTGTATGTAGATGGGTGAGAATAGTTTGTTTTTGTAATCCATTTTGAACTCAGGCTGTAATACAACAAACTGTGGAATAAGTTAAGGGGTATGAAGACTTTCTGAAGGCACTGTACACTACTAGGCTGTCAAGGGTGCCATGCTGCCTGTCTAGTCTACTATGTAAAATAATATAAATATATTTGGAATTCACTGTCATGCACGCTTACCCCTTTTCGCTGGTTGCTCAAGCAAAAGGTGCAGATAGTTCTGGGTTGCTTCCTCTCTCCATGTCCTTGCGCGCGGTACACTGCACTCAGGCACGGCTGGCCATCCTCACGCCCGTCACCAAGCACCAGAACGTTGGCCAAGTGTGAGATGTAGCTGGACGCCAACCGGAGCGTTTCAATTTTGGAGAGCTTTCTGTCCACCGGCTCCGTGGGTATGAGTGTCCGGAGCGCGGTGAAGGCGGTGTTGACGCTCTGGGTCCGGTCTCGCTCCCTGGCGTTGGCTGTGTTGCGCTGTTTGACCACAACAACCCCACCGACTCCCACCATGCGGGAAAGCTGCCGACAAGTCTTATCTGAAGAGGCACAGCATTCATAGCTCTGGTCAGAGCTGCCGTCGCTCTCGCTGCGGTTCTCCTCGTCGTCCGAGATCATGTTGAGATCAGGAGGGTAGGAGGAGAAGGGGTGAGTTGCCACCGGCCGAAGCATTGTAAAAGCCATTATAAACTAAAGTATAACCCAATTACAATGAATTTAGTATTGCTTAGATAATAAGCCTACAGTTTAATATATGCTCATGGACAGCCGTTGAGGTCAGAACTTGCATAGGAATACCCCCTCGAATAGGAAAAAATTGTTTTGACATATCCTCATAGGATGGTGTTGCCGGATAGTTAACAGTGAGTGCTTGAGTAAGCTCTTATAGCCAGCCCACTGTAGCTTAGCAGAAGGGGAGGGGTTGTTTGGGACATGCAAACCAATCTGTCCAAATGGACCAATTAGGCTACAGTCCAACAGGAACCATAGCCCTCCAAAATGATATTATAGACTATAAACAACTTGTATTATTTTAATAGGTCAGTATAATTTTAATAACTTGAAGCATTATTTGCATGATATGGTGAAGCCAAGTACCTTAACTCCTCAATGGAGTTGAACGCAGACTAGAGTTTGTTAAATGAACCTCAGACTCCTTGGAGTCGATATGCTTTGACCCTTCAAACATGTAAGTTCTTAAACCCTTACCGTGTGCATATGTTTGTTCTCTGTTGTTGCGTGCCTGTCTTTGTTTCCTGAAATCCATACTTTTTAATAAAACAACCACCTTGTTGAGATTCAATTGGCACATACACCTTGCTGAGTTGCCATCTTGATCAGCAGCAATGAGGAAACAGTCGGTGTCTGTATTTGGTTCACGTTTTATTAAAAAGGTTTAAGAATGAACATATTTTAAGTGTTGACACCTAGTGACTCGAAGGAGTCGGAGGTTCATTGAAAAAACTCTAGTCTGTGATCAACTCTGTGGAGGAGTTGAAGAACTTGGCTAGACAATTATTTATTTAATTCCCATTTGTATTTGTATTTATTAGGGATCCCCTGGCAGCAGCTACTCTTCCTGGGGTCCAAACACATTAAGGCACTTACATTACACATAAAACAAAAGATAAAACAGTACATCATATACCATTGTTACACCACTACATATCTGCAACACAAAATGTATGATACCACCATACAACAATATTACAATGTACGTGTGTAGAGTGCGTGTGCGTGTGCCTGTGTGCGTATGCGTGTGTCTGTACCTGTGTGTGTCTTCACAGTCCCCGCTGTTCCATAAGGTGTATTTTCATCTGTTTTTTTCAATCAGATTCTACTGCTTGAATCAGTTACCTGATGTGGAATAGAGTTCCATATAGTCATGGCTCTATGTAGTACTGTGCACCTCCCATAGTCTGTTCTTGATTTCGGGATTGTGAAGAGATCTCTGGTGTCATGTCTTGTGGGGTATGCATGAGTGTCCGAGCTGTGTGCTAGTAGGTTAAACAGTCAGCTCGGTGCATTCAGCTTGTCAACACTTCTTACAAAAACAAATAGTTATGAAGTCAATCTCTCATCCACCTTTGAGCCATGAGAGAATTGACATGCATATCATTATTGTTAGCTCTCCGTGCTGCCCTGTTCTGAGCCAATTGTAATTTTTGTGGCACCTTTTTGTGGCACCTGACCACACGACTGAACAGTATTCCAGGTGCGAGTATTGTTAAGAAGGCAGAGTAGCGCTTTATTATGGGCAGACTTCTCCCCATCTTAGCTACTGTTGTATCAACATGTTTTGACTATGACAGTTTACAATCCAGGGTTACTCCAAGCAGTTTAGTCACCTCAACTTGCTGAATTTCCACATTGTTCATTACAAGATTTAGTTGAGGTTAAGGTTTTAGTGAATGATTTGTCCCAAATACAATGCTTTTAGATTTCGAAATATTTAAGACTTACTTATTCCTTGCCACCCATTCTGAAACTAACTGCAGCTCTTTGTTAAGTGTTGCAGTCATTTCAGTCGCTGTAGTAGCTGTAGTAAAATGTTGAGTCATCCGTATACATAGACACACTGGCTTAACTCGTTAGTAAAGATTGAAAAAAGATTGACAAAAATAAGGGGCCTAGACAGTTGCCCTGGGAAAATCCTGATTCTACCTGGATTATGTTGGAGAGGCTTCCATTAATTAAACAGTCTTTGATACTGGAGGCTGCTATTGCCAATTTATTTTGTACTACAATTACAACATATATCTTTACCAGCATTGTACTTATTTAAAAAGGCCTAGTGCCATTTTTGTATATTTAAGATGTCATTAGTGTGATTATGCATAGGAATGTGAGGCGTGAAACTCTCACCACATATAAAGTGAGATTAAAAACGTAATGACGTTCTGTTGTTTGTGCAGCACATGAAAAGCTGCTGCAATGCAAAAACAACTAAAACCACAGCTCTGACGGCCTATTACAGTTCCTTATCATGTCATCCAATTGAAGTACACCTACAAAGAAACATTTTTATAAGTGTTGTCTATGCTCCTCATAGAGATAATACCATTTTACTCAAACCATCAAAGTATGATGCTTCATAACTCGTTGAAAGATGTCGAACATTAAGAATATCTTATAACAAGGCTTACGATATGTTATGTCTTTCTATGTTTCATATTTTCAACTGTTACAGTCTAAAGCTCCTGTGACAGATCCTGTCCTCAGAGGCCAATCTAACAGTGGCGCAACGGTGTGCCCTGGTTAGTTTGTCTAATGGGTTAAGTGAGCTGGGTAAATAAACAGGCAGCAGATGCTGGAGGGGATCAAGCCCTCCACTTTCTCTAAATACGTCCCAAATGGCACCCTATTCCCTATATAGTGCACTACTTGTGATGGGCCTTGGTCATTTGGGATGCAATCACTGACTGTGGAAAAGCAAATGGCTTCCAGATTTGCTGGTGTGTGACATCAAAGGGCCTCTTTGGCCTGTTTTTACAATCACAACCTCTGACACATCAAGCCACCAGCAGGCCCTGCTGGCTCTGGTCCTAACTC
Source organism: Salvelinus sp. IW2-2015 (assembly GCF_002910315.2). Lineage (NCBI taxonomy): Eukaryota > Metazoa > Chordata > Actinopteri > Salmoniformes > Salmonidae > Salvelinus > Salvelinus sp. IW2-2015. The sequence continues at coordinate 18,301,676 of NC_036838.1, forward strand.
AGCTGCACCAACAATGGCGACCTGCAGAAGACCCGGTCCCCGCTTGTAAACCGTGACACAGCAAGATTATTTTTACTGCTCCTCAGCCGCGACCAACTCGACCCCTTGCTCACTTTCCCCAACCTCACAGTTGGGAACCGTAAATACTTTGGCCCCCCGCGCCAAGGAATGCCTTTAAAAACCTGTTGAGGCGATTAACTAAGGGATATTGAGTTTGCAGTCACAGTGTGTCGCACTCTATGGCAAGACACATCATTCACCTGAGTTTCGTCAGAATCAGGCGAATGGTGTCTGAGATATCGAGTGTGACTAACGTACGTACAGTTGATGACTATAGGCCCCCCCTTGGACCAATCAGTGTAATTTTGTAATCTCAATCCCTCAAGTTTCATAAAAAACGTGCCAGTGGTGTCTGAGATATCACATGGGTTAGCTAGACTCATGTCCCTGAGCATGTGTGCCAAATTTCATCACTCTGAGTCAAACAGATCAAGAGATATAAACATGTGCCCGTTATAGCGCCACCATGTGGTCAATATGAATGCTCTTGCATATGTTAAGTCTTCAGTGTTTGCAACATGTGTATCAAATTTCATTACAATACGAATATCCTTGACAGATTTCTATGCATTTATGTGCCAGACCACACCCATGTGAATGTTTATTGGTCAATAATGGCCATGTTGTTTTAGGTACTAGTCTGGAAAGTATTGCGTTGCGAGACCTTGGTCCATAGATGCCACATATCAAGTTTTGTGCAGATCGGTAGCGTTTTTAAGTGTTTTTCACAAAATTCTAAATGGTGAAAAGTCCATCATGTTGGACCTTATGTGACCTGAGGCAAATGTGTTACTTGTGATGAGAGGAACCTATGTACCAAATCCTATGACTTTTGATCAAACGGGGTTAGGGGCGTGACCTCTCAAAATGTACATTTTCAATCGCTTGTTATTAGGCCACCATCTGGCCAATCAGTTTTGTAAATGCTGAATCTCTATGGCAGGACGCATTATTCACCCAAGTTTCACCAAATCGTCCCAGTGCTGTCTGAGATATCACGTGTGACGAACTAACGTACTAACGGACAGAGACAGATCCACAGTCCCCTCCCCGATTTCATCGTGGGGGACAATGAAAAATGAGAGACGTGTTTTAAGTAATGGCTGCTGCATAAGCAGGCAGCTGAACAGTGTATCACAACAGGCCTGATAAACTTCCCTTTTAGGACAATTCACCATCGCCTCCCCCACACCTCCAGTCCATTTTCTCTCTTGGACAACTCCTGCACTGTTTTGAGTGATGGCACGGTGACCACATTGCGAGTCAGCCCCAATATTGTGTTAATGCCAGCAGAGTGCGGCCATGACGGCCTGCTGGGTTAGATACTCTCTGTGGTCAGACGTGTTGACTCATGGACGCAGCTGCACAGGGGAGTGCAGAGGCCCAGACTCAGACCCAGAGCAGTTTTAGCCTGCTGCCAGATCTGTTTGTGCTATCTTGTCAACTCCTATGGTTATGAAACCAAAGGAGTTGTCAAGACAGCACAAACCATTCTGGAACTAGGCTAGAGTAGCTACTCCACAGAGCACCCAGCCAGCTGCAGATCTCCTGGAATATTGGGGCATAAAATAGATTTTAATATTGACAATACATTCAACATGGGGTTTTTGTGTGGAAGAATGTATGCATATGTTAGGATATGAGAGGTCGGAATAATATTTCAGGTGCATGTATTGCTGATTTAAAGTGACTGCCTTAAGAAGTGGGTAATGCTACAAACATCCCTTCGATTTTGGGGAGGAAAAGCATGATTAAGGCGTTTCATCCTGAAACACATCAGTTGTCATTATTGTTATATAACTTGTTAATTATAAGAACGAAACATATTTTATTCTACTTCAATTTCCTTTTTCCTTTTGTACAGTATATCCAGTTTGTTTCTCAATTCATGCAACTTGGTAGGACTGTGAAGTAGCAACAGTAGCCTATACTTTTTTTACCCTCAAATGTGACCTAAAGATGAGGCTAGGCCTCAGACCTAACTCCCCCTCCTCTCCTTCCTTCCTTCCTTCCTTCCTTCCTTCCTTCCTTCCTTCCTTCCTTCCTTCCTTCCTTCCTTCCTTCCTTCCTTCCTTCCTTCCTTCAAACAATGCAGAATGAAAGATAAAACAGAAAAATAGTGACACGAGGAATAAATACACAATGAATAACGGATAACAATGACGAGTAAAATAACATGGCTATATACAGGGAGTACCAGTACAGAGTCGATGTGCATGGGTACGAGATAATTGAGGTAGCTAAGTACATATAGGTAAGGTGACTAGGCAACAGGATAGATATTAGACTGTAGCTGCAGCAGGTAGATATTTGATTAGCTATTTAGCAGCTGCAGCCTTGTTTGGCTGTCTTATGGCTCGTGGGTAGAAGCTGTTCAGGGTCCTATTGGTAACAGACTTAGTGCACTGGTACCGCTTGCCGTGCGGTAGCAGAGACAACAGTCTATGGCTTGGGTGGCTGGAGTCTTTGACCATTTTTTGGAACTTGGATGGCAGGGAGGTCCTGGATGGCAGGGAGCTTGTCCCCAGTGATGTACTGGGCCATACTCACCACCCTCTGTAGCACCTTGTGGTTGGGTGCCTTGTAGTTGCCGTACCAAGAGGGGATGCACCCAGTCAAGATGCTCTCAATGGTGCAGCTGTAGAACTTTTGGAGGACCTCTTAAGGGGGAAGAGGCGCTGTCGTGCCTTCTTAATAATTGTGTGGGTGTGTGTGGACCATGTTAATTCCTTAGTGATGTGGACACTGAGGAACTTGAAGCTCTCGACCCGCTCCACTACAGCCCCATCGATGTGGATGGGGGTGTGCTCGGCTCTCCGTTTCCTGGAGTCCACGATCAGCTCCTTTGTCTTGCTGATGTTGAGGGTAGAGCTTGTTGTCCTGGCACCACACTGCCAGGTCTCTGACCTCCTCCCTATAGGCTGCCTCATCATTGTTGACGGTCAGTCCTACCATCGTCGTGTCGTCAGCAATCTTGATGATGGTGTTGGAGTCATGTGTGGCCACGCAGTCGTGGGTGAACAAGGAGTACAGGAGGGGACTAAGCACACACCCCTGAGGGGCCCCGTGTTGATGGTCAGTGTGGCGGATGTGTTATTGCCTACCCTCCCCGCCTGGGGACGGCCCGACAGGAAGTCCAGGATCCAGTTTCAGAGGGAGGTGTTCAGTCCCAGGATCCTGAGCTTGTTGATGAGCTTGGAGGGGACTATGGTGTTGACTGCTGACCTGTGGTCAATGAACAGCATTCTTACATAGGTATTCCTTTTGTCCAGGTGTGTGAGGGCAGTGTTGAATGCAATAGAGATTGCGTCATCTGTCGATTTGTTGGGGCGGTATGGAGTTGGAGTGGGTTGAAAGGGGGCTGGAATGATGGTGTTGATGTGAGCCAAAACCAGCCTTTAACAGAATTTCATTGCTATAGATGTGAGTACTAAGGGGCGATAGTCATTGAGGCAAGTTACAGTACCTTGGCGTTCTTGGGCACAGGCACTATGGTTGTCTGCTTGAAACAAGTTGGTATTACAGACCGCATCAGGGATAGGTTTAAAATGTCAGCGAAGACACTTGCCAGCTAGTCAGCTCTTGCTCTGAATACACATCCTGGTATTCCGTCTGGCCCGCGGCCTTGCAAATGTTAATCTGATTAAAGATCTCACTCACATTGGCTATGGAGAGCGAGATCAGCTGGTGCTCTCATGCATGGCTCAGTGTTGCTTGCCTCGAAGTTGGTTGGTGTATGGTCACTATGGGGACGACGTTGTCAATGCACTTATTAATGAAGCCGGTGACTGATGTGGTAAACTCCTCAATGTTATCAGATGAATCGCGGAACATATTCCAATCTGTGCTAGCGAAACAGTTCTGTAGCTTAGCATCCACTTCAACGGACTTCTTCCGTATTGAGCGCGCCACTGATAATTCCTGTTTGAGTTTTTGCTTGTAAGCTAGTGCTGAGTGATTATTTCTTATATTTTTTTTGTTTTTTAAACAACTGACAACTGGTCAACTGACCAATATCGTTTCAATTATTTGAATTCTATTTCGTTCAGTTTTTTTTCTGTGGGCTCAATGCGCACATTGCACAGTTTCTCTATAGAGAAATAAGATCCAGCCTGAACTGTGCGATGTAGTAGGGAGTTGTAGTTTCCAACAGGCCAATAGTCTACATAATTTAGCTCATAAAACGGGGTAATTAACTGCAATGACCATAATCCATTGCACATTTACTTGTCCGGTCTGTGTTTATTTTATGCCTGCTCCAGAAGAGACGGAAGAAAGCACAATCGGTGATATACTGTAGAGCAGTTGTTGCTTCGCGAGGTATCTCTACCTGAAAATATAAGTGATTGATAGTTGGTATTCAGCAGTCATAAAAGTATACCTTATTTCCTTTGAATAAATACAAAATAGTGATTTTGTCAGACAGCTTAGGCAGCAGCTCTATAGAGATGAGATGATGACTTGGAATGAAATAATAAAGTCATCAAATAAAACAAATGTAATTTACAAAACAACTGAAATATTTTCTTAAAGTAAATTAATGTGATTTTTAATAATCAAACCGAAACCGAATCAACCTCAAAAACCACTAATCGCTCAGCACTATCGTAAGCAGGATGCAGGAGGACAGAGTTATGGTCTGATTTGGGCGAGGGATGGCTTTGTATGTGTTTCTGTGTGTGGAATAAAAATTCTAGTTGCACATGTGACATGCTGGTAAAAATTTGGTAAAGCGGATTTCAGTTTCCCTGCATTTAAATCAAAGGCCACAAGAAACTCCACCTCTGAATGTGCATTGTCTTGTTTGCTTATGGCCTTATACAGCTCGTTGAATACGGTCTTAGTGCCAACATCAGTTTGTGGTGTTAAATAGACAGCTACGAAAGATATAGATGACAACTCTCTTGGTAGATTGTATGGTTTGCAGTTTATCATGAGGTATTCTAACTCAGGCGTGCAAAAACGAGAGACTTCCTGAACATTAGAGATCGTGCATCAGCTGTTGTTAACAAAGAGACACACCCTCCTCCCTTCATCTTACCCGAGTCTTCTCTCCTCTGCTCTCATCCTTCTAGACCTATCGGCTGCCTTTGATACTGTGAACCATCATATCCTCCTCTCCACCCTCTCCGAGCTGGGCATCTCCGGCGCGGCCCACGCTTGGATTGCGTCCTACCTGACAGGTCGCTCCTACCAGGTGGCGTGGCGAGAATCTGTCTCCAGCACCGTGCTCTCCCACTGGTGTCGCCCCAGGGCTCTGTTCTAGGCCCTCTCCTATTCTCGCTATACACCAAGTACACTTGGCTCTGTCATATCCTCACATGGTCTCTCCTTATCATTGCTATGCAGACGAACACAAATTAATCTTCTCCTTTCCCCTCTGATAACCAGGTGGTGAATCGCATCTCTGCATGTCTGGCAGACATATCAGTGTGATGACGGATCACCACTCAAGCTGAACCTCGGCAAGACGGAGCTGCTCTTCCTCCCGGGGAAGGACTGCCCGTTCCATGATTCTCGCATCACGGTTGACAACTCCATTGTGTCCTCCTCCCAGATGCTAAGAACCTTGGCGTGATCCTGGACAACACCCTGTCGTTCTCAACTAACATCAAGGCGGTGACCCGTTCCTGTAGGTTATGCTCTACAACATTCGCAGAGTACGACCCTGCCTCACGCAGGAAGCGGCGCAGGTCCTAATCCAGGCACTTGTCATCTCCCGTCTGGATTACTGCAACTCGCTGTTGCCTGGGCTCCTGCCTGTGCCATTAAACCCCTACAACTCTCCAGAACGCCGCAGCCCGTCTGGTGTTCAACTTTCCCAAGTTCGTCACGTCACCCGCTCCTCCGCTCTCTCCACTGGCTTCCAGTTGAAGCTCGCATCCGCTACAAGACCATGGTGCTTGCCTACGGAGCTGTGAGGGGAACGCACCTCCGTACCTTCAGGCTCTGATCAGGCCCTACACCAAACAAGGGCACTGCGTTCATCCACCTCTGGCCTGCTCGCCCCCCTACCTCTGAGGAAGTACAGTTCCCGCTCAGCCCAGTCAAACTGTTCGCTGCTCTGGCACCCCAATGGTGGAAAACTCCCCACGACGCCAGGTCAGCGGAGTAACTCACCACTTCCGGAGACACCTGAAACCCCACCTCTTTAAGGAATACCTAGGATAGGATAAAGTAATCCTTCTAACCCCCCCCCTTAAAAGCAGTAGATGCACTATTGTAAAGTGGTTGTTCCACTGGATATCATAAGGTGAATGCACCAATTTGTAAGTCGCTCTGGATAAGAGCGTCTGCTAAATGACTTAAATGTAAATGTAAATGAGTCTGCCATCCGGTCTTGACGATGCATAGAAAAACCAATGAGATATATCCAGGTCCTCATTCAGCCACGACTCTGAGAAATGAAGGATATCAGGTCCCATTAATAGGATCGTTTCGAACGGAGCTCATCCAGTTTGTTCTTAAGTGATTGCACGTTCGTCCAATAGAACAGAGGGCATTGGCGGTCTATTTGCTTGCCGACGTAGTCTCGTCATGGTGCCGGGTCACCTGCCTCTCTTTCGTCACCACCTCCTCTTTCTAGTCCCGGGGATTAGGGCCTGGTCCAGAGTAAGCTGAGCGTCCAGAGATGCCGACTCGTTGAAGTAGAAATTGTTGTACAAATCGAAGTTCTAAATGGCAAACGTTAACTATACTCTTTTATAGGTGACAGTTTCCGAGGTTACACTTGCATGGCCACATAATGACATGGGGACATTTTGGTGGTATTTTTGCTGGGACTGATGGATATCCAAACAGAGGAGCCTTGTCTCTTCCAGACAGTTAGAATGTCAACCTCTTGATCACAACAGGAAGTCTTCTCACACGCGACAATTCTTTGGAGAAGCCCACTAACAGGCCTTAATGGTCGCCCGGCCGGGCCTGCGGTCCCTCTGAGCAGCAATATACAGCTTCCTCTCGGGTCGCTTGGGACCTCGGGGCCCTTGTCTCAACTCTAACGTGTTCACGAGCCAGCGAGTTTATCGGGCCAGCGAGTTTATCAGGCCAGAGAATCTACAAGAACCTACTCCTCTTTTATGATCCTATGATTTGATAAGATTTGATAAAGCTAGGCTATAAAAGGCCCTTCCGCTTTTTCCATCTGATGACCCTACATGCTCTTGATTTGGGGGCAGTTGAATCCTCAGTCGTGATTGGCTGAGGAAAGACCTGGAGTGGGGATACCACAGATGTACTTTTTTTGCTCACTGTGTTCATGTTTTTTATGTACAGTGTGTGGGCTTCGGCTGTTTTTAATGGCTACATCCTTTTCACGGACTGTGCTTCAGACAAGCGTGTGTGTGTGTATGTGTATGTGTTTGTGTGTGTGTACGGACCGCATTGTGTCTCAAAATAGTCAGCTGGAGTGCACTGAGAGTCTGAAACAGATAGCTGGACTTTCCCATGGGGGGGCCAGTGGCTGGGGGCCGAGAAGGGAGGTCTCAGGGCCCCGTCTGGGACAGAGTGGGGGAAAGGGGCCTGGTTCTCACGACACCTGACCCAGTCCACATCCTGTCCTCAGCCCCACAGCGTGGTGTGGTCAGGGGGCCGAGCTGGGCCGGTGGAGAGCCTCTGACCCAAAGGAGATCTGGGTGGCTCTCTGGCTGGACCTAAAGACAGCATGCACAAGCATAGAGGGGGAAACACATTGATATCAAACCCTATTCAAGAGCAGCATTGGTGGTTTTCCCTTTCATGTTTGTGTCCTGATTTCTCAGGATGGACACATCCACATCCACTTCGAGCACTGCTCCTTATAATGTATTTGTATTATACTAAGTACTGAATGGTTGTACAAACCTTGTGTTTAGTTGATGGATCCTGTTTCATAAAAGTTGTAGCCCCCTCTACTGGTCAGGAGAAGAGTACTGTTAGAGTAAATATTTTGATGGTTGTCTGCTATTAGTGTCCCCCCAGGATGAAATTGGAAATACAGTGGCAAGAAAAAGTATGAGAACACTTTGGAATTACCTGGATTTCTGCATAAATTGGTCATACCATTTGATCTGATCTTCATCTAAGTCACAACAATAGACAAACACAGTGTGCTTACACTAATAACACACAAATTATTGTATTTTGCTTGTCTATATTGAATAGATCATTTAAACATTCACAGTGTAGGTTGGAAAAAGTATGTGAACCCCTAGGCTAATGACTTCTCCAAAAGCTAATTGGAGTCAGGAGTCAGCTAACCTGGAGTCCAATCAATGAGACGAGATTGGAGATGTTGGTTAGAGCTGCCCTGCCCTATAAAAAACACTCACAAAATTTGAGTTTGCTATTCACAAGAAGCATTGCCTGATGTGAACCATGCCTCAAACAAAAGAGATTTCAGAAGACCTAAGATTAAGAATTGTTCACTTACATAAAGCTGGAAAAGGTTACAAAAGTATCTCTAAAAGCCTTGATGTTCATCAGTCCATGGTAAGACAATTTGTCTATTAATGGAGAAAGTTCAGCACTGTTGCTATTCTCCTCACGAGTGGCCGTCCTACAAAGATGACTGCAATAGCACAGCGCAGAATGCTCAATGAGGTTAAGAAGAATGTCAGCTAAAGACGTAGAGAAATCTCTGGAACATGCGAACATCTTTTTTGACGAGTCTACGATACGTAAAACACTAAACAAGAATGTTGTTCATGGGAGGACACCACGGAAGAAGCCACTGCTGTCCAAAAAAAAACATTGCTGCATGTCTGAAGTTTACAAAAGAGCACCTGGATGTTCCACAGCGCTACTAGCAAAATATTCTGTGGACAGATGAAACTAAAGTTGAGTTGTTTGGAAGGAACACACAACACTATGTGTGGAGAAAAAAAGGCACAGCACATCAACATCAAAACCTCATCCCAACTGTAAAGTATGGTGGAGGGAGCATCATGGTTTGGGGCTGCTTTTTTAAATATTATCCTTTATTTAACTAGACAAGTCAGTTAAGAACAAATTCGTATTTACAATGACGGCCTACCCCGGGCCAATTGTGCGCCGCCTATGGATGGGACTCTCAATCACGGTCAGATGTGATGCAGCCTGGATTTGAACTAGGGACTGCAGTGACCCCTCTTGCATTGAAATGCAGTGCCTTAGACTGCTGCACCACTCAAGAGCTAACATAATTTGCATTGCTGCCTCAGGGCCTGGACAGCTTGCTATCATCAACGGGAAAATGAATTGCCAAGTTTATCAAGACATTTTGCAGGAGAATGTAAGGCTATCTGTCTGCCAATTGAAGCTCAACAGAAGTTGGGTGATGCAACACGACAACAACCCAAAACACAGAAGTAAATCAACAACAGAATGGCTTCAACAGAAGAAAATATGCCTTCTTGAGTGGCCCAGTCAGAGTCCTGACTTCAACCTGATTAAGATGCTGTGGCATGACCTCGAGAGCGGTTCACACCAGACATCCCAAGAATATTGTCGAACTGAAACAGTTTTGTATAAAGGAATGGTCCAAAATTCCTCCTGACCGTTGTGCAGGTCTGATCCGCAACTACAGAAAACATTTGGTTGAGGTTATTGCTGCCAAAGGAGGGTGAACCAGTTATTAAATCCAAGGGTTCACATACTTTTCCCACCCTGCACTGTGAATGTTTATATGGTGTGTTCAATAAAGACATGAAAACGTATAATTGTTTGTGTGTTATTAGTTTAAGCAGAAAGTGTTTGTCCATTGTTGTGACTTAGATGAAGATCAGATCAAATTTGATGACCAATTTATGCAGAAATACAGGTAATTCAAAAGGGTTCACATACTTTTTCTTGCCCCTGTATGGATCTGTCTCTGTCCGTTCCTATATCTAAGACACCAATGGCCCAATTTTGAAAAAACTTGGGTGAATGATGCATCTTACCATAGAGATACACATTTATAAAATTACACTGATTGGCCCAAGAGGGGCCCTATAGTAATCAACTGAAATTCGAAACTTTTAACTGTCTCCTGTGCCCTTTGAGCTTGAATTGCTGTTACTAATTGGCCTGGGAGACGACATGTTTACTGTTGCCTTATTTGTTCGTTTATTTAACACAAAGTTGTTAGGTAAAGCAACTATGATTCAAGTAAGATATATTCTGAATCAATTCATACTTTTTGTTCCTTGATGGTTTGTGTCGATTACTGTGACCTCGAGTGCAGTGGAGGCTCCCCAGAGGAGGAAGGTGTGAACCATCCTCCTCAGTGAATTTCATAAAAATAATGAAACAATAAAAAAATTCACCTTTTTAGATAAAACTATACTAAATATATTTATGTCACCAAATAATGGATTAAAACACATTGTTTTGCAATGCAGGTCTGCAGGAGCCTCAACAGCACTCTGTAGGGTAACGTCCTCCTCTGTGTACATTGACTTCAATGCAAAACCTAGGAGGCTCATGGTTCTCGCCCCCTTCCATAGACTTACACAGCAATTATGACAACTTCTGGAGGATGTCCTCCAACCTATCAGAACTCTTGCAGCATGAACTGACATGTTGTCCACCCAATCAAAGGATCAGAGAATGAATCTAGTACTGAAAGCATAAGCTACAGCTACCTACAGTAGCACTGCAGGGCATAAAATGTGATGAGTAGTTGACTCAAAGAGCGAGAAAGATAATAGTTCAACAGTTTTGAACAAAATCATTCCTTTAAAAATGAAGGAGAAGTAAGAGAAAAGTTGAGAGTTAGCTATATTTCTATTATTTTTTTTTTTAACTTTCACTTAGCTAGCAAATGCAGCTAGCTAGTTTAGCCTACTGAAACACCCGGCTCAAACAGAGAGGGATGCTATGTTAGCTAGCTGGATATGCAACACTGGAACTCTTCCAAGTCAAGGTAAACGTTTGGTTTTATTAATTTATTGCCACGGGTGTCCCCCCAGGTTTAACGGCTAAATTGCTTGCTTGACTGTACACTGTACTGCATGATTATAGCGGGTTTACTAACCTCTAGTAGCTATGTTGACTATGGTGTTAGCCTACATCGTTGTCACCATATTAGCTATGTGTAGCAGTTAGCGGTTATGATATGAAGGTTTGGCTTAGAAAGGTTTGTTCTTCTGATCACAGACAGCTGATGTGCTGTTCACAGAAGTCCACAAGTGAAGGGAAAAGGTGAGAGGAAGAGAGTTTGGACACACATACTCATTCAAGAGTTTTTCTTTATTTTTACTATTTTCTACATTGTAGAATAGTAGTGAAGACATTAAAACTATGAAATAACACATATGGAATCATGTAGTAACCAAAAAAGTGTTAAACAAATCATAATAGATTTTAGATTATTGATGACAACTTTGCATACACTTGGCATTCTCTCAACAAGCTTCACCTGGAATGTTTTTCCAACAGTCTTAAAGGAGTTCCCACATATTCCCACCACTTGTTGGCTGCTTTTCCGTCACTCTGTAGTCCAACTCATCCCAAACCATCTCTGAGACCAGGTCATCTGATGCAGCACTCCATCACTCTCCTTCTTGGTCGAATAGCCCTTACACAGCCTGGAGGTGTGGGGTCATTGTCCTGTTGAAAAACAAATGATAGTCCCACTAAGCGCAAACCAGATGGGATGGCATATTGCTGCAGAATGCTGTGGTAGCCATGCTGGTTACGTGTGCCTTGAATTCTAAATAAATCATGACAGTGTCACCAGCAAAGCACCATCACACCTCCTCCTCCATGCTTCACGGTGGGAACCACACATGCAAAGATCATCCGTTTACCTACTCTGCATCTCACAATGACACGGCGGTTGGAACCAAAAATCTCTAATTTGGACTCATCAGACCAAAGGACAGATTTCCACCAGTCTAATGTCCATTGCTCGTGTTTCTTGGCCCAAGCAAGTCTCTTCTTATTATTGGTGTCCTTTAGTAGTGTTTTCTTTGCAGCAATTCGACCATGAAGGCCTGATTCACGCAGTCTCCTCTGAACAGTTGATGTTGCAATGTCTCTGTTACTTGAAATCTGTGTAGCATTTATTTGGGCTGCAATTTCTGAGGCTGGTAACTCTAATGAACTTATACTCTGCAGCAGAGGTAACTCTTCCTTTCCTGTGGCGGTCCTCGTGAGAGCCAGTTTCATCATAGCGCCTGATGGTTTTTGCGACTGCACTTGAAGAAACTTGAAATTTCCCGCATTGACTGACCTTCATGTCTTAAAGTAATGATTGCGTGGTGTTTATCTTTGCTTATTTGAGCTGTTCTTGCCATAATATGGACTTGGTCTTTTATCAAATAGGGCTATCTTCTGTATACCAACCCTACCTTGTCACAACACAACTGATTGGCTCAAACGCATTCAGAAGGAAAGACATTCTACAAATGAACATTTAACAAGGCACACCTGTTAATTGAAATGCATTCCAGGTGACTACCTCATGAAGCTGGTTGAGAGAATGGCAAGAGTGTGCAAAGCTGTCATCAAGGCAAAGGGTGGCTACTTTGAAGAATCTCAAATATAAAATATATTTTGTTTTGATGTCTTCACTATTATTCTACAATGTAGAAAATAGTAAGAATTAAGAAAAACTCTGGAATGAGTAGGTGTGTATAAACTTTTGACTGGTACTGTATACAATGAGCAAATGATCATACTGTTTGTATGTGACTGGTATGAAAGTGAACTGTGTTTTCATGTGATCAGGGGCGTATTCGTTCCCCCGATTCTGTTGAAAAACTTTTCTTAAACGGAAGCAAACGTAATGAAATGGGAATAAACATTCCTGAAATGATCCAACTCTCATTTGCAACTTTTGGAGTAACGATTACGCCCTAAATCAGCTAGATGTAGGCAAGAATGTGCAAGCCGGTATTGAATATGTCACTGTCTGTCACCTTGATTACTCAAATTTCTCTCGACCTGCGTTGTAAACTTTCATTCATAGGCTAGGTTGTACCAACCTCATGATGGGTATAGGGAAAATTTGAGTATCTTGTAGTAGCCCAAAACTATCGATGTTACATTGAGCTGGGTGAATGGAATATGAATGACAGTCATTCAATATGCTGTAATAGAAACAAAGCCATGCTCATAAAAAAATTATCATCCTCCCTCATCTTAAACGGCACCGGCCGCCACTGCTCGAGTGATCATGTGTGTTGAGTTGATGATAGTTGACGCCTTGAAAATGGCACAGGGCACAGAGAGCAACTTAGTGAAAATATCATCTTTTAATTATTGATATGACTTGGTAATTGAAAAGTTCATAGCTTTTCCCGATTACATACAAAGTTTAGTACAATTCAAATTCAACAGCCTTACATAGGGCAAATAATTAATGCTACCAATCCTTCATAATAATGGTGTAACAAATTAACTGGCTTCTCATGTCTAAGTATTACAATGTAGCTTACACTTATAGCCTGTGCATAGATTCAAAAACAAAAGGGCATATTGAGCATTTCCTATGTAGAACATGGATATATCAACAATTGTTGTGAATGAGACCAGATATAGGGCTACTTTATCTCAGAAATATATTACAGCATTTTATAAGATGTTCAATTCATAAATCAAATAAATAAATAAATTTATAATGAATTAACAACCTAGTTAACCAATACATTTATCATTTGATAAATAAATACATAAATACATTAAATTAATAAATACACAAATGTTTATCGTGGAAGACATGTTGCAGGGAAATTAAGAGCTAATTGGCATATTAAATAATACTGGAATGTAAATTATTGCAAATAAATTAATAAGAATCCATAAAACAATTATAGAATAAAAAATATTAACATTTTAATGTTATTCAGTCATCATCGTCAGTTATCTTCCATGTTCTTGAACAACCCTCATTTACATTATTATTGCTCTCTATCAAAAAGCAGGAAGAGGAAGACGAGTGGTGAGGAGTGCAGTCTTGGACCAGGGTTGTGTTCATTAGGCACCAAATGGAAGAAAACAGACTGAAACAAGGTGAGGGACTATCTGGATCCAATAATAAGTCCAATAATTAAAAAAAGTTGAACCCTCATTTTCATTTTCAGTTGTGATGTGTTTTAAAACATTTCTGTTACATGCCCTAATGTTTCCCAACTCCAGTCCTCGAGTACCCCCAACAGATTCAACTTGTCAACAAATTATCAAGCCCTTGATGAGTTGAATGAGGTGTATTTGTCTGGACATACAATAAAAATGTGTACTGTTGGGGGTACTCAAGGACTGGAGTTGGGAAACACTGCCCTAATGAACACAATATTAGTCTCTCTTGTAAATGAGATATCAGGTCAGTGAAACAGACCTGGGTAAATAAGCTGATATGGTGTAAATCTCTGATCAGTCCTCGGGACAGCAGTCCTCTTCGTCTCCGGAGCCCTTGAAGCAGGCCGACTCGTAATGCTTGATCAGGTAGGACTTCAGTGCAAAGCTCTTGCCGCAGCGCTTGCAATCATAGTGCTTGAAGGCCGAGTGCGTCTGCATGTGGGCACGCAGGTTGGAGCGGTCCGCAAACGCTTTGCCGCAGTGGGCACAGGCGAACGGCTTCTCGCCCGTGTGCGAGCGCATGTGACCCTGCAGCAGCCACGGTCGGCTAAACGCCTTGCCGCACACTCCACACTCATGCCGCAGGTCGTGGGTGAGCATGTGCATGGCCAGCGCCGGCATGGACACGTAGGCCTTATGGCACGTGGGGCACTTCCTAGCCTGCTGTCCTTCCAGGCTGCGGTGTGTCTGCTTGTGACGGCTCAGGTTCGACGAGGTGGCGTAGGTCTTGCTGCATTCGCTGCACGTGTGGCGCCCCGGTCCCTTAGACTTTCCGGGCTTCCCTTTGGCAGCCTTGGACCCTGTGGATCCTGTGGAGCCCACTTCTGCAATGCTGTTTCTCTCCTCACCTTTGGTTTTTGTTTTCCTGTGGTTGGCCCTTCTCCGAGAGCGGCCGTCAGAGATGAGGAAGGCGTCCACCGTGTAGCTGCTACTGTCCGACTCGGTGGTCATGCCTGAGCAGGGGCTGTCGGGCTGCTCCATGTCATGGTCGGAGTAGTCCTCCCCCCCGCTGCCCCCTGTGCTCCCTGGGGAGTACAGGGGCCCCGCGGAGAGCCCGGTCTGCCTCCTCGAGCCAGGATCCTTTGTGCTCTGGCATATTGAGGGGATGACGTAATCCTGGATGTAGCCTGTAGCAGGTTTGGAAGAGACAGATTTGGAATAAATAAGTGCATTTTTGGCAACAATTGTGGCATTTTAAATGTATAGCCTTTATACAGATTTTTACAAAATGCATTTCACAAGATATGTTTTTTTGGTCTAAGATTCTATGGTTTTATGATTCCAGCACTCTTTCTGATGCCAGTTGAAAGCATCTTGTTGTTTTTTAGTTTTTTGTTGAGCCATTGAGTAAAAATCTCTCACTGGGCACAGACGTCGATTCAACGTCTATTCAACGTTGGTTCAACATAATTTCATTGAAATGACATGGAAACAACGTTGATTCAACCAGTGTGTGTCCAGTGAGCTGGATCTTCCATGCGTTGCGAATCAATATGAAACTATACAGGAAACCAATTGCAAGTACTTGGTTCAGCAAGATTTGAGAATTAAATATGAATGACTCTTCAGTGCACCGTTTTGCAGCGATCAATAACTCATCCGGCTCAGAACAAGGGTAGAATCCCAAAGGGCACCCTATTCCCTATATAATGCACTACTTTTGACCAGGGCCCATAGGGAATAGGGTGCCATTTGGGATGCATCTAAGGACAATCATTGCTAACTACATCAAAACACCATCACATACGAAACACAAGTATGCACTGACACAACAGTCATAAAATTAAACACACTTGTTAGTTCTCCACAACCGATCCACCTGTCACCTTCCCATCCCATGCCACCATATCTAAATCTGGGCCAAAACAGAATGTCTCAGAAGAGAAATCCCCCAAAGCACTAATTCATTTTAATCAGATCATTCTCCATCTGTGGCGTGTTGAAAGTCCCTGTGAGTATGGTAATAGAAAGATTGAATGACAGGTGGAGTGTTATTTGAGGATGGGGATGGAGAGGAGGAGTTCTAGTCTGATCTTGACAGCAGTGCACACTATATTGTGCTCCCCCTGCAACACAAAGGGAATCAGACAGCTGGCATCCTAAATCTGGGGACAGATGATCCGGCGAGCCAAAGCTCTGTGGTTATGAAGGACATTCCACCAACAACAAAAACAAAACACACCACAAATTTTTATGGAAGTGTTTTGCCCTGAAATCACAGTATGAGTTGACAAAACCTGTACATCTAAAGTTGGTTGTACTCCCCTCTCATTTTTAAAATCTATTTTGTGACATCATAAACAAATGATGTTACATAAAGCATCTTGCCCTTTTCCATTTAAGGTAATATTTTCTAATGTATGCTCTTTTTCACCATTTAACATTGAGTTTTGTCAATTCATCAGAGAAACTGTATATTTTGTCAATGGATTTTAGAGGGAGAGAGAGCGATTTAATTTCTGCAATTTGACCCCCTGTGGGTATCTAGCATCCTGTAAGATCAGATGTGATGGAGGAGGATGAGGAGATGGAGATATGGAGGGGGGTTGGTGATGATAAGGGGAAAGCTCAAGAACAACAGCTAAGGACAAACCAGTCCCATGTGGATATCTGCTTTCTGGTGGTGATGGAGAGGTTTGGACCTCACAAAGGCTTGGATGGGATTTCAAGCCTAATGTACGCATCCATGTATACCATTATGTATGTACACAATAGTATTAAAGCCTGTTGTGTGATCTGCTCAGTATTAAATTGATTGGTCCAGTGTGACCTGAATACTATTTAGCATCACTGGAGTTAGAAAACAAAAGGATTGAATTGCAAACACAACATCACAGGCTTCATGGCAGAAGACATGGATCAAGAAGTTGATCCGTTTACTGAATATTTTTTTAAATACAAATATTTTTTTAAACAAATGCTTTTGTGATTTTTCCATTCCTGAACAAATACAGTACTGCAACAAAAAAAATATCTAAAACCTTCAACTCTAATCTATATACTCCTGAGTGGTGCTGCGGTCTAAGGCACTGCATCTCAGTGCTAGAGGCATCACTACAGACCCTGGTTTGATTCCAGGCTGTATCACAACCGGCCGTGATTGGGAGTCCCATAGGGCGGCGCAGAATTGGCCCAGCGTCGTTAGGGTTTGGTTGGGGAAGACCGTCATTAGAAATAAGAATTTGTTCTTAACTGACTTGCTTAGTTAAATAAAGGTTAATTAAAAATAAAATAATTTAAAAAATATACAGCAAGCAAATGAATGATGAAAATGCACTTTTTGTTTTCAATGTGTAGACAGAATTTTAAAGTAATCTTGACTCACCGTTTTCACTCAAATGGACCGCCAAGTTGGTGGTGGACTCGGTGATGGCACGTGTGAGTGTGTACGATCCGTCGTTGTGATGCTGATGAGGATGATTGGAGGAGGAGAAATCGTGGACCTTCAGTTGCTTCACCAAAAAGGAACGTGGCATTTTCTTGACGGGCTGTTCCTAATGCCACGTATGAAGAACAAAACTGCACAGGAAAAAGTCAAAGGCCTGCACCCTTTAGAAAAGGCCTCAAGTCAAAGAAAACCAAAATGGTGGTGGACGATGCTAAAAGATGCTCTGAGATTTCCCTCACTGCTAAAACTCCCAGGCCTGAATAGCCTGAAAAGCCTCAGTCTGAATGCCAGAAAGAAGAGAAACAGAAAGGACAGAAGAGAATGGGAAAAGTTAAAGACAAAGGATAGGAGAAAGAACACAGAGAAAGAAATAAAGTGTAGAGAGATAGAGGGTGAGAGAAGAGGAGATGGCTAGACTAGCTGAGCTCAGCACTAGCGCAGGCTTTTATATGGGGCACGAACCCCCAAAGATCAGGTGGTGCCTTTGGAAAAGGGAGCCTACTTAGCATTAATCCATCAAATATCCCCGGGGACACACATCAAATTACCACGAGCCGTCTGTGCATCCCCGCACAAGCACCCACACACACACTCACGAGCGCACACACACACACTGCAGCCAACCCCAGTCAACTCCCCCTCCTCTCACCCCATCTCTTTCACCCCTTCATCGCTCCACACAGAGAGAGAGAGCAGACAATAGCACCGCTGAAGCATGTGGGTGACACTACACACAACATCTTGTCCCCTATTGTCTTCCAATGAAGTAGCTAACATTTTATTGCTGACTGCCCCCCAATAAACTGTTATGTGCCTCTTCCTCCCCACCTTCTGATATTTTAATCTTCAAAGGCTAAATGCTGATTAAAATAATTTCATTTCATAATTATAATCTTCTTTGATAATGTATTTTTATATGATTATATAAGTGGGGATATGGATTTTAACAAATGGCAATATCCAGTGCCTTCGGAAAGTATTCACACCCCTTTACTTTTTCCACATGTTGTGTTGCAGCTTGAATTTATACGGATTAAGATGCGATTTTTTGTCACTGGCCTACACACAATAACCCATCATCATCAATAACCCATTTTTACAAATGAATTAAAAATGAAAAGCTGAAATGTCTTGAGTCAATAAGTATTCAATCTTTGTGTTATGGCAAGCCTAAATAAGTCCAGGAGTAAACATTTGCTTAACAAGTCGCATAATAAGTTGCATGGACTCACTCTGTGTGCAATAATAGTGTTTAACATGATTTATGAATGACTACCTCATCTCTGTACCCAACACATACAATTATCTGGAAGGTCCCACAGTCGAGCAGTGAATTTCAAACACAGATTCAACCACAAAGAAGGGCACCTATTGGTAGACGGGTAAAAAAAAGCAGACATTGAATATCCCTTTGAGCATGATGAAGTTATTAATTACACTTTGGATGGTGTATCAATACCTCAAGTCACTACAAAGATACAGGCGTCCTTCCTAACAGTTGCCGGCGAGGAAGGAAACCGCTCAGGGATTTCACCATGAGGCCAATGGTGACTTTCAAACAGTTACAAAGTTTAATGGCTGTGATAGGAGAAAACTGAGGGTGGATCAACAACATTGTAGTTTCTCCACAATACTAACCTAATTGACAGAGAGAAAAGAAGGAAGCCTGTACAGAATAAATCAAGTAAATCTGCTAAAATAAAAATGTGGCAAAGCAATTCCCTTTTTGTCCTGTATACAAAGTGTTATGTTTGAGGCAAATCCAATACAACACATTGCTGAGTACCAATCTCCATATATTCAAGCATAGTGGTGGCTCCATCATGTTATCGGTACGCTTGTAATCATTAAATTAGTTTTTCAGGATAAAATGAAACAGAATGGAGCTAAGCAAAGGCAAAATCCTAGAGGATAACCTGGTTCAGTCTGCTTTCCACCAGACACTGGGAGATGAATTCACCTTTCAGCAGGACAATAACCTAAAACAAAATCTGAAATCTACAATGGAGTTGCTTACGACGCAGGCAGTGAATATTCCTGAGATACCGAGTTACAGTTTTGACTTAAATCTTAAAAATCTATGGCAAAAGCTGAAAATGGTTGTCTAGAATTTATCAGCAACCAATTTGACAAAGCTTGAAGAATTTTGAAAAGAATAATGGGCAAATGTTGCACAATCCAGTTGTGGGAAGCACTTACAGACTTACCCAGAAAGACACAGCTGTAATCACTGCCAATGGTGATTCCACAATGTATTGACTTAGGGTTGAGAATACTTAAGTAAATTACATATTTCTGTATTTAATTTTCAATAAATGTGCAAACATTTCTAAAACATGTTTTCACTTTGTCATCATGAGGTATTGTGTGTAGATCGGTGGGAAAAAAAATATTTCATCCATTTTGAATTCAGGCTGTAACACAACAAAATGTGGAATAAGTCAAGGGGTATGAATACTTTCTGAAGACAGATGCTTTAAAATGTGATTGTAGCTATAACCCATACAGATTGATTTAGATGTAAAGAATGGAGGGTGTCATATTGCAATGTGTATCCTTCGAGCATAAACCACTTCTGAATATTCTACATTGGTAATGCATTTGATATGTTGTTTACATACATTTTACATTCACATAGTTTACATTTCTGAGATACTCCCATCAGTTCCGCCACAACAGCTGCTATTTTTCACTTTCATTTCTTACTGTAGGTTTCTGGCAGTTTTATGTCCACATAAGAATCTCTTATCCCCCACGTCAACCTCAATGGTCCCCGTAGTGACTTCCGGCCTGGCGGCTGTGACCGGTTGACTCCTGTGTGAACGGAGGGGTGACGGGGAATCATGGATATGTGGCTTGAAAAGTCTTTGGATGGATTTTGAAAATACACAAACAGAAGAGAAACCCTCTCTTCACCAACAAAAAAAAGGAAAATATGCATTTTATATCCAGTACCAGTCAAAAGTTTGGGCACATCTACTCATTCAAGGGTTTTTCTTTATTTGTACTATTTTCTACATTGTAGAATAATAGTGAAGACATCAAAACTATGAAATAACACCTTTTGAATCATGTAGTAACCGAAAAAAGTGTTAAACAAATCAAAATATATTTTATATTTTATATTCTTCAAAGGAGCCACCCTTTGCGTTGATGACAGCTTTGCACACTCTTTGCAGTCTCTCAACCAGCTTCATGAGCTAGTCATCTGGAATGCATTTCAATTAACAGGTATGCCTTGTTAAAAGTTCATTTGTGGAATTTCTTTCCTTCTTAATGCGTTTGAGCCAATCAGTTGTGTTGTGACAAGGTAGGGATGGTATACAGAAGACAGCCCTATTTGGTAAAAGACCAAGTCCATATTATGGCAAGAACAACTCAAATAAGCAAAGGGAAAAATAGTACAAATAAAGAAAAACCCTTGAATGAGTAGGTGTGTCAACTTTTGACTGGTACTGTATATATATGTATATATAGCCAATATGCCTTATTTTGTTTTATTTCCATTAGGGGAAAAACATGACTCTTTTCATAGAAGGCACAAGTTAATTGTAGAAAATGTGCAACCCTGGGAATCGGTGAAGATATACACAAAATACAACATTGCACATGTTTGGTTTTCGCATTTGTGTGTTTTTCCTCTATACACATAATTGATTAATCTTGTGTGCGACTGTGCCCCATTTGACTAGCTTACTGCATAGTAAATAGGGCCACAGAGTGTGTAACGGGAGAGTGGCTATTGGGGTCTGTTTTAGTAGCGATAAGTGAGATAATTTGTGCTAATCGCATCCAGTCATTAGTGGAGGACCCTCTGCAAAACAAATCCTGGTTCTTTTCACTAAGAATGTCTTTTCAGCACTTCGCTCAAGTCGCTTTCTTCACCACCTGACAATGAGACAGCTGCAAGCCAATGAATGAGCCTGATTGTCTTTTCCATTTAATC
Source organism: Salvelinus sp. IW2-2015 (assembly GCF_002910315.2). Lineage (NCBI taxonomy): Eukaryota > Metazoa > Chordata > Actinopteri > Salmoniformes > Salmonidae > Salvelinus > Salvelinus sp. IW2-2015. The sequence goes on from NC_036838.1 coordinate 18,323,092, forward strand.
AGCAGTTACCAGTGAGTGAATCGGAGAAAAGAGAAGAATGACCTTGGTTTCACTTTCACTACACTTGTTCCCTTCACTCACTCATTTCTGAGTATGTGCTGACTTGAAAATGTAGAATAAAAAAAAATATTTTAGTTTGGTCATACACTTAATGTAACACATACAAACATTTTGTTGACTTCAGCTCTATGTCTGCTGGGAGAGACAATCCTAGGGGATTCTGTACAGGACAAACACATGGCAAAACCTCAACTTTCGTTTGGAGCAGAATTGAATTTCTGTTTGGAGAAACAATACTACAATGTCCACAAGGATTCTGCATAGGACAAGCACATGACAAAACCCATACTTGAAAAGTAACTTGAAAAGGCATTTACAATAAACTCTATCCTCACCACCCCCATCCCACCCAAAGATATTAAAGCAAGGAGGTCTGATGAGAGGTTACGGAAGATGAGAAAAACTTCTACCCATCAGGTGTTGTGATGGGGGGGGGAGTTGGAGTGGGACTGGGGGCTGCCGGGGCCAAAGGGTGGTTGTACAACTACATTTTAATCTAGTCGAGCCTCAAACCTGATAAAAAGATTCTGTCCTTCTCTCTCCTCTCCGTTTCGGGGGTCATCAATCAAACCTGTCATTCCCTCCGTCCCACCGGTCTCTCTCCGTGGCATCCGCCCGTTGCCGTGGCGTGAGGAGGACCGGCTCCCCCGGGGAACTGGGAGGACCACGCTACAGATGCTGCCGAAAATGAAAAGTGCAGAAAAAGAGAGAATGAGGTGCATTATAACGAGAAAGCTGTGACATGATGCCAGATCTGGATGGATGGTAGAGCAGTACAGACAGACAATAGGAGAAACACAGTAGTACTGTACTACATGAGACATTCATTTCAATAGTACTTGTGATATTTTTTCTCTTATTGAACAATAATGATACAAAACAGGTACAAAATACAGGGCATTCAAATGTTTTCCGTCATCAATCTGCTCACAATTCCCCATAATTGTCACGTTCTGACCTTAGTTATGTTGTTATGTCTTTGTTTTAGTATGGTCAGGGCGTGAGTTGGGTGGGTAGTCTATGTTCCTTTTTCTATGTTATTCTGTTTCTATGTGTTTGGCCTAATATGGTTCTCAATCAGAGGCAGGTGTCAGTCGTTGTCTCTGATTGGGAGCCATATTTAGGTAGCCTGTTTGTCATTGTGTGTTGTGGGTGATTGTTCCTGTGTCTTTCCATACGGGACTGTTTCGTTTTCGTTCGTTCACGTTGTTGTTTTTGTTTCAGTGTTCTATTTCTTTATTAAAATATGGACACTTACCACGCTGCGCATTGGTCCTCCGATCCTCCTCAGAAGAGGAGGAAGACGAGCGTTACAATAATGACAAAGCAAAACTGTTTTCTATAATTTTTTGCAAATGTATATATACAGTTGAAGTCGTAAGTTTACATACACCTTAGCCAAATACATTTAAACTCCGTTTTTCACAATTCCTGACATTTGATCCTAGTAAAAATTCCCTGTCTTAGGTCAGTTAGGATCACCACTTTATTTTAAGAATGTGAAATGTCAGAATAATAGTTGAGCGAATTATTTATTTCAGCTTTTATTTCTTTCATCACATTCCCAGTGGGTCAGGAGTTTACATACACTCAGTTATTGATAATGTCGTCGTTAAGCCACGACTCCGTGAAGCATAAGATATTACAGTTTTGAATGTCCTGTTGGTAGTGCATCGAGGACGTTGTCCCCACAGTGACTGTACGTACAGTAGCTTGCGAAAGTATTCACCCCCTTGACATTTTTTCTATTTTGTTGCCTTACAACCTGGAATTAAAATAGATTTTGGGGGGGGTGTTGTATCATTTGATTTACACAACATGCCTACCACTTTCAAGATGCAAAATATTTTTTATTGTGAAAAAAACAAGAAATAAGACAAAAAAACAGAAAGCTTGAGTGTGCATAACTATTCATCCCCCCGGAGACAATACTTTGTAGAGACACCTTTTGCAGCAATTACAGGTGCAAGTCTTTTTGGGTATGTCTCTATAAGCTTGGCACATCTAGCCACTGGGATTTTTGGCCATTCTTCAAGGCAAAACTGCTCCAGCTCCTTCAAGTTGGATAGGTTCCGCTGGTGTACAGCAATCTTTAAGTCGTACCACAGATTCTCAGTTGGATTGAGGTCTGGGTTTGACTAGGCCATTCCAAGACATTTAAATGTTTCCCCTTAAACCACCCGAGTGTTGCTTTAGCAGTATGCTTAGGGTCATTGTCCTGCTGGAAGGTGATCCTCCGCCCCAGTCTCAAATCTCTTGAAGACTGAAACAGGTTCCCGTCAAGAATTTCCCTGTATTTAGCGACATCCATCATTCCTTCAATTCTGACCACTTTCCCAGTCCCTGCCGATGAAAAACATACCCACAGAATGATGATGCCACCATCATGCTTTACTGTGGGGATAGTGTTCTCGGGGTAAAGAGAGGTGTTGGGTTTGCGCCAGACATAGCGTTTTCCTTGATGGCCAAAAAGCGCAATTTTAGTCTAATCTAACCAGAGTACCTTCTTCCATATGTTTGGGGAGTCTCCCACATGCCTTTTGGCGAATACCAAATGCGTTTGCTTGTTTTTTTTCTTTACGCAATGGCTTTTTTCTGCCCAGTCTTTCGTAAAGCCCAGCTCTGTGGAGTGTACAGCTTAAAGTTGTCCTATGGACAGATACTCCAATCTCTGCTGTGGAGCTTTGCAGCTCCTTCAGGGTTATCTTTGGTCTCTTTGTTGCCTCTCTGATTAATGCCCTCCTTGCCTGGTCTGTGAGTTTTGGTGGGCGGCCCTCTCTTGCCAGGTTTGTTGTGGTGCCACATTCTTTCCATTTTTTAATAATGGATTTAATGGTGCTCCGTGGGATGTTCAAAGTTTACAATATTTTTTTATAACCCAACCCTGATCTGTACTTCTCCACAACTTTGTGCCTGATCTGTTTGGAGAGCTCCTTGGTCTTCATGGTGCCCCTTGCTTAGTGGTGTTGCAGACTCTGGGGCCTTTCAGAACAGGTGTATATATACTGAGATCCTGTGACAGATCATGTGACACTTATATTGCACAAATGTGGACTTTATTTAACTAATTATGTGACTTCTGAAGGTAATTGGTTGCAACATATCTTATTTAGGGGCTTCATAGCAAAGGGGGTGAATACAAATGCACACACCACTTTTTCGTTTATTTATTTATTTTTTAAACAAGTTATTTTTTTAATTTCACTTCACCAATTTTGACTATTTTGTGTATGTCCATTTGATGAAATCCAAATAAAAATCAATTTAAATTACAGGTTGTAATGCAACAAAATAGGAAAAACGCCAGGGGGGTGAATACTTTTGCAAGGCACTGTACATACCCTAACCAGAAGCCATGGATTACAGGCAACATTCGCACTGAGCTAAAGGGTAGAGCTGCCTCTTTCAAGGTGTGGGACTCTAACCCGAAAGCTTATAAGAAATCCTGCTATGCCCTCCGACGAACCATCAACCAGGCAAAGCTTCAATACAGGACTAAGATTGAATCGTACTACACCGACTCCGACGCCCGTCGGATGTGGCAGGGCCTGCAAACTATTACAGACTACAAAGGGAAGCACAGCCGCGAGCTGCCCAGTGACACGAGTCTACCAGACGAGCTAAATCACTTCTATGCTCGCTTCGATGCAAGCAACACTGCGGCATTCATGAGAGCATCAGCTGTTCCGGACGACTGGGATCACTCTCTCCACAGTCGATGTGAGCAAGACCTTTAAACATGTCAACATTCCCAAGGCCGCTGGGCCAGACAAATTACCAGGACATGTGCTCCAGGCATGTGCTGACCAAGTATGTTTTGTGATATGAATACCAAGTATGTCTACTTCACCATCAGCCCATTCTATAGGTAAACTGCAGGGTAATGTAAAAGTTGTATTTTTTAAAGATCCAATACTTAATATTGTACTCTTATCATAATTAATTGTTAGTCCAGAGAATCCAGAAAAGTAATCAGCATACATGGACACCTTTGTTTTTAAGTCTTGGATTTCTAATCCTGTAATGTTGTTATTTGATCTGATTTTAATAGCTAGAATTTCGATGGCCATAACGAATAGATGTGGTGACAGCGGACACCCTTGCCTAACTCCTCTTGACAATTCAAAACTCTCTGAGAACAATCCGCTATTTAATATTTTACACCTGGGGTTGCTATACACTACTTTTAGCCATTTTATAAGAGAATCACCGAAATTGAAAAAATCCAGGCATTTATAAATAAAATCCAGTCTTACTTTATCATAAGCATTTTCAAAATCCGCCATAAATACCAGGCCTGGCTTCTTAGATGTTTCATGTTGTTCTATTAATTCTAGTAGTTTATCGTATATTATCTCCAATGTATCGTCGATGTAAAAAGGATGAACAATACCTGGTAAAACCTTTTAAATTCTGAGTGCTATCCATTTCGCTAGTATTTTTACATCACAACATTAAAGTGTAAGAGGCCTCCAGTTTTTTAGACTGGATCTTTATATTTGCCATCTGGGTCTTGTTTTAATAATAGTGAAATCAGACCATCCTGCTGAGTACCTGAAAGACTACCATTTCTATAGGAGTAGTTAAAACAAGCTAACAATAGAGCCTTGAGTATATCAAAAAAGGTTTGATATACCTCTACCGGTATGCCATCAAGCCCTGGGGTTTTTCCAGACTGAAAGGATTTAATAGCCTCAAAAAGTTATTCCTCAGTAATTTTGCCTTCGCACTTTTCTTTCTGTACATTTGTTAATTTCCCTTTTTTGGGTGGGGTGGGGGTGGGGGAATTCCTTACAGTAATCGTCCTTCAGAGGGTGAGGATGAAATGCAAAAGAGAACATCTGCTTAAAATATTTAGCTTCCTCTTTAAAAATATCATTCGGAGAATCATAGATTATTATTATTTTTGGTAGCGTTCCTGTAATGGAGATTCAGGAAGAATTTGGTGCATTTTTCTCCATTATCCATGAGGTTTGCTTTATTTTTGAAATAGAGTACATTAGATTGTTCTTGAAGAAGTTCCTCCAGTTCTTTTTGTTTTTCCTCTAACTTATTTTGTATCTCTGTAGTACCGTTTTTATTGCCATCTACCTGTACTATTAGTTAATGTATTTCCCTTGTTAGTCTTGTCTCTTTAGACAGAAACGGCTTTTTTTAAATTATTGATGTATATTGAATTGAATGACCTCTGAAGGTACCTCTGAGGGTTCAGGTTTTTTTTAAATATAAATTTGCATACATTTCTAAAAACCTGTTTTCACTTTGTTAGTATGGGGTATTGTGTGTAGATTGATGAGGCTGTAACGTAACAAAATGTGGGAAAAGTCAAGGGGTCTGAATACTTTCCAAATGCACTGTATGTATATTCAGAACGTATTCATACCCCGTATTCCACATCTTGTTACAGCCTGAATTCAAAATGGATTAAATAGATTTTTCTCTCTCACCCATCTACACACAATACCCCATAAGGAAAAAGTGAAAACAAGTTATTAGACATTTTTGCAAGTTTATTGAAAATGAAATACAGAAATTTACATAAGTATTCACACCCCTGAGTCAATACATGTTAGTATCACCTTCGGCAACGATTACAGCTGTGAGTCTTTCTGGGTAAGTATCAAAGAGCTTTGTACACCTGGATTGTACAATATTTGCACAATATTATGAAATAAATTCTCCAATCTCTGTCAAGTTGGTTGTTGATCGTTGCTAGACAGCCATTTTCAAGTCTTGCAATAGATTTTCAAACCAATTTAAGTCAGAACTCTCAGAACTCTAACTAAGCCACTCAGGAACAACTAAAGTGTATACTTGGCCTTGTGTTTTAGGTTATTGTCCTGCTGAAAGGTTAATTTGTCTCCCAGTGTCTATTGGAAAGCAGACTGAACCAGGTTTTCATCTAGGATTTTGCCTGTGCTTCCGTTTCTTTTTATTCTAAAAAACTCCCTAGTCCTTGCCGATGACAAGCATACCCATAACATGATGCAGCCACCACCATGCTTGAAAATATGTAGAGCCGTACTCAGTGATGTGTTGGATTTGCCCCAAACATAACGCTTTGTATTCAGGAGATAAAGTTAATTTCTTCGCCAGATTTTTTGCAGATTTACTTTAGTGCAAACAGGATGCATGTTTTGGAATATTTTTTATTGTGTACAGGCTTCCTTCTTCAATGTTGTTTGTCCATTCTCAGTTTTCTCCTATCACAGTCGTTAAACTTTTTTAAAGTCACCATTGGCCTCATGGTGAAATCCCTGAGCAGTTTCCTTCCTCTCCGGCAACTGAGTTAGGAAGGACTCCTGTATCTTTGTAGTGACTGGGTGTATTGATACACCATACAAAGTGTAATTAATAACTTCACCATGCTCCAAAGGATATTCAATGTCTGCTTTTTTTTTTTTTTTACACATCTACCAATAGGTGCCATTCTTTACGAGGCATTCGAAAACCTCCCTGGTCTTTGTGGTTGAATCAGTCTACACTCGACTGAGGGACCTTACATATGTGTATGGTACAGAGATGAGAATTCAAAAATCATGTTAAACACTATTATTGCACACAGAGTGAGTCCATGCAACTTATTATGTGACATGTTCAGCACATTTTTGCTCCTGAACTTATTTAGGCATTTCAGCTTTTCATTTTGAATTCATTTGTAAAATGTCAAAAGACATAAAGCCACTTTGACATGGTGGGGTGTTGTGTAGTAGGCCAGCGACACAATATCTCTATGTAATCCATTTAACATTCAAGCTGTAACACAACAAAATGTGGAAAAAGTCAAGGGGTGTGAATACTTTATGAAGGCAGAGTAGAAGAAAATGTGATTTTTTTGTTGATAGCGCTAAAACACAAGGACTGCGGCCATTTTACAAACACAAAATGAATGTACAAACAACATGCAAAGGTCAACTTCAGACAGTAGATCATTGACATTATACAACATTGAAAAGGCAGACGAGTGCCTATTTGATGCATGTTGTTGTGTCAGAAAAATAACAGGTGTGCACTACATTGATAAGCCATGCCCCCATTAAATGTATCATGTCATACCATTTGTGTATACTGCATTAATGAAATAACCAGAGTTTATTGCCTAAAAGTCCCATTGTCGTCCTAATATTGATAAAGGCCTCTATACTCTGCCACAGAGGCTGTGTCCCAAATGTCACCATATTCCCTATACTGCAGTACTTTTGAACAGGGCCCATACGGAGTAGGGTGCCATTGGGACACATACAAAGTTAATTCACTTTTCTAGGAGGACACTTGCCTTGGACTTCATGCTTGCTAATAATACTACATATTTTTGACCCTGAGGAGCATATATCACTTCAATTTTCCCTATTCAATATACAATCAACTGATGGTGTCATTGTCTCTACAAGTGTCATTCGGTGGCCTTGAGAGCACTTACATTAAATGGCTCTTTGCCAAATAGCCCTTCAGCGCTCGCGGTTCAATTGCACTGTCAAAGGGAGAATTACCTGCAGAGGACACGACGTTTGGCTGATGTCCGCATTTAAAAAGCACATTTTCACAAAATGAAGTACCGGTAGAATAATCGCTGTATCTGCATATGCTGAAAAAGGAACGTTTCTCGAAAGTGTCGTCAATTCTGCCTAATTGAGGGGCACGTGGCTAACTTATGCTTCAGGAAAGTGTGTGTGTGTGTCTGTGTGTTGGGGGGGTTCGAGGAGAGGTTACAATGGGTGTGATAGGGGCCAGCTGTAGTGCTGAGCTGTATGCTAGAGGGGAGGGTGTGTGTGTAGGGGGGAGGAATCTCTCACACTTTTTGTCCCAGGCCATCTGCTCAGGGTTTCATAATGGGGCATGTGGCGGTGTGAGGGGGTGGAAGGAGGGTGGAAGGGTCAGAGAATGGTAGAGGGCTACATTCCGTCACCTTAAAGACATGCGACAGCCAGCACCTCAGCTGCTCCCCTTGAGCCCAGGCTATAGGGGCCGAGCCCTGGGGCTGTGACATGGAGAGGGAGATTTACAGTGCCCAAGTGACCTCGCATAAATGACTCCATTTCCCTAATCAGTCGAATTGGTTTATCAGCCATTTTAGTTTCTGTAGTTGATTAGAATGGGGAAATGGGAAACAACTAGCCTGGGTTCAGACGTGTGGCATGACGACACTGACAAAGCAGCTTGCTCCAGTCGAAACTGACTGGAACTCAGGTTATCTCTGATAATAGAGAAGTCTATTTTCTTAGAATGGGTGCTTGTGGTGAGTTTAAAAAATATATAAATGAGATATGCTATAGATGAGAGAAGACTGACAACTTAGTCAACAGCTCCTCTGCAGCCCCCAAATAAGCTGAACTAGCACTCTGTTTCCCAATAGATCACATGTTTATTGGTCATTGTTATCAGGGCAGGAAGAACTCACTTCCCACTTCACGTTTTTTTCCAATGCCCAAAAATGGAAACAAAATCAAGAAGTTTGTTTATATAATGAGACGGTCTATAGCAGGGCTGTCAAACCCTCTTCCTGGAGATCAACTGTCCTGTAGGTTTTCAGTCCGACCCTAATTAAGCATATCTGATTCAGCTAGTTAAGGTCTTGTTGAGCAGCTAATTAGTAGAATCAGGTGTGTTAAATTAGGGTTGGACTGAAAACCCACAGGACGGTAGAGCTCCAGGAAGAGGGTTGGGCAGCCCTGGTCTACAGGGACATATGACAGAGGACGATCAACTTAATCAGCAGCTGTTTCAATCAACGGTACACAGGACTTTCACCAAGCACGGCACAGCATATACTCAACAGAAATCTCAAAGCAGCAGACCCAAAATGATACATGCATGTGCACCGTCCTTCGAAATGAAACTCAACACTAAGCAAACAATCTTTCCCATTCAGCTAAGTGGCACTTTAGTCATGGTTCTCTCTCCCTCTTTGGGCGAGAGTGTGTGTATAAATGTGTGTGAGTGGTATTGACCCCACGAGCAGATGTGCCTCTCGAAACTGCTCGGCACAGCCCGCACACCGGGTCATGCTGGAGAATGGTGTGGGAGTGTGTGTGTGTCAGTAGACCATCTGACACCGCCCACAAATGGTCCGCGCTTTACATGTGAATGCAACAAATGGAGTGCAATCAGGGAATGGAGTTAATTATTGAGATGGTGTGCGAATACAGATATTTCATATGATAATCAGGCAGTTGGTCTGATGAACACATTAAGTTTATTAGGTTCACCCATTTAGTACCGGGTCAGACCCTCCGTTGCCTCCAGAACAGCCTGAATTATTCTGGTCATTCTACAAGGCAAACAGTCCGTTCCATCTCATCCCAAAGATGCTCTATTGGGTTGAGGTCTGGGGACTCCGCAGACCACTCAAGTAACCTGAATTCACTGACATGTTTCTGGCAATGTTTTTCCACTCCTCAATTGTCCAGTGTTGGTGATCACATGCCCACTGGAGCCGATTCTTCTTGTTTTTAGCTTATAGCAGTGGAACCTGGAGTGGTCATCTGCTGCAATTGCCCATCTTTGACAAGGACCGACGAGTTGTGCGTTCCGAGATGCCGTTCTGCACACCACTGTTGTACTGTTCCGGTAATTGTCTGTTTATGGCCCGCCTGTTAGCTTGCACGATTCTTGCCATTCTCCTTCGAAGTCTCTCATCACCAAGCTGTTTTTTTCGGCCACAGGACTGCCGCTGACTGGATGTTTTTGTTTGTCGCACTATTCTCGGTAAACCCTAGACACCATCTTGCGTGAAAAGCCCAGGAGAGTGGCCGTTTCTGAGATACTGGATCTGGAGTGCCTGGCTGCAACGATCATACCACGCTCAAAGTCATTTTGGTCACTCGTTTTTCCCATTCTAACGTTCAAACAAACAGTAACTGAATGCCTCGATGCCAGCTTTATATTACAAGCCACAGCCACGTGACTCACTGTCTGTAGTGATCCAATTTCATGAACGGGGTGGTGTACCAAATAAACTGGCAGGTGAATGTACAGTGCATTCGGAAAGTATTCAGACTCCTTGACTTTTCAATTTAATCAATTTTGAATTCCGTCTGTAACCAAATGTGGAATAAGTCAACGGGTATGAATAGCTTCTGAATATAGTTACAGTGCATTTGGAAAGTATTCAGACCCCTTTACCTTTTCCACATTTTGTTACATTACGGCATTATTCTAAAATTGATTAAATTATTTTTTTTACTCATCAATCTACACACAATACCCCATAATGACAAAGCAAAAACAGGTAATTAGAAATTTGTACACATTTTTATATATATAAAAAAACAACTGTAATATCACATTTACATAAGTATTCAGACCCTTTACTCAGTACTTTGTTGAAGAACCTTTGGCAGCAATTACAGCCTTGAGTCTTCTTGGGTATGAAGCTACAAGCTTGGCACACCTGTATTTGGGGAGTTTGTCCCATTCTTCTCTGCAGATCCTCTCGAGCTCTGTCAGGTTGGATGAAGAGCGTTGCTGCACAGCTATTTTCAGGTCTCTCCAGAGATGTACGGGCTCTGGCTGAGCCACTCAAGGACATTCAGAGACTTGTCCCGAAGCCACTCCTGCATTGTCTCGGCTGTGTGCTTAGCGTCGTTGTCCTGTTGGAAGGTGAACCTTCGCCCCAGTATGATGTCCTGAGCACTCTGATGTAGGTTTACATCAAGGATCTCTCTGTACTTTGCTCCGTTCATCTTTCCCTCCCTGTCCCTGCCACTGAAAATCATCCCCACAACATGATGCTGCCACCACCATGCTTCATCGTAGGGATGGTGCCAGGTTTCCTCCTGATGTGACGCTTGGCATTCAGGCCAAAGAGTTCAATCTTGGTTTCATCAGACCAGAGAATCTTGTTTCTCATGGTCTGAGTCTTTTAGGTGCTTTTTGGCAAACTCCAAGCAGGCTGTCATGTGCCTTTTACTGAGGAGTGGCTTCCATCTGGCCACTCTACCATAATGGCCTGGTTGGTAGAGTGCTGCAGAGATGGTTGTTCTCCCATCTCCACAGAGGAACTCTGGAGCTCTGTCAGAGTGAACATCGGGTTTTTGGTCACCTCCCTGACCAAGGCCCTTCTACCCCGATTGCTTAGTTTAGCCGGGCGGCCAGCTCTAGGAAAATACGTGGTGGTTCCAAACTTCTACCATATAAGAATGATGGAGGCCACTGTGTTCTTGGGGACCATCAATGCTGCAGACATTTTTTGGTACCCTTCCCCAGATCTGTGCCTCGACACAATCCTGTCTCTGTGCTCTGCGGACAATTCCTTCGTCCTCATGGCTTGGTTTTTGCTCTGACATGCACTGTCAACTGTGGGACCTTATATAGACAGGTGTGTGCCTTTCCAAACCATGTCCAATCAATTGAATTTACCACAGTTGGACTCCAATGAAGTTGTAGAAACATTCATTTAATTAATTTAATCCATTTTAAAATAAGGCTGTAACGTAACAAAATGTATGAAAAAGTCAAGGGGTCTGAATACTTTCCAAATGTACTGTATATATCAAAATAGGAGAAAATGTGGTTGGAAGGTTTTTCAATGATACCCAAATAACTACGCTTTCATTTTCATCAAGGGTTAACATCCTCATTTTCAACCTCTACTGTTGCTTTGGTATAGTCTGTTTACTTTACAGGCAGCATGAGCAAAAAGTTGAAAACTAGTACCACTACGTGGTTTCTTAAGTCTATGGAGTTGGTCATATTGATCAACAAGTCATATTCTATTTTATATTCTTATTCATGTCCTATTTTTTTTCAGTAGTCCCTGACTCTGCATCCTACACACACCTGTGTCCTGCTTCCCAATTAGACCCATTCAATGGTTGAGAATTCCATACTGCTATGGTGATGAAACACTTTTTTGCTCTCCTATTCACTGTAGGCCAAAAAGATCATCAAGGACAACCACCCGAGCAACTGCCTGTTCACCCCGCTACTATCCAGAAGGCGAGGTCAGCACAGGTGCATCAAAGCTGGGACCGAGAGACTGAAATACAGCTTCTATCTCAAGGTCATCAGACTGCTAAACAGCCATCACTAACTCAAGAGAGGCTGCTGCCTACATAGAGACTCATATCACTTGTCACTTTAAACAATGCCACTTTAATATTGTTAACATATCTTACATTGCGCATCTCATATCTATATACTGTACCTTATACCATCTATTGCACCTTGCCTATGCCGCTCTGCCATCGCTCATCCATATATTTATATGTACATATTCTTATTCCATCCCTTTAGATTTGTGTGTATTAGGTAGTTTTTAGATTACTTGTTAGATATTAGTGCACTGTTGGAACTAGAAGCACAAGAATTTCGCTGCACTCACATTAACATCTGCTAACCATGTGTATGTGACCAATACATTTTTTATTTCAGATACAGTCAAGGTGATGGAAGGATTGTTCATCACAGCACATACATTTAGGGTGATGGATGGGGATGTCTATTTTCCTTTTCCTTACCACACAAATGGCTGTCTATATAAAGCCAATACTTATAATCTGATTAGAAAGTGTCTTGTCATGAAGCAAATGCAGGGAGATTTCTTTTTTGGGGGGGAGGGGCACTTGGTTCACTAGACATTTCCTGGAGGTTGCCATTTGCGGGACGTAATTGAAAGCAAGGTGCGAGGAAGATAGAGGACAGAGAAAAAAACTGTGCACCGTTTGAATTTTGTCTAGATAATTATGAGATCATAGTAAGACATTGTGAAGGGTCATACATGCATAGAAGCCGTACGATGCGTTATACCGGCAGGCTTTAAGTAAAGTGTTACCCAATGGTTCGTCAAAAAAACAAGTATTCTTTCCTTAGAATTTTTACCATGGGACATTGATGGAAATTCACATAAACCTAACTAATCTTGAATTATGTGATTCTAGGACTCTCCTGTGAATGCAAATAATTGCCTAACCACAATACAAAATACATTTTCCCTGATAGAATACCTAACAATTCCTGGGGCTGTATTCATAAATTGTCACAGGAGTGCTGATTTAAGATTGGATTTGCCTATTATATCATAATGAATGAGACTACATGGACAGGAGGGACCTGATCCTAGATCAGCACTCCTACGTTGAGGCACATGAATACTGCCGCTGAAATAACGAGGTGTACTCTAATTTTGCCAGTCCTTAAGAGTTCAGAGTGCTCCATATTGTGTGACGTAGCCTATAGGAGACTGGGGCACCCCCAGCTGTCTCTCTCATTGTGATGGTTTTATGCTGCTATCCCCTCAAAACCACCCCAGTCACGTGACTCTCTTTGTCCTGTCTCCACGTCAGCCTTGCAGGAGAGCAGCAGCCACAAGAGGCACAGCTGTTGAATAGGGACCAGTGGTCTGCTTCCCATAGAGCTGCTGCACCTTGTAAGTCACTCTATCAAGATGGATGAGAACAATCCCCATTTTCTGAGCAGACGTGTTTCCTGCTCAGGGATGACGGCTTACTTCCTAAATGAGTCCCCCCCATGTTTTCCTTTCTATCCAGGGTGGGTGGCCTGATTTAATGCTGCTTCACACTATCTGGCTTCAAGAATGGAAAAAAATCCAGTGGAATCAGATCAGCAGAGCCATCCTAATATAATGAAAATCTGCATGACACTACAAAGTCTTCGCGTCAAGCGAAGTGTCACATGACAGAAGATTTTTTGAATTTGTAGAACATCCTGAGATTTGTTTGCAAGGTATCAGCAAATTTATGGGTAACACTATAGGGATCACATTAGGCACACATTTTGTTGTATTAATTAGGGATTAGTATAAGATATGGAAAGAAACTGAAGTACAGTAAATGGTTAATACCCAATGAAAGTCTAAGCTATGTGACTACACTAAAATGTTAACATTTGTTATAGTTATATATGGTGATGTTTTGAAGTGTTTTTTTTTTTTTTACCATCAAGAGCAGGGAGACCCTATACTTTAGTAGTATACACTTCCATTCTCTAGCGTAACATTTCTATACAACTTGGTTAGCTGTTTAGAATTAGGATATGCTGATGCAAATTCCATAGAAGACCTTTTAGGTATCCATAGGATTGGGTTAATATAATTTGAATTAACTACCTTTTAAACCCGAATGGATACCACTTTGGCATCGTAACAATTTGCATTTGTGTAGTGCAGGAATCTTCTATGGCATGTGATAATACACTAAAACAAAAAAGCACTTATTTTGAATTCAGGTCAAACATGCAGTTTGTTACGAATATACCCATAGCTATCACTCCACGGTGCGGGTTTGACTGAACGCCGCCCTTACCAAAAATGGATTGAGAATCAGAAGACAAACACATGCAAAAGTAACGAGGTTTAATTCAAATAAAACCATGCACAGGTCACCTTCACCCAGATTCACACCCGTTATGAAATAAACAACTAAAGCCATACATTGCATTCAGTGAGCCCACTGTATGCGATGACCTCTATGAATAAACAGGTCAACCCTAAAGACAAAACAAAAATTAATTCTCCACATAGGAGGCCACAGTAATGTGGTGAACCTGAAAAAAGGTGCAAAGCACAAAAGATGAGCATTTCAAACCCCATGTACTTTAAGAGAAATCAAGAGAACCTTTTATTCCCCCCAATCCCATGTACCGTACACGTGCCAAGGCCGATAAATTCACATATTTGGGATCAAAAAGCTGGTTACTCAGTTTGAGACCAACACTATCCTGAAAAACTTTTTTTTTTAAAGGGGGGGGGGGGGGGAATGTTTATTTATTAGCTTTCTGAAACACACTGGCAGGACTATGCTGTAGATCCCAAGCCACTGCTCCTGAYAAGTCCAACTGGGGGAGCAGAATCCTTGCAGCAAAATTAAGAGCCGAACAGTGAAAACCTTATCGGCAACATTGCAGTGGGGGCACAGGTCTATTTTTCTTTTGCGGAGCAGCAAGTCATCTTGATTTCCACCCTTGTTATACCTACAGTACAAAGTAAATGCCACCATCCTTGGTTAAAGAACCCAGCACACACATAAGATAGGTACACTCAATAAGATCATTTATGTTATTTTACAATCTGGATGTAGAACACAAAGATAAAAAAAACAAGATGAAGTAATTTGTATCAATGTCTGGTCTGCACAGTGGTGAGCATTGGGTGTCAGGGTAGGGAATGGGTGGAGTCCACCTGTGCAACCATCTCTCTGTCCAACGAGAAGGTCTCGAGAGACAAAGTGGCCATGACTTAGGACAAAAAGGGAAGGGGCCTGGCAAAAAGAGCTTACGTGAGAACAGAGGTTTCAAGAGTCTCTGAAAAATAAGAGGGGTACATGTACGCTGTATGTGCGGATTTGTGTGCATGTGAGGAATCGTTGAATCATTGTGTGCATGTATTGAATGTGTATATTTATTTGTGTGTTGGATGGAGGGATAGTAAAGGAGAGTTGGGATAGCAGGGCTGGTCAGGGGACTCAGTTGCTGAATAGCTGGCCTTCGGGTGGCTGGGGGAGCTTCATGTTCTCTTTGCACATCATGAGCCGCCGGAGCTCCTGCAGCACCACACGGATGCTGTACGAGTTCTGCCACTTGGCCAGTGCCGCCACTGCCCGCGTGTCCACCTGAGAATGGGAGGTTACATATATGTGACTCAACTTACAAACACAGCTAAACTCAGCGAAAAAAGAAACRTCCCCTTTTCAGGAACCTGTCTTTCAAAGATAATTCGTAAAAATCCAAATAATAATAACGTCACAGATCTTCATTGTAAAGGGTTTAAACACYGTTTCCCATGCTTGTTCAATGACCCATAAACAATTAATGAACATGCACCTGTGGAACGGTTGTTTATACACTAACAGCTTACAGACAGTAGACAATTAAGGTCACAGTTATGAAAACTTAGGACACTAAAGAGGCCTTTCTACTGACTCTGAAAAACACCAAAAGAAAGACACCCAGGGTCCCTGCTCATCTGCATGAACGTGCCTTAGGCATGCTGCAAGGAGGCATGCAGATGTGGCCAGGGTAATAATTTTCAATGTCCGTACTGTGAGACACTTAAGATAGTGCTACAGGGAGACAGGACAGACAGCTGATCGTCCTCGCAGTGGCAGAACACGTGCAACACCCGCACAGGATCGGTACATCCGAACATCACAMCTGCAGGACAGGTACAGGATGGCAACAACTGCCCGAGTTACACCAGGAACGCACAATCCCTYCATCAGTGCTCAGACTGTCCGCAATAGGCTGAGAGAGGCTGGACTTAGGGCTTGTAGGCCTGTTGTAAGGCAGGTCCTCACCAGACATCACCGGCAACAACGTCATCTATGGGCACAAACCCACCGTCGCTGGACTAGACAGGACTGGCAAAAAGTGCTCTTCTCTGACAAGTCGCTGTTGTCTCACCAGGGGTGATGGTCGGATTCGCGTTTATCGTCGAAGGAATGAGCGTTACACCAAGGCCTGTACTCTGGAGCGGGATCGATTTGGAGGTGGAGGGTCCGTCATGGTCTGGGGCGGTGTGTCACAGCATCATCGGACTGAGCTTGTTGTCATTGCAGGCAATCTCAACGCTGTGCGTTACAGGGAAGACATCCTCCTCCCTCATGTRGTACCCTTCCTGCAGGCTCATCCTGACATGACCCTCCAGCATGACAATGCCACCAGCCATACTGCTCGTTCTGTGCGTGATTTCCTGCAAGACAGGAATGTCAGTGTTCTGCCATGGCCAGCGAAGAGCCCGGATCTCAATCCCATTGAGCACGTTTGGGACCTGTTGGGCCGGAGGATGAGGGCTAGGGCCATTCCCCCCAGAAATGTCTGGGAACTTGCAGGTGCCTTGGTGGAAGAGTGGGGTAACATCTCACAGCAAGAACTGGCAAATCTGGTGCAGTCCACAAGGAGGAGATGCACTGCAGTACTTAATGCAGCTGGTGGCCACACCAGACACTGACTGTTACTTTTTATTTTGACCCCCACCTTTGTTCAGGGACACATTATTCCATTTCTGTTAGTCGCATGTCTGTGGAACTTGTTCAGTTTATGTCTCCGTTGTTGAATCTTGTTATGTTCATACAAATATTTACACGTTAAGTTTGCGGAAAATAAACACAGTTGACAGTGAGAGGACGTTTATTTTTTCAAAGTTTGGCTCATTTTAAAATGTGGCTGATTGGTGACTTTAGCTGAGACAAAAGTGCCCTCAATTACAAACAATCCCGATTCCTGGACTAAAAACATGTTCAGTTTAAAGTGCGTTTTAGTTCAGGAGTAGAGCAAATCTGGTTCTGGAAAACCAGTCCTGCGTCTGTAGGTAATGAATCAGATGTGCTTCGCTAGCTGTAGGCTGAAGTCTTTCAGGCTACACACTCAAATACAAAGGTTGCTTTTGATTTGAGGTAATTGATCCAACCCGAACAGGAAATGTATGACTTGGGACTTACCACACCATTTGAGTTGTGTACGCCATTCAGATTGATCTTGGTCACGAATCGGACAAAAGGGGGAGACTCTGGGTATCTGGGTCCACATTCTACCTTTAGACTGTACATCCTGTTCTCGTAGATTGTCTGGAAGACATCAGAAAAAAGGAAAGATTTAAGTCTTGAAATTGGTTTCAGCTCAAGATAAAGACTGCATGGTCGTGGGTAACTAACTGTCTTGGTTATCATCAGCGGTGCTCTATGATAATAAGCTTGTTGTAGGCCTATGTTTGTGCTGCTGCATATCCGTTTGGCCGTCCCAATAGAATTAGAATGTTCCTATTCCATTTCAATGCTGTCCCACTTATGGTGTGTAGGCTTTGCCTCTACTGGATGAAAGGGGATTTATGCTATGTTTATGCTCACAAGCGACGTCAACAAAAACACATCGTACTTCATAAGCTAGCCATTACCCAAGAACTAGCTACATGTGCATGGTTAAGAGCTGGCCTGCTGTGTCGTGTGCATTCATTTAGCTGTGGCGCCAAACTTATTGCCGCCACTTCAAAAATAAAAACAAKTTTATTTTTTGGGGAACATACTATGTTTGGTAGAAATACTCTCAATAACGTTATGCACATCCACTTTTCCTTGGTAAATAGATCTGTGTTACAACGGTGTTGCTCCCAAGGTTATTTTGCTCGTTGTTCCACTGGCAGCCAAATCTGCCGTTGAGCAAAAACACAGTGCCTCTCTTCCAATGCGCTAAATATGTGTATGTGACCAATAAAATTTGATAGGAATTAAAGAAACCAGGCCGGAGTAAGCAAAGTATTCTATGTGGCGTTGTTTGGTATGTGTTTGAGCCCTCCCACCCTGAGAGGCCCTATGGTGTGTGTGTTTGTGGCGTTAGCGTGAGCTAGCTTTTTTTCTTACCCTGGGAGGCCCTATGATCATGCCTGTCCAGCGAGTCAGCATTATGTCCTCATCGTCCTCCAGTCCCCAACTCACCGTCCCGTCTCCAACGCCCTTCTGGCCCTCTTCCAGCTCCTCCAGCAGCCGGAAGTTACGGGGTACTTTGACGCCTTTTTAAACAGAAAAGGTTCAAAGCAGACATTTTTCAACCACACGTGCCTAGTAGCTACTGCACACAAACAAGGGTGCCATGTTTACTCAATTGGTTCTATTGAAATACGTTATTTTATTTTTTAAAGAGTCAACTTTCAATAGTGATGAATTTAAAACCCACAACCCTCAGCTAATCAAATACAGTATAGTAGGAGCCATGTAATGTTAAAGGTCCAATGCAGACATTATCTCAATATCAAATCAATTTTGGGTAACAATTAAGTACCTTACTGTAAATGTTTTCAATTAAAAATGCTCAAATAGAAACAAAAAACTTGCTTCTTAGCAAAGCACAATTTCTTAAGCAAGAATTTTGCTAGGACTGTTGGAGTGGTCTGAGGAGAAGGGTGCAAATACTTATATTGGTTCATTTTTAAGCTATGACTCCAGTACATATGCAGGAAGTAGGGACGCTCCAGTACAGTAAATGGCGGTAATGCACCATAACATTGGATACCAATCGCCGTTAAACCGCACAGAGGAGAAAGGGGGCGACAACAGTAGCTAGGAAACAACAGTAGTGTCCTTTGCCCCCGCCTGTCAGGCACCTTTTTCCGGCAGTTATTTTAACATCGGCGAAGTCAGGTGTTCGGCAGGCTAGAATGAAGGACACGGTGTGCTAGCTTAGCCAGCTAGTCCTAAGGAGGACTCTGGTACAGAGCAGGCGGGAGCGACACTGTGCTAGCTACAGCACAGTGTCAACTGGTCAATCTCCAAGGCATTCCTAGTTGATCAAACATTTCAGTAAAAACCCAATAATATATATTTTTGTTTTTGTTTGTCTCGCGTTGTTGGCGGTAGGTGCACCCAATTCAGCTGCCCTGCGTGCCGGGTAGGCGAAGTGTTCCCATTTTGAACTATTTGAGGTGTCTGAAAGACAAACTGCCTTCCCGACGGGCCGGAGAGCAAATGCACCTATTGGCCTACTGCTTGGCCAATCAAATGACTCAGATTACCATGTCTGCAGTAACCTAACGTAGCATGCGTAAAATAAATCTTCCTTAAGCGCACAGCAACTAATACAGCACAGAGCTGCTGTTTTTATGATTGAGTTCATATTTACTCAGCACTGTCAACACTTAAGTCATAAAATTTGCTTTCTTCCTACTGCCACTCGCATTACAACCAGCACTGCAGCRGCAATGAATGAGTAGGAAATTGTATTGATAGGGCTTGCTTGTATTAAAGGCTTAGGTCTTTTAAAAAATATATAGTAATATTTGACTTTCTGGTCATTGGAGTAAAAACTAGAATTTATGCACGAGGTAGAAACAATGCGGTGGGGCACGAGTTTCCCCATCAGCTTTAAGATGGTGCCMCTTTTTTGGTCAGTGTCAGAGGAGGACAGGGAGAGCGGAGGGACGTTGAGGCGGACCCTCAGTCTGCTGCTCTCTCCCTCTGAGACTGACCATCCGATGCAGGCACTATCAGCCCAGTAAAATCAAAATAGCAAATTATTTAACATTTATGGTCACTCAGCTGTGCCTCAAGCAATACAACTGATCCATTACCAGTGCGATCATATAGCCTACCTCAAAGAAGAACAATGC
Organism: Salvelinus sp. IW2-2015; assembly: GCF_002910315.2. Taxonomy (NCBI): domain Eukaryota; kingdom Metazoa; phylum Chordata; class Actinopteri; order Salmoniformes; family Salmonidae; genus Salvelinus; species Salvelinus sp. IW2-2015. The sequence continues at coordinate 18,343,202 of NC_036838.1, forward strand.
TTTGGCAGGACAATTCAAGCAAAGCCAATATGCGATGATAATGTATTGGGCCTAAACCCCACTGCTACAGTGCTGTTTTTCATATGTTAATGTTCCATTGGCTTATGTTTAAGTCATGAAAAAAAATGGGGAAAAAGCTATAGATCGGCTTGCTTTTTGACTAGGTGATTTTGACTCAAAAAAGGTTGGTGACCACTGTCTTACACTAATAGGGCATTAAAATCATTTTCACAGTATTATACGAACCTGCGTGTGGAAATATATAAAATACAGGAAATCAAGTTGACGGCATTGGGCCTTTAACTAGCTATCCCTTATTAATCACCTATTCATGCACCTCAATATGACACGTGCAATTGCCTGTAGTTATACATTTCTCAAGTTATGGGTGTGTACCACTGGGGTGTAATCATTAGTCACTAAAACGAGAGTTTATGAGTCAAATTCAGGTAGGTATCTCGGTTTCGTTTGTTTCCGTTTAAGAAACGTTTTGCAACATTATTAGCGTAATGAATAGCCCCTGGTGTGTACCAAGGTTAATGACCAGTTGACAAAACTAGCTAGGTAACTAACGTGAGTTAGCATCAACGTATCCAAAATAGTTAAATACTCAATGCTGATTAAAACGAACATTTCACTCAACTAACCGCTGATAGGAAGTTGGATAAATGTATTCTGAAAGATTCCAGGTATATAGTTAGTTAGCTTAGTTATTCTAAACATGTATGCTAGTTAACTAATTCTGTTTCTGTCAAACTCGCTTTGCAAATTGTCTCAGTTCAGCTAGTAACGGTTACCCGCTAGTGTCGTTAGCTAGCTAGCTAACGTTAGCTCTGCAGAAACATGACGCTGCAGTTGAATAGGCTACCTAACGTTAGCTAAATGCGCAGATGGCTAAACAACCACAATAAATTCACCAAGAGTCAATTATGACGATAACATCGTTTATGGTTTATGGCTGAATCAAGTCATGTTTTAAAAGCACAGGAGTTGGGCGAAAGCAGAAATATACCCGAATAGCCAGCTAAACTAACGTTAGTTAGCGCGCAATACTGGCTGAGCTAACACCCACATTAATCTAACATTAATAAACATGATGTCTAGGGAAATGTGGAGTCTTTGAGATGAATGGCTCATATTGGAAGGTCAAATAGACCACTATATTAAACGTAAAATACAAGCTTATCAAATGAATATCACAAATGTGTGAACGGGGAATTACTTTACCTGATCCGGCGGCGGCCGCCATTTTTATCGTTGAATAGCGGGGACGCGCACGTTTAAGTGCGTCAATGCAAATCAAGTGTTCTGGGGGTGTAATTCAGTCCGCCGATTCTGTTGCAAAACGTTTCTTAAACGGAACTAAACGTGGCGGGACCTACCTGAATTTGTCCAATAGAAACTCTCGTTTAACAGCTATTTGGCGGAATGAATACACCACTGTTTGAGCATTATTTTTGTGTGGAGTCGACTGTCAAAATAAAACTAAATTCACATTACCACTAAAAAGGAATACCTAGGATAGGATAAAGTAATCCTTCTAACCCCCCCCCCTTAAAAGAGTTAGATGCACTATTGTAAAGTGGTTGTTCCACTGGATATCATAAGGTGAATGCACCAATTTGTAAGTCGCTCTGGATAAGAGCGTCTGCTAAATGACKTAAATGTAAATGTAAATGTAAAAACGACCATAAATGACAGATGACGTCACAATTGTCTTAAAGCCTGATGACATCACCATGGTCTGAAAGCCAATTTAGTAATGTGGATATGAATCAGTCTTCATTAGTTACTGACAGGGCTTGTTTCTGCTGGTGCCAAAGGTATTAGATCAGCGTCTCAAATGGCACCCTATACCGTAAACAGTGCACTAGCTTTTACCTATGGGCCCTGGTCAAAGGTTGTGCACGATATAGAGAATAGGACCTCATGACTAGACCTCACCTCCATAACTTGTATCTCTTTTTTTTTGTATGCTGCAAAAAATATTGTAGCTGCAAATGTGTACAAGACAGCCTACAGTTGAAGTCGAAAGTTACATACACCTTAGCCAAATACATTTAAACTCAGTTTTTTTTCACAATTCCTGACATTTAATCAGAGTAAAAATTCCCTGTTTTAGGTCAGTTAGGATCACCACTTTATTTTAAGAATGTGAAATGTTAGAATAATAGTAGAGAGAGTGATTTATTTCAGCTTTAATTTCTTTCATCTGGGCACGCTATTCATCCAAAGTGAAAATGCTGCCCCCTATCCCTAAAAAGTAGGCAAGTAGGGGTTGGGTTAGCCCAGTCATTGGTTATCGACATGGCTTGTTTCTGCTGGTGCAAAAAAGGTATGAAATCAGGTCATTTAATCGATAAACAACTACTTAAATTCTGGAGTAGTATTGTTCTCTTAGACCTAGTGGGAAGAAGAAAAGTAAAAGTACATTCTAATTGACGAATACATAAAAAGTGTACATGAAATGTACATGAATTTCGGCTTTTGCATATGTCACTCAATGTAACCTGTCTATACTGTGTTATTTGAGGTTTAGAATAGACAGCTAAGTTCCTCTAATTTAGGCCTACCTCTTCCTATTCTTATGACCCCCCAAAAAAATGTTTCTCCATTGGCTGGGGATCGGGGAAAAAAAGTATTTAGCACTAACACATTTTCTTGTCAACAGAAAAAAACGACAGAAAGCCAATTCAATTGATGTGGAGCAGAAGACAAAMAAGAAGGAGAGTAGCACTTCATCCCYCYCTACAATTCCAAGTGACTGTTCTGAACGGAATGCCTCCGCCACCTCTGACGTCTCACCCTCTGACCAACTCTTCTCCCTCTATCCACCTCCCTCTCCTGTTAAATGTTCCTCTCAGCCTTGCTCTCCTGCTAAACAGCCCTCTCTCCCCCGGTCACCTGCCAAACTGCCTTCCCCAGTGAAATCCTCTCCAGTGGTGTCCCGCCCTAGTTCTCCCTCTCCTACCAACCCTTTGAACCATCATGGAGACACCAGCCAAAATGACACTCAGGTAATTCAAACAAAAAATAAAATAAGTACTGTGCCATCCCAGATTCTCCTCTCCTTTTGTTTCCTTCGGAGGACATGGTGCCACCCCTGCACAGTGCCAGCCCACAGGCCCTCACTAACCAGGCCCCCAGCATCCGGGTGTCCATCCCCCAGACCTTCGCCAGCCAAGTCTCCAKCCCAYCTGGAGAGGCCAAAGACAGCGCCATCTGCTGTTTTTTAAACWAATYTAACCTTTATTTAACCAGGTAGGCCAGTTGAGAACAAGTTCTCATTTACAACTGCAACCTGGCCAAGATAAAGCAAAGCAGTGTGACAAAGACAACAACACAGAGTTACACATAAACAAATGAGAGCATATAGGTCGCAGTGGTGGTATATGTGGCTTTGGTGACAAAACGGATGGCACTGAGATAGACTATATCCAGTTTGCTGAGTAGAGTGTTGGGGGCTATTTTGTCAATGACATCGCCGAAGTCAAGGATCGGTAGGATAGTCAGTTTTACGAGGGTCTGTTTGGCCGCATGAGTGAAGGAGGCTGTSTTGCGAAATAGGAAGTCTATTCTAGATTTAAATTTGGATTGGTGATGGTTAATGTGAGTCTGGAAGGAGGGTTTACAGTTTAACCAGACACCTAGGTATTTGTAGTTGTCCATATATTCTAGGTCAGAACCGTCCAGAGTAGTGATGCTAGTCGGGCGGGAGGGTGCGGGCAGCAATCGGTTGAAGAGCATGCACTTGGGTGAAGGAGAAGCGKGGAGGGCTTGGGCAAGTTGCTGCAGGGGGTGCTGAGATGTTGGCCGGGGTAAGGGTAGCCAGGTGGAAAGCATGGCCAGCCGTAGAAAAATGCTTATTGAAATGATCGATTATCGTAGATTTATCGGTGGTGACAGTGTTTCCTAGCCTCAGTGCAGTGGGCAGCTGGGAGGAGCTGCTCTTATTCTCCAGTGTCCCAAAGCTTTTTGGAATTAGTACTACAGTAAGCAAATTTCTGTTTGAAAAAGCTAGCCTTAGCTTTCCTAACTGACTGAGTATATTGGTTCCTGGCGTCCCTGAAAAGCTGCATATCGCGGGGGCTATTCGATGCTAATGCAGAATGCCACAGGATGTTTTTATGCTGGTCAAGGGCAGTCAAGTYTGGGGTGAACCAAAGGCTATATCTGTTCTTAGTTCTACATTTTTTGAATGGGGCATGCTTAGTTAAGATGGTGAGGAAAGCACTTTTGAAGAGCAACCAGGCATCCTCTACTGACGGGATGAGGTCAATATCCTTCCGGGATACCAGGGCCAGGTCGATTAGAAAGGCCTGCTCGCTGAAGTGTTTTAGGGAGCGTTTGACAGTGATGAGGGGACCCATTATGCACGCAGGCAATGAGGCAGTGATCGCTGAGATCCTGGTTGAAGACAGCAGAGGTGTATTTAGAGGGCAAGTTTGTCAGGATGATATCTAAGAKGGTGCCCATGGTTACGGATTTAGGGTTGTACCTGGTAGGTTCCTTGATAATATGTGTGAGATTGAGGGCATCTAGCTTAGATTGTAGGACGGCCGGGGTGTTAAGCATGTCCCAGTGTAGGTCACCTAACAGTACGAACTCAAGATAGATGGGGGGCGATCAATTCACATATTGTGTCCAGGGCACAGCTGGGGGCTGAAGGGGGTCTATAACAAGCGGCAACGGTGAGACTTGTTTCTGGAAAGGTGGATTTTTAAAAGTAGAAGCTTAAATTGTTTGGGCACAGACCTGGATAGTATGACAGAACTCTGCAGGCTATCTCTGCAGTAGATTGCAATTCCGCCCCCTGTAGCAGTTCTGTCTTGTCGCAAAATGTTATAGTTAGGGATGGAAATYTCAGGATTTTTGGTGGCCTTCCTAAGCCAGGATTCAGACACGGCTAGGACATCCGGGTTGGCGGAGTGGGCTAAAGCAGTGAATAAAACACATTTAGGGAGGAGGCTTCTAATGTTAACATGCATGAAAGCAAGGCTTTTACGGTTACAAAAGTCAACAAATGACAGTGCCTGGGGAATGGGAATGGGTGCCAGGGCCTGGGTTAACCTCTACATCACCAGAGGAACAGAGGAGGAGTAGGATAAGAGTATGGCTAAAGGCTATAAGAACTGGTCGTCTAGTGCGTTCGGAACAGAGAGTAAAATGAGCAGATTTTTGTGTGCGGAAGAATAGATTCAAGGCATAATGTACAGACAAGGGTATGGTAGGATGTGAGTACAGTGGTAGTAAACCTAGGCATTGAGTGACGATGAGAAATGTTTTGTCTCTAGAGGCACCATTTAAGCCAGGTGAGGTCACCACATGTGCGGGGGGTGGAACAAAAGGGCTAGCAAAGGCATATTGAGCAGGGCTGGACGCTCTACAGTRAAATAAGACAAAAATCACTAACCAAAACAGCAATAGACAAGGCATATTGACGTTAGGGAGAGGCATGTGTAGCATAGTGGTCATAGGGTCCAGTGAGTAGCTAGGCGAGCTGGAGACACGGTGATTCAGACAGCTAGCAGGCCGGGGCTAGCAGGCTAGCAGATGGGCCTCAGGGGAACGTCGCAATGGAAGAGCCTGTTGAAACCCCCTCGGGTGTTTACATCGGCAGACCAGTCTTGATGGATCGGCGGAGCTCGGCCAATTGGCCTGGATCAGCAAGGGATCCAGGCCAATTGGCAAAAGAGGTATTGAACCCCAGGAATTGTCTAATGGATCTCTTTGGCTAGCCGGGAGATGGGCCTAGCTCGAGGTTAGCTCMAGGCTAACTGGTGCTTGCGTCGGGACAGAGACGCTAGCCAGGAGTAGCCACTCGGATAGCAGCTAGCTAGCTGCGATGATCCGGAGTAGAGGTTTAGAGCTTGCGGTAGGAATCCGGAGATGTGGTATAGAAAAAGCAGTCCGATATGCTCTGGGTTGATATCTCGCTGTGCAGACTGGCAGGAATTGACCAGGCTGAGGCTGGCTRATGTCCAAGTTAACGGTGATGACCGCTAGCAGTGGCTAACTGACTACTAGCTAGTAGCTAGTTAGCTGGCTTGCTTCTGATGGGGGTTCCGGTTCTAAAGTATAAAAAAAAGCAGATCCATACCACATTGGGTGAGGCTTGTTGCAGGAGAGTATGTTCAGTCCGTAGATGGAAATTGAGATTAAAAATATAAAACAATATGTACGAAATATATATGAAGAAAACAATATATACACGGGATGGGACAAGACAAACAAAACAGACACCCGACTGCTACACCATCTTGGAACGAAAGTCAGGTAGGTCATGGCACCACAACACTATTCTTGCTCCAACACCACACAAACCACCCACTCCCAAAACAGTCCTGCAGACAGAGAAGCTGGAAGCTACAAATTAAAATGTTTCTCAGACATCTTCAGTGATGTAAAGGAGCTGTTTTAGACCAGAGCAATTCAGACAAGTGACCGCGTTTTCACAGCTCTTTATATGTATATATTGACCCCTCAGATTCAAATKACCAGGWACCAKGGAAAGYTCTGTGGACAGCCTCAGTGGTGAAGAGAGATAGAGAGTGAAACCAGTGAAAAATAAGTTATGACAGAACACTGAGATAGTTATGAGGAGTACACGATATAGTAGACCTCCTGCWGTAGACTAGTAGTGTAGTAGACTGTAGACAGTGTGGTGGACTGTAGAGGAAATGAGAATCTAATGATCACATGTGTATTCTTACAGAAGCAGCAGTCAGTGAATGTCTACTACCAGCTAACTGGCGTAGTCTCTCATCTGGTAAGCTCGCCAAACTCAAACTAAGTAAATACCTTAAAACATGCAAATGCACAGTACATGTGACATAGGCTGAATCCCAAATCACACCCTTCTCCTCGGCTCTCAATTTGCTCGATCACGTGCGCCTCTGCCATATACACAAGTATCCCAAAGCTGAGGAAGTGAAAATTATCGAGGGTGAAGGCCAGGGATAATCAACTATATTCAGCGGCGGGTCTATTTTTTTTCTTAGCCGGATGAGCAGGGGTCCGGAACAAAATAAAAAAATATTTGTAGACTGCAAATTGACCTTAAGAAACCCAAACAGATATAATATTTGACTAATTTCAAACCTTGCTTACATTTGTGTACAATCACATATATCTCTTTACTGTGTGTGGGAATACTTTGGAACAGACTTCCAAAAGGAAAATAACTTTTAGCTGATTTGCTGGTGTATTTACAGTCTTTAACGATTACATTTTCTTTGCTCAGAAAACAAGCACCTGGACCAGCCTCCACACCCCAAGCCCAGCCTCAACACCCTCAGCCCAAGCTGGGGTAGTACCAGGCCCAGAGTCAACACACTCAGAGCTGCCTTAACATGGGCAGCACTGGGCCCAACATCAACATCCCCCAGCCCAGCCTCAACAGGGGCAGCACCAGGCCCAGACTCAACAGGGGCAGAACAAGGCCCAGCCTCAACACCCTCAGACCTTCCGACAGGGGCAGCACTGAGCTCAGCCTCGACAGAGGCAGCACTCGGCCCAACATCAACACCCCCAGCCCAGCCTCAACAGGGGCAGYACCAGGCCCAGCTTCAATACCCCCTGCCCAGCCTCAACAGGGGTAGAACCAGGTCCAGCCTCAATACCCCCAGCCTCAACAGAGGCAGCACTGGCCCAGCCTCACATCCCCGGCCCAGCCTCAACACCAATGTTTTCCCCTCTTTACGTCTTTCCCTGACGACATTCCCACTGCTGGGTCTAAAAAAAATAAAATCACTTAAGTAATCGGACTTCCGATATCCCCCCCACAAAAAATTATGAGTGGTCTGTCAATCATGCGGCTCAAGGGAGACTTGMTCTTCAACACTAGCATGAGCATCCTTTTCAGTAGCGTATGTCATATCTGCCCTTGTTTTGACTACTTCACCTTATGTATAAAGCGCATGTTAAAAAACAAATAAAGTATACACACTAAATGTAGTACACATGTAAATGTGGTGGATAGAGTGTCTGATTATTTAAACGGTATAACTTCCCTTCTATTTGGTTTGTTTTGAAATCCTACTGTTGTGAAATACACTGTGGTGTATAAGCTCTTATTCAGCATGGTCACACCGGATGCACTGCAATATTTGACATTGACCCAGGTCCCCAGGATGTCGGGAGATGACTTGTGCATGCCATGTAATTTAAATAAAGACAAACAAATGTAAGATAATCAAATTTAAGATAATTCTGTTGTAACTCTTGCTTTCAACTCAGGAAGCTTTATCGTCTGGGATTCAGGCCGGTCCTAATAGGAAACGCGACAAAGGGAAGCAGCTGGGCAGCTGATGTTATGGAGCCTTCTAAAGATTCAGAGATGCTATGAGTATCTTTTGAAGTTACTCTCCAGCTGTATTCCATTTGAATATATACAGACATGAAAATGCTGGGCTACGGATGTAACCGTGGTTCTCTGAGTAGAGTAACGGGTCGCCAAATGACCTATGTGAACTCCTTTCCTTTCACGTGATATGATTGAGATATTTAAGGATAATGAACGATAAATAATGTATTGTGTCATTTTGGAGYCATTTTATTGTAAATAAGAATTTAGTATGTTTCTGAACACTTCTACATTAATGTGGACGCTACCATGATTACCRATTATCATGAATGAATATTGAATAATGATGAGTGAGAAAGTTACAGAGGATCATACCCCAAGACATGCTAACMTCTCACCATTACTAATACTCAGTGTTASCAGTTGATGTTACTCTCCAATAACACAGACCCCAAAGCAAATCAGGGGGAGAAAAATAGGTTTATTCAAAGAGGACARATCATAGATGTTATGCTGAGMGGTAGATGTTCATTCTCCCCTGTCCKCCACAGAACAAAGTGACAGGATGTAATTTGTAACCCCCAACCCTAGCCTGTGGTTGACCAATTAGAATTCCTTGCAGTAAAAGTGGGCCAATGACTAAACACAGGGATGCAAACTAGTCACCTCTTGGCAAAATTCGCTGTTTTGAATCCAAAATAGGTGACCTACGTGAATCGTGTAGATCCGATGAGAAAAGTTTGGGGGTGGTGTGTTATGATCACTACTGGCTGTAAGCGAACAAGTGATGCGCGTTTGGAGCAATACTGGCTGTATTCAAGGCTCAGCCAATCTTTCACATAACAACAGAATGCAGCACGCGACTGAAGAGAGGAGACAACCAATTGGCTCTATTCTATGCACTATACCGCCTCCAACGTTCTAATTTACTTCCTACCGGGTTGATGACTTCCGGAGCGATTTCTGCTATTGTTTTTATCATTAGCTTGCTAGCTATCTAACTGTTGTCGATGCATTTCTGACTGAAATAGTTCGCAATGACGTTTAAATTACAGCCCCGCGAATGAGGTGCTAATGAACATTGTTCAGTTTCTTCCAAATGTAATGGTATTGTGAGCTTCCATGGTTTCCCGGTCGATGAAGAGCTCAGAGAAAAAGGTGGTTGGTGGCAGTACGTCGTGACAACTTTACTGTCACCTAACACACAAAAGTGTGTAGTACACATTTCATCGAGAGTGACTTTGTTGAGGGAAAAATTGGGGGGGGGGGCGATAATACCTAAAAAGAGGCTTTGTTCTTACAGTCTTCGCGTGGAACTGGCACATTCAAAAGAGACCAGGTGTTTGGGAAAGAAGACTGAAACCTTCTGCTCCGACTGAGGAGGATGAAGAACAAGGTGCGCTGCCTATGGACTGTGCCGTCTCTGATCAGGACCAGACACATGATTACTGTGCAGTCCCTGAACCCGCAGCCCTTGACATGGCCCTAATGGCAAACCATGAGCATGTAAAATAAATTAAGGAGCTTCGAGCCAAGCTGGAGAAACTGACCGCTCAAAACGGCTTTGGTCTACAGCGATTTGCTGGTTCTGACGAGGATATACATTTTTACACAAKGTACAGTAATGATTTATTATTATCCAGCATTACTATTGTTTTATTTACTATTAATTATTATTATTATCCCAAAGTGCATCTTACATTTAAGAACATGTTCATTGTTATTTAAAATTAGGCTAGCATATYTTAGCATAAGTAGGCACATTGAATGTATATTGTCTTTACATTMGTTTTCAGTTAACCCCCAAAACTGCTCCCAGGTCGTTKCTGCAAATAAGATTAGGTTCTTAGTCCACTTCCCAGGTTAAATAACAGAACATTTAAAACAAATTCACTGCTGTGATGATAGCTGCTGTGAATTACAGTACGAATTGCAGTAACAAGAAAAACAGGCTACAATAGCAGCTAGGTCATGTCTAGTGCTACTTGATGCTTAGCGAGGATGGGCAATAATAGTAATAAGCTTTTTTGTTATTCAAATACTCTGGGTCTGTCTTTAGATTTGCAATCTACACCCACCTGATGGCCTTCTGGCACTTGATTGAGCGGGCAGCAGAAACCAAGTTTATAAGTCACACAAGCACCAATCCATCTGAAACAAGTGTTACTCGAAGAAAACTGGTAAGGGACAACTTCATTAAATACTTAGAATATTATTTGATCTTACTGTAATTGTTAAACATGATTTACTTTTTGTTATGAACCGAATATAAGGACTATATTGTACTAAAACGGTTTTCTAAGTTCAGACACTGCCATCAATCGACGAGTTCTTCTTGTTTATGACTCATCTGTCGCTGGGTCTGAAGCAGAAGGATTTGGCCCATCGGTTCAGCATCCACCAATCGACAGTGAGACGGATTATCATCTCTTGGGCCAACGTCCTCTACTGTCTGTTTGGATCAGCACGGATATGGATCCCCAAGGAAACCATCAAAGCCCACCTGCCACCTGAGTTCAAGGACTATCCAGACACCCAGGTAGTGATCGACTGCACTAAACTCCGCTGCCACACCATCTTCACTACTACTGCAGAGTGAGGTGTTTTCTTCCTACAAGTCACACTGTACCTTTAAGGGCATGTTGGGTATGTTACCACATGGAGCTGTCACTTTTGTGTCATCGTTGTATGCTAGATCTGTGAGTGACAAGGAGATCTTCAAGCAGTCTGGAATTATTKCCTTACTCACCCGACATGGCCATTATGGTGGATAAGGGCTTTCTCGTAGATGACATTGTTCCATGCAAGGTCTACCGGCCAGCCTTTCTGTCAAGACGCACACAGATGCCAGYGCATGAGGTTAGGGAGACCCAATCCATTGCCAGGCTGAGAGTGCATGTTGAATGAATGATCTGCAGAGTAAAGGAGCACAAGCTGTTTGACACAGTCAACCCCTGACCATCTCAGGCAGCATCAACCAATTATTTGCAGTGGCGTGTAGTGAATATCAATTTGTGTGGAGCTTGTATTGGGTTTAATTAGGCAATGAGTTTAGGGGTGGGGGAAAGAAATCAASTAAACACAGAATAGCCAGAATGCAAGATTGAATACAATGTAAGAGATGTGTAATTGATTAACTGAACTGTTGAACATTTGCTGAAATATTTTTTTTTTTAAACAAATCTATTCTGCTGTAGTTTTCTTCACAAGAACATCAATACTTATTTTTCATGAAACAACTAAACTTGGCACCCATGCTGGGGATTCATTCAGGTGCAAGAGACACTTCTGCAAGTAGTGGTAAAAATAAAAGTGGTCAACCTTCTCTCTTATAGTTTTTGAAACCTGTAGATCTTTATATATCCTTTCAACTAGGATGTCCTCCTGTGCACAGATGACAAAGTCACACCAGCTACAACCTGTGAGAAGAATTTGACCTTGCACCTGCCAGTAGTAAGCATGACATCTCTTCAACTTCAGCTCTCCATTCTGTATCTTCAGGTAAGGGCAGTCAACATAACTTGGTACATTTGGGCACTTGACCTCTAAGAGTACAAAATGTGGTCTCACACTGGGATCAAATATGATGCCATCTGGAGAGGATCCTAACCACGSACCATCTGGGTGCACTACGAAGCCACACGGAAAGAAGTTAACATTCTTTAGTGTGCAATACTCCTGTACAGCCACTGGCTCCATGGCTAGCCCCCTCTTCATCTCCACRGTCTGTACACCAGATCCCTTGAACATCCGCTCAGCTAGGCGGTCAGCTGAGGTCTCTCCCCGGGCATGGCAAACCTCTCGGAAACGAGAGGATGTTATTCTCATTTTCCTTAGCTGATGCCATTCCGGGCTGCTGCTCTGCTCCCTTGTAGCAACCTCGACTTTGTGTGACATCTCGTAGGTTGTCTCCAATGCCTTGACGTGGAACTGCTCCTGATGGCTAAGGACGTAAGCACACTGGGAAGACTGAAGCCTGTTGCCRTCTAATGGAAGTATTAGTGGAGAAGGGGCATCGGCAGCTGACATTTCCATTGTTGTCACAAGAGGGGCAGTAAATGGAGAAAAGTTGGAATACGTTTCTGAGACGCGGAGAAGGTCCATGTCAGGCATGTATCCATTGAGTGCTTTGTAGAGAGAACTTCTGCAAAACATTTTAAAACCTTAACATCAGGTTGGAGAGATTTACTATGACAAAGACTCATGTAACTTTTCCAGAAACAGCACAAGCTCGAAAGTTCAAATAAAAAGGATTAAAATATACAGATTTATAGATTATATATTTCCCCCAGTCTTTGTCCCAAACATTTGTCATTACATCGTAAAGACACCACTGTTTAGGCTTATCATCTGGATACAAGAACAAAAAATCACATAAATGTTTTCTAAATGTTTCCATTCTAGGAACCTCCAACTTACCTTATTCCATCATCACACGAGTTAGTAGGTTTATGGAACTCTATCCCATCAACCGGACCTGGCTTCACACCCTAATTAACAAGGATTTACTGTTACATAGGCTGAATACTTTTCAGGTGCATTTTTTTATGGATACTGATAGACTCACAAGTGTTCTTGGCTCGTGCCAACGCTGTTCTGTGTCTGTGCAGCTGTGAACTGGTGGTGCAGCAGGAATGTTTAGTTGAGAGTAGTGCGCTGTCTGGTAAAGGGCCACCAGATGATTGCACATAGCACTTCCTGCAACACAGGAGCAGTGGCGTTGGACCACTCACTGGTACGGAGTGCTTTAACACCATCTGTGAAGATAAGTGTGATGAAAGACTGAAGTGAGAAACAAGAATGATGCGGCCYATAAATAACAATAAACAGTCGTGTCTGGTTTTCTTAACTAGGGGCTCATTTAACTATACAGGAATACATTGTGTCTTAGTAACACAATTACCAAACACTGCATCAACAGATCTTTACCAAATAACCTGTTAAGTGGGCAATTCTAAATTGGGATTGGGACCCATCATTAATATCTATTTCACTCTTCCTCATGGACCTGTGGCAGGCAGCCCTTGCGGTGGAATCTCCCCTGTTCAATGTATCTTTGTTGGATTTACTGTTTAGAAGACATGAATAAAATTATTTTTAGCTAGCAAATATAGCTAGCAGCATAATTTAACCAAGCTAACGGAAAATACACACATCTCTCAGGTAGATTATGTCAACGTTACATCATTTTACGAAGTAACTAGCTAGCTAGCTACAGTTAATAGTTAAATTAGCTAGCTAATATGATTGTAGCTAGCTAACGTTATATCTGTCACTGCTTGGTAACGTTACTCACCTTCATAGTTGTCTATGTAGTTTCCTATATACAGTGGGGAGAACAAGTATTTGATACCTGCAAAATTGGCAGTGTTTCCTACTTACAAAGCATGTAGAGGTCTGTAATATTTTTATCATAGGTACACTTCAACTGTGAGAGACGGAATCTAAAACAAAAATCCGAAAATCACATTGTATGATTTTTAAGTAATTAATTTGCATTTTATTGCATGACAAGTATTTGCTAGCATCAAGAAAAGCAGAACTTAATATTTGGTACAGAAACCTTTGTTTGCAATTACAGAGATCATACGTTTCCTGTAGTTCTTGACCAGGTTTGCACACACTGCATTCTACTATAAATTCTACTATAAATACAGGCAAAAAACAAATGCAAAATGGTCTCCTTCTCCATTCCATAGAAATCACAGTTATAGTCAATATTTAGCTTGAATCTTTCCAAAACATGTTTCACAGGATAAATTCGATGTAACATTTTAAATAAAACTTCCTTTACTTTGTTACTGATACAATATTTGTTAGCAATTTTCCATGCTTTCCCCCATTGTATATCACCATAGATATTTGTCCAAAATAATCTTGCTGAGGGAATTGTAGTATCACAAACAATATTCCTAATCTGTTTATTACTACATTTATCTTTGATGTTAATATTGCTAATGAATATATTTTTAAAATTTTAGGGGGTAAAGTTAAGTGATAACGAGACATAAACCGATCTGGATAACCCTTCAGCTTTGGACAATAAAACCCGACCGTATAACGAAATATCTCTCATCAACCAGAGGTTCAATTTCTTCTTTGTTTTCTAAATAATGGGTTTAAAGTTCAATTCACTCCTTTGTTTTTCATCCTTGCATATTACAATTCCAAGATAAGTAACCTTATCTTTAATTGGGATACCATATACTTCCTGTAAAACACAATCCTTGAGTGGAAATAACACTGACTTATCGATATACATTTTCAAACCCGAAACTAAAGAAAAGGCTTCAATACAGGAAACTGCTTTAGAAACCTCATTCCTGTCTCTTAAAAATATGGTGGTATCAGCCAGTTGACATAGTTTAAATTCATTGCCAAGTGGTGAAACACCTTAAACACCTTGAAAATTCCCTTTCTTGATATGAAGAGACATAATTTGAGTAACCAATAAAAATACAAATGGACTAATTGGGCAGCCCTGCCTAATTCCACAGCCAATATCAAATCTTTGGGATGTCCCGTGAGCTAATTTTACAGAGCTAGTACAACACTATACAAAGTTTGGACTGCTTTCAAAAAAAAGTCACCAAACCCAAAAAACGTATTGCTTGAACA